>NC_138311.1:25415000-25565000 GCF_965601325.2 Salmo salar | reverse complement strand
CCACAGGAAAGGAAGACCCAGAGTTACTTCTGCTGCAGAGGATAAGTTCATTAGAGTTAACTGCACCTCAGATTGCAGGCCAAATAAATGCTTCACAGAGTTTAAGTAACAGACATCTCAACATCAACTGATCAGATGAGACTACGTGAATCAGGTCTTCATGGTCAAATTGCTGCAAAGAAACCACTACTAACGGACACCAAAAAGAAGAAGAGACTTGCTTGGGCCAAGAAAAACAAGCAATAGACATTAGACCGGTGTAAATCTGTCCTTTGGTCTGATGAGTCCAAATTTGAGTTTTTTGGTTCCTACCGCCGTGTCTTTGTGAGTCGCAGAGTAGGTGAAAAGATGATCTCCACGTGTGTGTGATTCCCACCGTGATGCATGGAGGAGGAGGTGTGGTGGTGTGGGGGTGCTTCGCTGATGTCACTGTCAGTGATTTATTTAGAATTCAAGGGACACTTAACCAGCATGGCTACCACAGCATTCTGCAGCGATACGCCATCCCATCTGGTTTGTGCTTAGTAGGACTATCATTTGTTTTTCAACAGGACAATGACCCAAAACACACCTCCAGGCTGTGTAAGAGCTATTTGACCAAGGAGAGTGATGGAGTGCTTCATCAGATGACCTGGCCTCCACAATCACCTGACCTCAATCCAATTGAGATGGTTTGGGATGAGTTGGACCGCAGAGTGAAGGTGTCACGCCTGCGCCCGCTCCCCCTCTCTGGCACTTGAGGGTGCCAGGCTGCCCATCATTACACACACCTGTCACCATCGTTACACGCACCAGCGCTTCATTTTACTCACCTGGACTCCATCACATATTGATTACCTCCCCTATATCTGTCTATTCCTCAGTTCCATCCTGGTGTCTGCATTAATGTTGTTTTGTTTCCCCTGTCCAGACGCTATCCATATTCTGTTTCATGTCCGTTATTTATGAAATGTTCACTCCCTGTACTTGCTTCTCGTTTCCCAGCGTTTGTCCTTACAGAAGGAAAGCAGCCAACAAGTGCTTAGCATATGTGGGAACTCCTTCAAGACTGTTGGAAAAGCATTCCTCATGAAGCTGGTTGAAAGAATGCCATGAGTTTGCAAAGCTGTCATCAACACAAAGGGTGGATACTTTGAAGAATTTGTTCATTTTTTTTTTTACATGATTTCATATGTGTTATTTCATAGTTTCGATGTCTTCACTATTATTCTACAATGTAGAAAATAGTAAAAATAAAGAAAAACCCTTGAATGAGTAGGTGTGCCCAAACTTTTGACTGGTACTGTAAGTCTGGAATTTAGGTTACCCATTGCGTTTTCATGCGTACAACTTGTGGAAATGATTCACCACATGTAGAATTTGCCTACTGTCATGTTATTAATGTATTCTATTGTCCCTCAATTTGGTTGAATTCAATCAACTTTAGTAGAGTTCATGCCCTCCACTTCTTCCTACATTTGATATTTGTGTCATTTAGCAGATGCTCTTATCCAGAGCGTCTTCCAGAAGTAATTAGTGTTAAGTGCCTTGCTCATGTCGGTTACTGGCCCAACGCTCTTAACGGCAAGGCTACCTGCCACCCTGATAAATCATCCAGTGTGGCCCAACGCTCTTAACGGCAAGGCTACCTGCCACCCTGATAAATCATCCAGTGTGGCCTAATCCAATAGCCTATATTTTTTTTACAATACGTTTTTCAGCAGAGGGTCTACACACAGTTGGCTTTTTCACGCACGACTCCAGGAGGTGCTGAAATGCCCTGATTTCAGTCGCTGTCATTTCAGCACTGGACAGCTCTCGTCCGGCAAGAATGGTATAAAGTAAAGCACGCAGGAATAACGACCAACGTTTCTAATCTTGTAGTATTTGACAGTGCTTTACACAGGCTACAGCAGGGACAGATAGAAAGAGAGGCATGGGATCATATTAACGATATAGAAGAAAGATCAAGTTATAGACAGAAGCCCTTTCAGCTTTGCCTGAAGTTAGTCACAACTCCCTTTCTGAACGTGGTCAAACTGCAGGTGGGGTCATACATTGGCTTGGATCTGAAAGTCTCGCAGCATTGCTTTGCAGTTGTGTGTTTCTGAGATCATGAACAATCGGAATCTCTGTTCGCCCCCCTTTGCCTCTCTGGGTCAGGAACATTAGCATAGTCCGCTCTGCTTGACTGACCACCGCTGCCGGTGCGGGGGACCGCTTTTGTCCCCCACTCACCCCTGTGGGTAGCACTCAGGTGAGGGCAGGGAAGAGCGGAGTAGTCCGATTACACAAGACCCCCATGGCGTCCACGCATGGGAATTAGAGGCACGCACGCACACACACCAAAAAGGTGAAAATGTTGTGCACCTACTTACAAAATTCCCTTTCTATAGACCTATAATAAGGAAACTCTTCCAAAGATGCTACAAACGAGGTGCTCATAACAAACAAAAAGTAAGTTTAGTTTGGGTACATTTAATTCACAGACTCGCGCTGTTGAGTGTCACAGAGGAATGAATACTGTGTCTTGTATTCGGTCGCCAAACAGTGAGTGACAGTTATTTTTCTGCGCTGGGCTGATTCTCATGCGGTCCTGCGCGCCTCCATTATGTTGCAGTGGTGGGAAATGAGAGGTCCGCGAGCTGCTGGCGTGCTGATTACCGCTCCTTAGGGATCCTCTGTTTCTCTTCGGTAACTGATAGTTAGGCGCTGCTCTAATCAAATATACCGTCTGTCTCCGCGATACAGACAGGCCTATAGCCAGCCAAAAACACACGCTTGGGCGCATTGCAACGCAGTTAACCTCTGTGCACCAGTTATTCTGCTACCAATCGAGGAAGAATTAGTGGAGATTTTTTCTTGCAGACTACTTTTCGCTTTTTTATACGAAAAAGTGTTTTTTTGTAAGTGTCCTTTCAATTATTTGGTCAAATATAGATATTTCGGCTAAGCCTTGCAGTATATTCTTTTCAAATCAACAATCAAGGCACTGCTGACTTGAAAATGTGTCTTAGAAATGTGTTTCTCTCACTAAATTGGACGATTTTATCTTCCTTTCATTCACTGGGCAGACAGACAAGCCTGTTCCACTGCACCCCAAAACGTTATCCTCATCAAACTTATTATTTTCATTATACCCCCGACCCCTTCAAAAAAATCCCTGCTTCCCGCGGTGCGTTAGGTTTTGTGTGGTCCAGGCACTGTCCCGTTCTTGACACTTCTCTGACGGGTTCCCCCGGTTCCCTCGCACCTGCGTCGCTACCGGGTCCCTTCAGGAATGCACTGGGGCTTGTAATCGCCTTTGTTGGGGCATTGAGTTGTACGGCTGAGTGAAACTTCCCAACCTCACAGTGCGCCGGTCGCTGAATGGGGCTCAGCGTGGGGCGGCTCTCCAAACCGCGGCCGCTGCCAAATTCCAACAGTGGCGCTCACAATCACTCCCACACAGGCCCCGCTACCACCAAGCAGGAGGGATGGAGGGAGAGGAGGGAAGTTAAAGGGGGGTGGGGGGTAAGGGTGTGAAGCAGGAAAGAGGAGAGAGAGAGGAAAAGAGTCCAAAACGAACTCTAAACAAATGGTCAAGGCTAAATGTTTCTCACCATCACTCTTCGCGATGGACGGTGAAAGCCAGTTTAGACCTGAATCAATTACATTTTATTTAGCTAGGCAAGTCAGTTAAGAACAAATTAATATTTACAATGACGTCCTACACCGGCCAAACCCGAACGACGCTGGGTCAATTGTGCGCCGCACTATGGAACTCCCAATCACGGCCGGTTGTGATACAGCCTGGATTCGAACCAGGGTGTCTGTAGTGACGCCTCCAGCAATGAGATGCAGTGCCTTTAGACCGCTGCTCCACTCCGGAGCCCCATATTCCCAACCAGTTTCACAGGGTCCCCGTTCATAGGCTAAAAGTCCTAAAAAAAAACACACACTACAGAGAAGTATTCAAAATGTGGATGATTAGACTTCAAAGTTTAATCATCAATACAATCATTTCCCCGGCTGATTGCTTAGACAGTCTAAATGAAAATCTTCTGAAAAACAGTTCAGAAGGATAGGCTTCAGAACATCCTCCTCAAAATAGCTCGTGTTTTGAGAAAACAGCACTGCAAGAGAGCAAGAAACAACAAGAGTAAAAGTTTGTAAATGTGTGAAAAAATAAATAAACTTTCCCTGTGTGTGTGTGTGTGTGTCAGCAGCCTGTGTGCCACCACGTTTCGGTGCATTGGGGCCTATGCTCCAGTGTATGGTGCTGGACAGAGCAGCAGCAACAGCAGCATCGCAGCGCTCCTGGAAGAGCGCAGGATTAAGAGGCAGCAAGATTGTTAAACATGTCAACGTGTAATTGCACGATAAGGCCCTCGCGAGGAATTCATTGGCCCAGTTGCTTTCTCTATTCCCCGCTAATCTTGCCTGGCACATTCGTTCTGTGCAATCTGTCTGCGTAATCTTCTGTGACAGAGCGGGCACCGAGAGCAGGCAGCTCGGCTGGGTTTTTTGGGGGAGGGGGGCGTTGGGGATGGAGGGAAAGCGGAGAAAATATGCAGAGGCGTGATAAAGTGACGCTAATTATCCCCATTTAGGACAGCGAGTGCAAGGGATCGGAGCTTTACCAGCGCCGAGTGTGCGCCAGCGCTGATGGCTTCCTAGCGTGGAATATATCGGTGGCTACAAGATAAGAGTATCGCATGCTGGAGAGATTTATTGGTCAGAGATTTACTGCTGCTGTTCCCCTCCCTCTTCCTCTCTTCCATTCCCCAACCTCCACATCGCCACCTTTGACCCAAAACCTGTTCCCCATCACTTCCCCTCCCTTCCACTTTCCCCTCTGTGGTCGAGTAGTAAATTATTCGGGTTAAATTTACCAGAACACTCCTCTTTTAAACTAGCGATGTGCCGTGACGCGCCCCGCCTCTCTGGTTTTTCAGCGTTAATCTGTGTCGCTTTACCTCTGCAGATAAGATACAAATAACCTCCAAGCGGGCCATGCTATGTGCCCCTCCGCTGCGTAGGAGAGGAGCTCTGCATACGCCATATCACTGTCTGTTTAGGATCCACACCAAACTCAGTTTTCAGCTGTTTTGTTTTATTGAATTCAATGGTCTCCACCTGTATCTTGGGGAGGCGGCTCTCTGACAGGTGCTGTAGGCGGCCCTAGGTGCGGTATGGTCCTCTGAACTTCTAAAGTTGGTACCAGTGGAGGCTGGTGGGAGGGGCTATTGGAGGACGTGCTAATTGTTACGTCTGGAATGGGATAAATGGAAACCACATGTTCAACTCCATTCCATGAATTACATTCCAGCCATTACAATGAGCCCGTCCTCCTATAGCCCATCCCACCAGCCTCCACTGGTATACACCATAGTTAACCAATTTTAAACAAGTGCAGTACACCTACCTATAGGCAGATAGATGTGTATAGGCCTACGTTACAATATGTATCAGCAGTTTTCTAAGTGGTGGAACAATTTGATATTCCTGATTGGGGCAAAACTGGTGATGAAAGTTTATATATTCCTATATTTCTATGTTTCTTGCATTGTTGCATGTGAAAACTGAAAGAACAAAGACATAGGACAAAGTGATCTTCTTTCAGAAGACTGGAATAAAAGGTAGGACCATGTGGACAACACTATTAGAAAAGCAAAGCCACTATGAATTATTCATGCAGTGAGTTTCAGAAAAATAGATGCACGATTTACTTTTGTAAAATGTTCAGTGTAAATTAAGTTTGATTTTAGTTGAATGATGATGTAATGATTGGAAAGTTTTAAGATATTATTTGGGGAGAGAAATATGATGGATCTAGTGATGACAGCTCTTTAAAATTATTTTTGTGGTAGTTGAAGAAATAGGTAGAATAGGTTCACATGTAGACCTACTGATAGCTACCTGTAGTTCTATCTAATAAATACATTATTTAGGCTAACAGCATAGCTGCTGGAAGTAGGGGTGCTGAGGGTGCTGCAGCACCACCTGAAATATAATAATAAAAATAATAATAATTAAAATAAAAATAATATTTTTTCACAAAAGTAGTGCACTGGGCCTTTAATAGTCCTGTATTAGCGGACCGATATAGCCGTCTGCAGCGCGGGTGAAGCATTTTTTCCAGCAAATGAAATGAAATAAGTTATAGTAGTGTCTGCAGTAGTAATGGTGGTGACTGGTTATAGTAGTGGTAGTGTCTGCAGTAGTAATGGTGGTGACTGGTTGTAGTTGAAAAAGTAGTTAGATTAAAATATTGATTGATTGATTGGTTGGTTAATTGTTAGGAAATGATGGGGTATGATAGCCTGAACATGTGAAAGTTAGTTTGGTGTCTCTAGCCTGAATGGTTCAATAGTTACAGTTATTGTTGGTGGGTATTATATGCTAATTTATTCACATTTAGGTAGTTATAATTTATAGTGCAGACCAGAGCTAGACCAGAGCAAGTGCAAACCTTAGCTAGCTTGCTACACCCAGGACTAGAGCTAGTGCAGACCAGAGCAGTAGTTGTGGTCAGTAGTTGTGGTCAGTAGTTGTGGTCAGTAGTTGTGTGGTCAGTAGTTGTGGTCAGTAGTTGTGTGGTCAGTAGTTGTGTGGTCAGTAGCTGTGTGGACAGTAGTTGTGGTCAGTAGTTGTGTGGTTGTGGTCAGTAACTGTGTGGTTGTGGTCAGTAGCTGTGTGGTTGTGGTCAGTAGTTGTATGGTCAGTAGTTGTGTAGTTGTGGTCAGTAGTTGTGTGGTCAGAGGTTGTGTGATTGTGGTCAGTAGTTGTGTGGTCAGTAGTTGTGTAGTTGTGGTCAGTAGTTGTGTGGTCAGAGGTTGTGTGGTCAGTAGTTGTGTGGTTGTGGTCAGTAGTTGTGTGGTTGTGGTCAGTAGTTGTGTGGTCAGTAGTTGTGTGGTCAGTAGTTGTGTAGTTGTGGTCAGTAGTTGTGTGGTCAGAGGTTGTGTGGTTGTGGTCAGTAGTTGTGTGGTCAGTAGTTGTGTAGTTGTGGTCAGTAGTTGTGTGGTCAGAGGTTGTGTGGTTGTGGTCAGTAGTTGTGTGGTCAGTAGTTGTGTAGTTGTGGTCAGTAGCTGTGTGGTTGTGGTCAGTAGTTGTGTAGTTGTGGTCAGTAGTTGTGTGGTCAGTAGTTGTGGTCAGTAGTTGTGTGGTCAGTAGTTGTGTGGTCAGTAGCTGTGTGGTCAGTAGTTGTGGTCAGTAGTTGTGTGGTTGTGGTCAGTAACTGTGTGGTTGTGGTCAGTAGCTGTGTGGTTGTGGTCAGTAGTTGTTTGGTCAGTAGTTGTGTGGTTGTGGTCAGTAGTTGTGTGGTCAGAGGTTGTGTGGTTGTGGTCAGTAGTTGTGTGGTCAGTAGTTGTGTAGTTGTGGTCAGTAGTTGTGTGGTCAGAGGTTGTGTGGTCAGTAGTTGTGTGGTTGTGGTCAGTAGTTGTGTGGTTGTGGTCAGTAGTTGTGTGGTCAGTAGTTGTGTAGTTGTGGTCAGTAGCTGTGTGGTTGTGGTCAGTAGTTGTGTAGTTGTGGTCAGTAGTTGTGTGGTCAGTAGTTGTGGTCAGTAGTTGTGTGGTCAGTAGTTGTGTGGTCAGTAGCTGTGTGGTCAGTAGTTGTGGTCAGTAGTTGTGTGGTTGTGGTCAGTAACTGTGTGGTTGTGGTCAGTAGCTGTGTGGTTGTGGTCAGTAGTTGTTTGGTCAGTAGTTGTGTGGTTGTGGTCAGTAGTTGTGTGGTCAGAGGTTGTGTGGTTGTGGTCAGTAGTTGTGTGGTCAGTAGTTGTGTAGTTGTGGTCAGTAGTTGTGTGGTCAGAGGTTGTGTGGTCAGTAGTTGTGTGGTTGTGGTCAGTAGTTGTGTGGTTGTGGTCAGTAGTTGTGTGGTCAGTAGTTGTGTGGTTGTGGTCAGTAGTTGTGTGGTCAGAGGTTGTGTGGTCAGTAGTTGTGTAGTTGTGGTCAGTAGCTGTGTGGTTGTGGTCAGTAGTTGTGTGGTTGTGGTCAGTAGCTGTGTGGTTGTGGTCAGTAGTTGTGTGGTTGTGGTCAGTAGCTGTGTGGTTGTGGTCAGTAGTTGTGTGGTTGTGGTCAGTAGTTGTGTGGTTGTGGTCAGTAGCTGTGTGGTTGTGGTCAGTAGTTGTGTGGTCAGAGGTTGTGTGGTTGTGGTCAGTAGTTGTGTGGTCAGTAGTTGTGGTCAGTAGTTGTGTGGTCAGAGGTTGTGTGGTCAGTAGTTGTGTAGTTGTGGTCAGTCGTTGTGTGGTTGTGGTCAGTAGTTGTGTGGTCAGTAGTTGTGTAGTTGTGGTCAGTAGTTGTGTGGTTGTGGTCAGAGGTTGTGAACAGTAGTTGTGGTCAGTAGTTGCGTGGTTCAGTAGTTGTGGTCAGTAGTTGTGGTCAGTAGTTGCGTGGTTCAGTATTTTTGTGGTCAGTAGTTGTGGTCAGTAGTTGTGGTCGGTAGTTGTGCTCAGTAGCGGTCAGTAGTTTTTGTAAGTAGTTGTGTGGTTCAGTAGTTGTGTGGGTGTGGTCAGTAATTGTGATCAGTAGTTGTGGTCAGTAGTTTTGGTAAGTAGTTGTGTGGTCCAGCAGTTGTGGTCAGGAGTTGTGGTCAGTAGTTGTGGTCAGTCGTTGTGGTCAGTAGTTGTGGTCAGTTGTTGTGGTCAGTTGTTGTGGTCAGTGTCTAAACTACAATTGTTGCGTAAAAACTGAAAGATGTGGGATGAGAAGTGATCAGGTTAAATGTGAACGGAGACAGTTTCGCTCTATCCAATCAGTAGTGCTGAGCGATTAACTGAAATGTCAGTTATTTTTCGTTTTTTAAACAACTATTTGACCGACGTCGGTTAAATTATTTGAATTCCATTGTTTTTCTTTTTTTCTGTGAGCTCAACGCACACATTGCAAAGTTTCTCTAGAGATAAATCAGATCAAACCTGAACTGTGCAATGTAGTAGGAAGTTGTAGTATATATTTCTCCATAGTTTAGTGCAGAAAAATGGTAATTAATTACAATGACCATAATCAATTGTGCTTTTACTTGTCTGGTGTGTGTTTCTTACTTTGAAGAACTACTAAAGTGATTCTGTCATACAGCATAGGCAGCAGCTCTACAGAGATGAGATGATGACTTGGAATGAAATAATAAAGTCATCAAATAAAACGAATGCAATAGACACACGTGAAATATTTTATTAAAGTAAAGTAATGTGAATAAATGATTGTTAATAAGTGATAAGCTGTAATGGGCAGTCACTACCATCATGGGACTTTTATTCTGTGTTTTATTCTGTGTTGTTAAAGCATTCAACCAACATAATGCATAGTGCACTTAATGTTAAACAAAATAATCAAAACCGAAATCGAAAATCATTATTATTTTTTAATAATCGTACCGAAACCGAACCGACCTGAAAAAGGCATTCATGCTCAGCACTACCAATCAGAGCAGCAGGATCAAAGTACAGCCCGTCCTTCTCTTTACAGACAGGCAAACTAGCCAGTTGAGTTATTTAGAGCACAAGGCACGATACTAAGGAGGACGATGCGCTGTTGCCTTGTCTGCCTCCTTGTCGCTACTTTCTTGGTGTTCACAATTGTTCTAAATTCAATCACCCTCTTCACACTACTCATCATTTTTGCCTGTGCGCCTTTACGTCTGTGAGTATCGATAGCAACGGCTCCGTTTGGGCTTCTCAATGATGAGACATGAGAGAGCTGTTAGCTGACGTTAGCTAGTTACTTTTTGTCACTCTAAACTCCGAACAACATCTGTAGCGTTTATTGGTATGAGATAATTATGTTCTGAGTCCAGATTTGAATAGCAGAGAAGTAGACCAAGATGTTAGACCCTCTAAGTGTTTGTCTATCCTGTTGTGGAAGTGGTCAAAACGGCAGTTGTTTCAAAAAGTTACGGGAAAAAGTAGTTGATGCGGTTACTAAAATAGCTGTACCGTTTGATTGGAATACGATATTTTCGTTCTGAACTCAGATTTGAATAGCAGAGAAGTAGAGGAAGATTGCATATTATCAAACGTTATGCTTAACTTTGTGGGAAAGTTGTCCAAATTTCAGTTGCTTATAAAAAAGTTGGAGGACATGTTGTTGATGCTGTTAGTAAAACAGCTGTGTTGTTTGAGTGTAATAAGATATTTTTGTTCTGTTCAGATTTGAAAAGAAGAGAAGTAGAGAAAGATTTCATACACTCTAAAAATATATATATATATTTTACTAGGTAAGTCAGTTAAGAACAAATTCTTATTTTACAATGACGGCCTGCCACGGCCAAACCCTCTCCTAACCCGAACGACGCTGGGCCAATTGTGCGCCACCCTATGGGACTCCTAATCACGGCCGGTTGTGATACAGCCCGGGATCAAACCAGGGTTTGTAGTGAAGCCTCTAGCACTGAGATGCAGTGCCTTAGACCGCTGCGCCACTCCTTATTGTCTAAGTTGTTGGTAAAGTGGTCAAAGTAGTTTATTTGTGTCAAAAGTCGCATTGTTGCAATTACAGTGAATGGAATGTTGGAAGTGATGATGTCACAATGGAGCCTTTAGAACGTTGAGGACATTCCATTAAAGTGGATGGAGGTCAGAAAGAAGGACAAAATGTTTAATAGTTTAAAAAGTATAAAAGATATCAAAAAGTTGTATGTATGTAACTCAATCCAGACCAGTCTGCACATCTTAAAGTTTGAATTACGTTTCTAGTTTAAACCGTGTAAGAGCAGTAGCGTTCCAAATAATAATAATAAGTATTATAATGCTGTTTGGGGCCTGATTTGGACTGACCGTGGACACAATAGCCTGAAACAGGATGTAACCTTCCTCATAAGGCACAACAGAAAACACCATCTCATACTATTTCTCTATGCACCAAAGATGTTTATTCCAGGCTCTATGAGGCACAGAAAGGCTCCAAAAGGTCTTGAAATGTGTCCTGCAACCCCCATAGAGGGAATGGACTACTGTGAGATACAAAGGGAACTCCCTCTGCTCTAACCCATGCTTACTCCCATACTTTTCCACCCATAAGAGGGATAGAGCAAGTGCCCACTTTGGGGAGAAGGTTGTGGAATCATAGCACAGCGTGAGAGAGAAGTTCCCTGAGGTCAGAGGTCATGTCACTTGTTACTGCGTACAGGTTTAGCAATGACTATAGGGCGGGGAGTTTCTCCTCTCCATGTGCCCTGACCAAAACCTCCTGCCCCAGCAATGATATTACATTGGAGTATTTGAACAGGAGATAAGAACAGCCACTATGTATCATGCACATATAAAGCTGCTCCCAAAGAGGAAATCCCTGTCAATTCAATACACGTGCGCATCATTATTTATTGTGCTCTTATGGATTGTTCGTAACACCATATTTTTATTACATTTTGTATTCTATTTAACCTTTATTTAACTAGGCAAGTCAGTTAAGAACAAATTCTTATTTACAATGACGGCCTACTCATATGACCTACGAGTCTTTCCCCTTTTTGAAAGTAATTTCTAACTAACTGTCCAGTTGAAACTGAAAGACACAAGAGATCCCTATTTCCTACTTCTGCCAACGTATTAATAAGACTGTGAGTCTTCTCATCTAAATTGTGTGTCATTGTTTATTTTATCATCTTAGCTATGCCTATGTGTTTCAGTGTCTATGACTGCCATGTGGGTATTAAAACACTTCAACTTGAAACACCTAGTGAACAGCTCACCCTTCCTTGTTTCCTGTCTACAGATGATCTGCTCTGATTCAAAACGAGTCACAAAAAAACTGTCACACACACTTATCACCCTCTTCAACACATTTTAGATCTCTCCAGCACTGTGATTTCATCTAGTCTCCATTCATCATGGCACAGAGGAAAGGAATATAACATCCCATACACACTAACCATCATCTCAGAATCTCCAAAGGGTAAAACTTTAAATCAATCCAATACACACAGTGGTAATAAGATCAAATGAGTTGAAAGTACTATGTCGTCTGTAATACAACCGTGGCTTAAATAAAGAACTTTATCTACTTGGATGATACTGCCATCCGGAATCTATTCCCTGAAAGTGCTAAATGTATTCAACCATTATTGGGGGGAAATCTAAGTTCAATAGAAAAGTGGTTCTTGATCATTAAAATCCAAGTGCCTGTTACACACTATAGGGCCAAACCGGGCCAAGTCAAGCGAGCCAAGCCGAGCTGTACTGAATTGTCCCTATATTGTGAATCAGGCACATTGTTCTGGCATTGCAGCCTTCATAAGTATACTTGCTGTAGTAGGCCTATGGCAGGGATGCAGAGTGTGTCAATCACTGACTAATGTGGTTTCTTTGTATCCATACTGCTTCCTATTCAGGGGTACAGGCTTTGTTAAGGGATCAAGGAAACAGCCTGAACTTTGACCCCTACTTACATAACAAGAAAACAGCTAAGTTTCCACTTTTCTCCCAAATAGACCATTAAAAAGCCTTCAGCTCATACTTATCAGGATTATCTACTCACAGTGTAGTCAATGTATTCAATACTGGGAGATAGTCAGTCACAAGTAAAATGTGAGATGAGGTCAATTCAATACTAAACTATTCTAAAGTAATCAAATGAAGCTTGCTAGGTATGTATACAACCTAATTCTGGTTTATACAACTCCTTATTTGAATTTTAATAAGTCTATAATGATTTAAGTGGAATAATATGCTATGAAGTAAAATAATATTAGGCTAACTTGCTGAAAAGCAGTAGGCCTATTATACTGTTCATGACAACAATAAAACGGGTAGGCCTAAATTCGCCAATAACAAAAACGTCAAACATCCTACACATTTATTAGGTTTAAAAACATCATTTTTGTGATAAAATATAGCCTAAGATATTTGAGTGAGCCTGAATAATCGTTCTACATTTACTAGTTGCATTTGGTGATCGCCATTTGCAATCATAGCGTTATTGTCCAAATAGGCCTGCATGGTTCATCCCTTCAGCGCTTGCAAGACAAATATGTCTTTCAAAAAACCACAAAAGTCACCCAACTCGAGATAGCTTTGCTCTTGTTTTCTATGGGCTATAGGATATATTAATGTATTTTTTGCCAAGTTACTACAGAAATATATCATATTATGCTATTTGAATAATCTATTGTACATTATAACAACATAAAATCACGTTATTAAGTGCTATAGGCCTATTGTATAACCAATACCTGTGGAACAGGTCTAGTCTAAGTTTGTCAGTAATCAAAATAAAACAAACCATGGGCCTACTGCATGTAGTCTAATTGCGTTCAAATTATCATGGGAAAAAAACAAACAAGAAAAGTCTCAAAATACAACTTTTAAATCGAATCAAGAACAAAAACAGCATAATTAATTATAAAAATATATTGCAAGTGAAACGATGCACGCATATATCCGAAATGTAGGCTATATTCTGAAGGACTAATGTGAATACTGTGCTTCTCTCTGAAATATGTGGACCCTGTTCTATTGTGACAACTTGCTAGTAACGTTAACTTTACAGAAATGATTACAAACCCATAAGGGTAAACCCTGAGAATAGTTTGCCTGTGCCATGGAACATGCCTCTCTTAATCCAATGGACAAGAAATAAGTTTACTTATATTAAATATTACGCATTGTAACTATTTGTTTCATGTTACGGGTTTGCCAGAGACACTCTCCCATTTAAAAAAGATTTGCCGTATAGGTAGCTTTTCGTCAGACTCAAAGTTTCGTGGCCTTCAAATGAAATATAACTCATTACCATTTGCAACTGAAGATAGTGAACAATAATCAAGCTAACACTTTTTTTTGTAGAATCAGAGCAACATATGTGTGAAATTTATTTAAATTGTAATTCAGCCCAATATCAGAACTTCTCTCTGGCAGAAATGCATTTCGTAAATTATACAATAGCAGTTGCGCGTCAGTCTTTTAAAATATTGAAATTATTCACAATTTACAATAATTATTACAATAAGAAGAGATAATTATGATCATGAATAGACAGTGTAAACGGAAATGTTTACAAACTCTTGGGGAATTATTAAATGGGGAAAATATCAATCTTTAAAACCATCTTTCATGATTATGGAAAACATGTTCTAATTTTTCAATAACTTACAGTGAACCAAAAATAATTCGATTATAGTTATGCAAATGTGTTCATTAATTTGGTTGGCATCGCCCTCAACCACAAGTGTGGTTAATAAAAAATGACAAAATGATAACACAACAACCAGTATCTGAACTCATATCCTGTTCGTAAGAGAGTGTATACTCCAAAAGGGGAAAAGGATAGGCTAATTTACTTTTAATTTACAAGAACACCATAAACATTCTGAACAAAATGCAGGTAGTTCAGTGATCATTTAAAAAATAGGTAAATATTTGGTTATGGGTTTTTGTATTCTGTCTGCAGTTTCCATAGTCATATAAATAATCTATATATGCGTTAATGGAACCGTTCCGTTCACCCCAGCCGTCGCACTCTGGTAATGCTGAGGCAATGCGTGGAGTCTACTTTGCACCGACGGGTCCCCGGGCTCTCCGGTCGGTAAATACATGCTTATCATCTCTCTCAAGTCTCCGGGGCAAGGGCCCCTGGAGTGAGTGCTAACGGGAGGGCTTACGCTCGGCTCTGACTTCACCAGCGACCCTAACGTGCCCATGGCAGCCGAGGAGGAGACGCCAGAGCTCTGGTGCTGCGTGTAGGTGATCCCGCCGTAGCCGGACGGAGAGGCGCTCATGTAGCCCTCAGAGTTCGAGATGGGGCTGTACTGGAGCGCCGACATGTCGTAGCGGTGCATGGGCTGGGGGTTGTGCGGGTGGTGGTGGTGGTGTGAGTGGTGGTGGTGCCCGCTGCCCGGGTGCTGGCTGTAAGCTAGCTGCGCCTCTTGCATCATCGCCGCCGCCGCAGCAGCTGCAGCCATCTGCCCCGAGTACGCACCGTTCGCCCAGCCATTCATGTGAGCGTAGCCTGAGCTGGCGGAGCCCCCGTGGCCCCCGGTGCTCTCTAACCTCTGGCCGACGCCGGATGAACCCATCCCGACACCCAGACCCATTCCACCGCCGCCGGCCCCAGAGAGCAGGCCACCGGCCAGAGAGTATTTGTCCTTTTTCAGCAGCGTCTTGGTCTTCCGTCTCGGTCTGTACTTGTAATCCGGGTGTTCCTTCATGTGCATTGCTCGTAACCGCTTCGCCTCGTCGATGAAGGGTCTCTTCTCCGCCTCGGACATGACCTTCCATTCGGCTCCCAGCCGCTTGCTGATCTCAGAGTTGTGCATCTTGGGGTTTTCCTGGGCCATCTTTCTCCGCTGCCCGCGGGACCACACCATGAACGCGTTCATCGGACGCTTCACCCGGTCCTGATTCGCTTTGGACCCACTGTTCTGCCCCGTTTGCCCCAAATGTGTGTTCGTTTGGGGTCCAGGGGACTGGAGGTCCGTCTCCATCATCATGCTATACATTCACCTGGTTTTCAAACTTTCAACCAACAGATGAAACAAAGTCTGGTTCAGTCGGCGCGCGAGTCCGGCAGAGCAGGTGCACACGAGCGAACAACAATCCTACACCACAAAAATAATTAAATGCAAACTTAATTAATAATCCAATACATAGAGTGTCAGAGAAATGTTCTCCCCGTGGATGCTTTATCTCCTCTCCGGTTGTTGGTTCACATGCACGCTGACAGAAGGCGCATTTGAGCCACTTTCCCTGTCGGAGTTGAGAAGTTAGTTAAAGCGGCAGCCATATGAAGCGCCTTGACAGCGGTTAAATGAGCCACGAGCGGCCAATAGCGTTCTAGAAGCAAAGCGATTTGCATGGCGCTCAGTCAGGTGACGCAGAACCAGTGAAAGAGGAACATACTGGCAGGGGGGTGAGAGGTGGGTCACCCTCCCTAAGTAACATGGTGAGTAAAATTGCGGGGAATTACATATGAATCCGTTTGCCACTTTGAAGACTAGACTTCTAGCCTAAATGTTATTGAACCATAGTCATTGAGCATTTGAAACAAGCTCTCACAGTCTCACTGCAGAATTAGACATTCATCCAATGTCGAGTGTTTTTGTTGCTCCTGCTGCTCTGTATCGTTCCATTTCTTCAAACGTCAATGTTCTAAATTAAGGGTTAAGTTTAGGCACTCGGACCGAATGATTAAGGTAAGGATTATGGTTTGGGATAGGGTAAAAAAAAAAAATAAAAAAAAAAATTGTGTCCACGATGTCTTCAGGACATGGATAGGCATCCCATTTCGACTTCAGTCTTGAACAACCTAGCTGAGCTCCCCTGTCTAGGCCTATATTTCTTCAAAATGACATACATTATAACGGTCAGTAGTTTATAAGCTACTTCTGTTGAATACATTTTGAGTAAAATAGTGAGTATAGCCTGATACTATGATACTATATATATATATATGTATATACAATTACAGATTGTTGGCTTGTTGAAGATGTTGGCCACACATAGGCCTACGCACACACACACACACGCTCGCACACACTGTTTTGCGTCACTAACCACAACCTAGCCGTGCATCAACGTGTGGCATTATCAGATGTCATACTTCTACAAACAAGCTAATGGGGTTTTGGATCGCGGGAAGACATGTTACTTTTTCTAATCAGCTGTTAAGGAGGCTGTTAATGTAGTCACTGGGGCAGACTTGAGATTCCAGGCTGTTATCGCCGTCTGCTGGAGGGGAACAGCATGGGAGCGTGCCTTGCGTGCGCCATGGTGTTCCCATTGCCGTGTGTGTTGCCATAAGAACCTATAGCATACACTTCACAGCTGGTTATTACGCTACCCAAAGTCCAAAACATTTTCTAAACAGATATGGGCATCAAAGTGAATAATTATGTGACACAATTTATAGGCTTGATGATAGAAAGTAAACCATAATTCGATATTTTTTTTAAGATGCGGAAAAACCACGCATGCTATTCCAATGCTGTCTTTTTAACCAATAATGCCGTTGGGTTCATAGATTTAGGTCTATGCCTATCCACACAGAAAATAACACAAATTCATTTCATTTTAAACTGGCAAGGCTGAGTGTTATGGTGTCAGGTCTCAACTGGCACAGATCGCGCGCACGTGCATCACATTTCACAGCTGACCTCCCCTGAAAAACCCAATCAGCGGCTAATTGAAAGGCAAAAAAACATATTCCTTCCGCGCCGCGAGGCTAACGATTTAATCATTGTATCATGGTTTGTTGCTTTTAATTAGGCTGATATAGCCTTGAATACGGGAGCTGGAGAATTCAGGTGTAGGCCTATCTATCCCTCTGCGACCGGTAGAGTTAAGGGATCTCACATTGGTCAATAACATCCTCGCAACCCACGTCTCGTGCTTCATGGCCCGAGGATTAGATATTTTTTGGGTTGTGACACACCGAGAATGGGCTACTGACACACGTGCGTGCGCAAACCACCGAGAGAGAGCGCACTGATACCACTCTTCCCGGATCAAATCGCAATAAATATGAGCCCCTTTTTTAACTTCACATCACAACTGTTGCCCACTACAACTAGACTATTACTAGGCCTACTACAGTAGGACAATTGTAATAATAACAAGTAAGTAACATCATAATAATAGGCCTATATTATAGACTATAATAACACAATATCACAGGCCCGTGTTATTATACTAATGTAGGTCTATATATAATGTCGATGAATAAGAGAATCACACAATCCACAATATGATTCAGAGAGAGGCTTGCCATTATAGCATCATCTTTAAATTGTGATGACACAAACAAGCCATTGAAATACTGTAACTTCAAAGGCCTATAAGCTAATAGCTTTACATGATTATTGCAATTTAAAATAGTCTGAAAGTATGAAAATATATTTTTTTAAATGTGTGTTTTGACTGGAAGTTGGTTTTGTGATCGATTAAAATAGCCAACAATAAGGAACAAATGTGCTCGAGTCGAAAAAAAGATATATATTTTGTGTGAACATAAGGTGTGTGAACATGCCCTGTTTTTGAACAGCACATTTGAACATGTAAGTGCCTTTAATAATATCTAAAGATAAAGGTTTTCTAGGGCATATCGTTATGAAATTGCATCAAATGCTTTTGAGTGTTCAAAGTGGATAATGGCTGATGACCTATGTCTATATAATTATTATTAATATCGACAAATGTTTCTGGAACATGTAGGCCTACTAAAACGGTTATTTAATGTAGGCTAATTTCGATGATTTCTGATTCCTTTATTTAGCCATATGTAGCTTACCTTGTATTTCATTAGGGAGATTTTTTGCTAAATTATGATGATGAGGATGATTATTATGAAGGAAATTATTGGTATTATAATAATTAGACTTAGTATTTCTTATTATTCTCATAATTATTCAATATTACAAAATTATAGGCTAATAATTTTATCCTCTTTAACATAATCTTAAAATGCCTATATTTTCAACAACAAAAAAATCTGACACAATTCAAATAGCCTGAAGCCAAAGTGGACCCGGTGTTGAACGTCATCAGCGAGGATTTGGCCTTTGCAAACGCACTGCAACCATCGTGGACCATTTTTACTTTCCCTGTCATTCTCGATCACTCGCCCCAAGCTTAGAATTCTCCCCGCTTCTTTGTGCGCACTCTGCGAAACGCTGCACACGCGTTGCTGCAGGTGCACGCGCGGGGGCAAGGGTCACACCACTTATACAGGACCCTCAACCAGCCTAGAACAATATTCGTTATTTTTTAATTTTTGGGGGGAGGTTTAAATTTAATTTTGATTAACGAGTGGTTTTAGCTGACCATCAGCCATTGAATTTAGACTAAACTACCACCTTTACCCAAGGAAATGAACCAAAATTAGGCCTACCTATTAGGCCGCCCTATCATGCGTTTGACATAAATGCCCCTGAATTTTCAATTGAAGCCATCGAGGTAGAAGGACAGAGCCGTTTCCCGCGGTCCCTAGAGCAAGGTCATTACTTTCATCCCCTTCCACGTTATTATAGTTATTTGCTGGCGCTCTGGCACTACTTTATATGCAGATTTCAACGGGGGAAATGCCTTAATCCGGAGGATGCGGGTTGGAAATGGTAATCATAGGGATCCGAAAGATTTGACATTTTTACCGTGTGAACATTAAAATGTTTTTTTTCATATTGGGGTCTAATTCGTTTCTATATTTTGATAGTAATCAATCAAAACTAAATTGGGAAGGATATAGCTTCAGGTCAGGCTACTTGTATGTTTAAAACTGTTCACTTGGCGCCACTCAAACCCGTTTCTCCCAAGTGTGTGTGTGTGTGTGTGTGTGTGTGTGTGTGTGTGTGTGTGTGTGTGTGTGGTGTGTGTGTGTGTGTGTGTAACATAGTGTAACATTGTGATGATAACCCTGCACAGCATTTTGAACCAGCCTGCACACAAATTCGATTTATCGACTATAGTCTGTCAATGGTGCTTTGAGATAAATATGTAGGCCTAAAGGCTAAATGTCAATAGCCTATACAGAAAGAGCTATTTATAGCCGCACGCACGCACACACACACAAAAACAATCTTGTACAGCTAACCTTCTGGGGACACACAATTCAGTACCATTCAAAATCCTATTTTCCCTAACCCTAACCCTAACCCTAACCCTATTATAACATTGACCCTAAACCCCCTAGAAATAGCATTTGACCTTGTGAGGACCAACAAAATGTCCCCAGTTGGTCCCACAAGAATAATTTAACACGTACACACACACACACACACACACACACACACACACACACACACACACACACACACACACACACACACACACACACACACACTCGCTGGCCAGGTCACCTGTGATACAAGTCCATATTCGACATCCATCCATGTCTGAGGACGTCGGGAGATGAAGTGGAAACCAACCACTAGGAGCAGCAGTGAGTGCTGTTACCTTTAAGCAGGTTTCGGTTGGAAGTACTTTATCTGCCTCTGAGTTCAACGGTTGCAAGTTCGAATACAGGATAGAAAGTTGTTTTTGATATTTTTGTTTTAAGCTTATCGGAAACATTAACCCTGCAGAGGTTCACATGCTGCTACTCTGGTTATTATCTATCCTGATTGCCTAGTCACTGTTACCTTTAGGTCAAAAAGTGACTAGGCAATCAGGATAGATAATGAACAGAGTAGCAGCATGTGTGAAGAGTATCAGGATAGATAATAAACAGAGTAGTATCAGCAGCATGTGTGAAGAGTATCAGGATAGATAATGAACAGAGTAGCAGCATGTGTGAAGAGTATCAGGATAGATAATGAACAGAGTAGCAGCATGTGTGAAGAGTATCAGGATAGATAATAAACAGAGTAGTATCAGCAGCATGTGTGAAGAGTATCAGGATAGATAATGAACAGAGTAGCAGCATGTGTGAAGAGTATCAGGATAGATAATGAACAGAGTAGCAGCATGTGTGAAGAGTATCAGGATAGATAATAAACAGAGTAGTATCAGCAGCATGTGTGAAGAGTATCAGGATAGATAATGAACAGAGTAGCAGCATGTGTGAAGAGTATCAGGATAGATAATGAACAGAGTAGCAGCATGTGTGAAGCGTATCAGGATAGATAATAAACAGAGTAGTATCAGCAGCATGTGTGAAAAGTATCAGGATAGATAATGAACAGAGTAGCAGCATGTGTGAAGAGTATCAGGATAGATAATAAACAGAGTAGTATCAGCAGCATGTGTGAAGAGTATCAGGATAGATAATAAACAGAGTAGTATCAGCAGCATGTGTGAAGAGTATCAGGATAGATAATGAACAGAGTAGCAGCATGTGTGAAGAGTATCAGGATAGATAATAAACAGAGTAGTATCAGCAGCATGTGTGAAGAGTATCAGGATAGATAATGAACAGAGTAGCAGCATGTGTGAAGAGTATCAGGATAGATAATGAACAGAGTAGCAGCATGTGTGAAGAGTATCAGGATAGATAATAAACAGAGTAGTATCAGCAGCATGTGTGAAGAGTATCAGGATAGATAATGAACAGAGTAGCAGCATGTGTGAAGAGTATCAGGATAGATAATGAACAGAGTAGTATCAGCAGCATGTGTGAAGAGTATCAGGATAGATAATGAACAGAGTAGCAGCATGTGTGAAGGGTATCAGGATAGATAATGAACAGAGTAGAAGCATGTGTGAAGTGTATCAGGATAGATAATGAACAGAGTAGCAGCATGTGTGAAGGGTATCAGGATAGATAATGAACAGAGTAGGAGCATGTGTGAAGAGTATCAGGATAGATAATGAACAGAGTAGAAGCATGTGTGAAGAGTATCAGGATAGATAATGAACAGAGTAGCAGCATGTGTGAAGAGTATCAGGATAGATAATGAACAGAGTAGCAGCATGTGTGAAGAGTATCAGGATAGATAATGAACAGAGTAGCAGCATGTGTGAAGAGTATCAGGATAGATAATGAACAGAGTAGCAGCATGTGTGAAGAGTATCAGGATAGATAATGAACAGAGTAGCAGCATGTGTGAAGAGTATCAGGATAGATAATGAACAGAGTAGCAGCATGTGTGAAGAGTATCAGGATATATAATGAACAGAGTAGCAGCATGTGTGAAGGGTATCAGGATAGATAATGAACAGAGTAGGAGCATGTGTGAAGAGTATCAGGATAGATAATGAACAGAGTAGAAGCATGTGTGAAGAGTATCAGGATAGATAATGAACAGAGTAGCAGCATGTGTGAAGAGTATCAGGATAGATAATGAACAGAGTAGTATCAGCAGCATGTGTGAAGAGTATCAGGATAGATAATGAACAGAGTAGCAGCATGTGTGAAGAGTATCAGGATAGATAATGAACAGAGTAGTATCAGCAGCATGTGTGAAGAGTATCAGGATAGATAATGAACAGAGTAGCAGCATGTGTGAAGGGTATCAGGATAGATAATGAACAGAGTAGAAGCATGTGTGAAGTGTATCAGGATAGATAATGAACAGAGTAGCAGCATGTGTGAAGGGTATCAGGATAGATAATGAACAGAGTAGGAGCATGTGTGAAGAGTATCAGGATAGATAATGAACAGAGTAGAAGCATGTGTGAAGAGTATCAGGATAGATAATGAACAGAGTAGCAGCATGTGTGAAGAGTATCAGGATAGATAATGAACAGAGTAGCAGCATGTGTGAAGAGTATCAGGATAGATAATGAACAGAGTAGCAGCATGTGTGAAGAGTATCAGGATAGATAATGAACAGAGTAGCAGCATGTGTGAAGAGTATCAGGATAGATAATGAACAGAGTAGCAGCATGTGTGAAGAGTATCAGGATAGATAATGAACAGAGTAGCAGCATGTGTGAAGAGTATCAGGATATATAATGAACAGAGTAGCAGCATGTGTGAAGGGTATCAGGATAGATAATGAACAGAGTAGGAGCATGTGTGAAGATAATCAGGATAGATAATGAACAGAGTAGAAGCATGTGTGAAGAGTATCAGGATAGATAATGAACAGAGTAGCAGCATGTGTGAAGAGTATCAGGATAGATAATGAACAGAGTAGCAGCATGTGTGAAGAGTATCAGGATAGATAATGAACAGAGTAGCAGCATGTGTGAAGAGTATCAGGATAGATAATGAACAGAGTAGCAGCATGTGTGAAGAGTATCAGGATATATAATGAACAGAGTAGCAGCATGTGTGAAGGGTATCAGGATAGATAATGAACAGAGTAGCAGCATGTGTGAAGCATATCAGGATAGATAATGAACAGAGTAGCAGCATGTGTGAAGAGTATCAGGATAGATAATGAACAGAGTAGCAGCGGCTATATGTGAAAAGTATCAGGATGTTTTACTTTTTAACTCTGCATTGTTGGGAAACGGCTCATAAGTAAGCATTTTACGGTAAAGTCTACACCTGTTGTTATCGGCGCAAGTGAAGATCATTTTTTTTTAATTTGATATAGCCTATATGCTACATATGGTTGTTTATCGGGCATGACATGGTCATCTATAGTCTATTTTTGTCTTTATAGCCCAGTTAAAGGCAATGGCTGCACTGGTACAAAAATAAGGTCGTTAAAGTCACGACTTGAGCGAGTCAATTAACCGACCCGGATATCATGTGAAAATGACAGCGACAGAGATCAGGCGAGCTGCTCTATCTGTTGACCTGTCTCCCTCCGTGGAGGGAAGTCAACAAAGTCTAAACGGGATCCCTGGGACGTCCCAAATCTGTCCTCATAGTAGTTGACATTTAAAAGGGTTAAGACAAGGGTTTGGCTAGGGGTTAAGGTTAAGGTTAGGGTTTAGGGTATGGACGTCCCAAGGATTCGTATAGCACTAACCCGCCCTCCCTCCACTGCATGTTGATGGTCAGCGTGCACTCACTGTGCGCTCAAGGAACGAATCTGCAACGGGTGCCCGGCAAAACAACCACATCAACGTGCATAAATAGGCTAGTCGCTCGTGCGTTTTTCCATTCAGCTAAAAAAATATAATACAAAAAGAGGGACATTATGAGAAAAGGGAATAATGGGGGGGAATATTTGTCTAAAATAAATTGAGGGGATAGCCTAATTGTTAAATTGTTTGTAAGGTAACACAACAATTACACGTTTCAATCAACATAAACTATCTCTTTATTGAAGAATATAGGAAAAATACAGTTAGCAGTAATTCAACAAATACTATTTGGTTCAAAATTGTAGAGGTGATCGCGCGTAGCATATGCGTTATTTGGGTGTTCATTACGCACTCTGATTCCAAGACTCACCAAAGCATTAAGACTAGCATTTGCGTCCAATTGAATTATACACACAAATACAATGTATTATAGTTTATCTGCGTTGAATTAATGGACGACGGAGCACATGGACTGATGAACCCAAAGTCGCCATTTATTCTATTTAACTGTCTCAACTTCTCATAAAAACTCTTGTTACACACCCACTAATAGTTTTCAAACATAAAATATTTCAGTTCTGCATAATATATATCTAAAATCTATTACAACAACAGCCACCAGAAAATAAAGACGTGACAAGGGAAAGATAGACTAACCAACCTCCTCGTGCATAAAATAGCTGAGGTTATGCAAACTTACGCACGTCTCCCTGATCTTCTATCGTAGTCAGTGAAGTAGGAATTGATTCTTTCCCCATCCTCCTCCTAAAGCCGTCCTAAACACACCAAAGCTTCCTGTAAGACCGCCATCGCCCCTAAACTCTAACCGCTGTGTGTGCCATCCGTGCCCGGTGCCCAAGCCCACCACTCAACACACACTGAGGGGAGAGACAAGAAGAAATTACATTTATTATACACTCTAAAAGACAATTTCAAGTTATTGTTTCTCTCAGTGAAAGGGGTTTGCTTCTTACATAATGAAGCGTCTGTTGTGTGGCGCTGAACAATACAAAACAAGTATTCTAATAAATAGCCACTGTTTTGTTCGCTCTCAGGATGAAGGGGCTCGAGCGGTTGGGTTCTGAAAAGCAGCTGTGTCATATTCAGTGGAGAGTGGGGCGGGGATTTGGCTGTGCGCCGCCTGAGGCTTCCCTCATGGATATGGCCTCACATTGATCACAAAAGCTGGTCCCGAAGCACGCTCACACAGAAAGGACAGGTAGAGAGAGAGAGGAGAAGGAGAGAGAGGAGAGCAGAGGAGGAGAGGACATAAGAGTTGGGAGAGGACAGAATAGAGAAAGAGAGAATTGAGGAGTGGAGAGCAGAGGCTTACATTTTGGTACCCCTTTATTTTATGATATAATTAAGAGTTCCCACATCAGAGTTTAGTGTCTACAATGTATTAGCAGACCTATATGGAGTGAGATGTGTTTCTTTATTTACACAATAAAGAGACACATCTCTCTCAATAGACCTAAACAGCTTACTTCCCCATCAAGTTTCAAGTTTTAATGTCATGGGCACAAGTACAGTGAAATGCCTTTCTTGAAAGCTCCAAACCCAGCAATGCAGTAATCAATATCAATGTAGCACTTCAAATAACATAAGGTAGAACCAGAACACACAAGAAATGTTAAATAAGAAATAAGAAGAACACTATAAAGTAAGAAGCTGTACAGTGCATTCAGAAAGTATTCGGACCCCTTGAGTTTTTCCACATTTTGTTATGTTACAGCCTTATTATAAAATGGATTCAATATTTTTTTCCTTGTCAATCTTCACACAATACCCAATTAAATTGATTGGATATGATTTGGAAATGCACACACCTGTCTATATAAGGTCCCACAGTGGACAGTGCATGTCAGAGCAAAAACCATGCCATGAGGTTGAAGGAATTGTCCATAGAGCTCCGAGACAGGATTGTGTCAAGGCACACAGATCTGGGGAAGGCTACCAAAAAAATGATGCATCATTGAAGGTCCCCAAGAACACAGTGGCCTTCATCATTCTTAAATAGAAGAAGTTTGGAACCACCAAGACTCTTCCTAGAGCTGGCCTCCCAGCCAATCTGAGCAAATGGGGAAGAAGGGCCTTGGTCAGGGAGGTGACCAAGAACCAGATGGTCACTCTGACTGACCTCCAGTTCCTCTGTGGAGATGGGAGAACCTTCCAGAAGGACAACCATCTCTGCAGTACTCCACCAATCAGGCTTGTATGGTAAAGGCACATGGCAGCCCGCTAGGAGTTTGCCAAAAAGCACCTAAAGGACTCAAGATTCTCTGGTCTGATGAAACCAAGATTGAATGCCAAGCGTCACGTCAGGAGGAAACCACGCACCGGTCATCACCTGGCCAATACCATCCCTACGTGAAGCATGGGAGTGGCAGCATCATGCTGTGGGGATGTTTTTCAGCCACAGGGACTAGGAGACTAGTCAGGATCGAGTAAAAGATGATCCAGTGAAAGAGTACAGAGAGATCCTTGATGAAAACCTGCTCCAGAGTGCTCGGGACCTCAGACTGGGGCAACGGTTCACCTTCCAACAGGACAACAACCCCTAAGCACACAGCCAAGACAACGCAGGAGTGGCTTCAGGATAAGTTTCCGAATGTCCTTTAGTAGCCCAGCCAGAGCCCGGATTGAACCCGATTGAACATCTCTGGAGAGACCTGAAAATAGCTGTGCAGCAATGCTCCCCATCCAACCTGACAGAGTTTGAGAGGATCTGCAGAGAAGAATGGGAGAAACGCCCCAAATGCAGGTGTGCCAAGCTTGTAGCGTCATACCCAATTAGACTTGAGGCTGTAATCGCTGCCAAAGGTGTTTCAATAAAGTACAAACAAAGAGTAAAGTTCAACAAAAAGTAAAGGGTCTGAATACTTATGAATATGTGATATTTCAGTTTTTTATTTGTAATAAATTGACAAAAATGTCTTAACTGTTTTAGCTTTGTCATTAAGGGGTATTGTGTGTAGATTGATGAGGGGGGAAAAACATTTAATCCATTTTAGTATACGGCTGTAACGTAACAAAATGTGGAAAAAGTCAAGGGGTCTGAATACTTTCTGAATGCACTGTATACAGGGTCAGTTCCAATACAATATTTACAATGTGCAGGGATACTGCAATGATAGAGGTAGATATGTATAAGGGTAAGGTGACTAGGCATCAGGATATATGATAAACAGAGTAGCAGCAGCATAAAGTATGATTGTATGTGAGTGTGTGTAGAGTCAGTATAAATATGTGTGCATGTTACGTGTGTGTTGGAGTGACATTGTGAGTGTGTAGAGTCCTGTAAGTGTGCAAAGTGACAGTGCAAAAATCAAAATAAAATACAAGGGTCAACTCAGAAAGTCTGTATAGCCATTCTGTTAGCTATTTAGCAGTCTTATGGTTTGGGGATAGAAGCTGTTCAGGAGCCTGTTGGTGTCAGACTTGATGCACCAGTACCACTTGCCGTGCTGAAGCAGAAAGAACAGATTATGGCTTGGGGTGGCTGGAGTTTTTAACTATTTTCCGGGCCTTCCTTTCACTCCGCCTGATATAGAGGTTCTAGATGGCAGGGAACTTTGCCACAATGATGTACTGGACTGTCCCCACTACCCTCTGTAGCGCCATGCGATAGAGGGCAGTGGTGTTGTCATACCAAGCAGTGATGCAGCCAATCAAGATGCTCTCAATGGTGCAGCAGTAGAACTTTTTGAGGATTTGAGGGTCCATTCCAAACCTTTTCACATGGCTCTGATAGGCAGGCTGTAACACCGAGCATCATGATAGAGACTGGCACACATGCACGCACGCACACACACACACACACACACACACACACACACACACACACGCACACACGCACTCTCACACACGCACGCGCACACACACACACACACACACACACACACACACACACACACACACACACACACACACACACACACACACACACACACACACACACACACACACACACACACACACACACACACACACACTCTCTCGCTGGCCAGGTCACAACACAATCTCAATTGAGTAGTGAGGATTCAGAGAGGCAAGTAGATTTAAGGCTCTGGGATGTTGATTCCTCTTCTCTATTAGAATCTAATTCCAGCCCTGCAGGCAGGTGTGGGCCCTGTCTCTGCTGTTTAACAGGCCAATCTGTCAGCCAAATCTGGCTGTGTGTCAGCCAAATCGACTCCCTGTCGACTCCCAGCCGACTCCCACCCGACTCCCAGCCGACTCCGGAGTCGACTCCCAGCTGTCTCCCAGCCGACTCCCAGCCGACTCCCAGCCGACTCCCAGCCAACTCCCAGCCGACTCCCAGCTGAATCCCATCTGACTCCCAGCTGACTTCCAGCTCCCATCGTCTCCAGTCTGGTGCTGTTATTAAGCTAGCCAAACACTTGTAACGAGGAATTACCAATCAATGGCTTGGTTTATGTTATGTGTTAATGTAAAAACGATGCTCTGCAGATAGTTGTTATAAATGGTTATAAACTGTAATTAAACAGTAATCAACTTTTTTACCTGTTTAGGCTGAATAATATCATCCCGGGGAAATTAATAATTCAAACTGCTGCAAATGCTTAGTTAATTTACCCAAGACCCAAGAGATGAATATAAGTCATAAGATCTCCTTCTCTGTGAGATCTAGTGTCTCTTAGAGTTTGTGGCCATCGGCCTAATGCACTGTATCTCTCATCTGGCTCCTCACCATTAAGGCCTAGATTCAATCCAGACCACTCTGCGTAATAGCAAGATTGATATTTAAAGGTCATTTCCAATTGAGCCGAAATCTGCACCCGCGGTAACAATGCCTTTAAATGGCTGCATAGCCAAAAAGGTGTAATCAGATTGAATATAGGCCTTAGTCTCAGTGCACCAGGGCCAATAGGCGTGGAGCGTGGTGGCACTAAGAGGCCAACGGCTCTGTTATTCTCTCTGTTTGACACCTCTGTAAAACGTTGAATACACCAGACATTCCCCTGTCTCATCCTTTCCACAGCACCCTCAGAGGCAGTTGGGATGCAGTTTGTCCTTTGTAACTCTCTGATTTGTGCGCGTCTAGAGTAGTGTCTAGAACACCGCGTTGGGTCAAGTGATTGCCTTCATGGGAATACCTTGGACTTCTTTCTTTTCGCTGTGATCGCTTTGGGAAGTTTTTACTATCGAACTCCACAAAGTGACGTCCTTCCATGAAGAGCAGTAAGTACAGCAGTTCTGAAGATTGAAACCTTTTCACACCTACACTTACATTGAGTGTACAAAACATTAAGAACACCTTCATAATATTGAGTTTTGCCCTTAATTCGTCAGGGCATGGACTCTACAAGGTGTTGAAAGCGTTCCACAGGGATACTGCCTATGGTGACTCCAATGTTCTCACTGTTGTGTCCAGTTGGCTGGATGTCCTTTGGCTGGTGGACCATTCTTGATACACACAGGAAACTGTTGACTGTGAAAAAAAACACCCGCGTTGCAGTTCTTGACTCAAACCGGTGTGACTGGTACCTACTACCATACCCCGTTCATAGGCACTTCAATGTTTTGTCTTGCCCATTCACCCTCTGAATGGCACAAGTACATAATCCACACAATCCATGTCTCAATTGTCTCAAGGCTTAAAATTCCTTCTTTAATCTGTCTCCTCATCTTCATCAATACTGATTGATGTGGCTTTAATAAGTGACATCAATAAGGGATCACAGCTTTCACCTGGATTCACCTGGTCAGTCTATGACATGGAAAGAGCAAGTGTTTTTAACGTTTTATACACTCAGTGTGTACAGTGCATTCGGCAAGTATTCAGACCCCTTGAGTTTTTCCACATTTTGTTACTCTACAACCATATTCTAAAATTGATTAAATCATTTCCCCCCCCTCATTAATCTACACACAATACCTCATGATGACAAAGCAAAAACAGGTTTTTCGAATGTTTTGCAAATGTATAAAAAAAATGTAAATATCACATTTACATAAGTATTCAGACGCTTTACGCAGTCGATACACAGCTGTTTTCAGGTCTCTCCAGAGATGTTCGATCGGGTTCAAGACCGTGCTCTGGCTGGGCCAGTCAAGGACATTCAGAGACTTGTCCCGAAGCCACTCCTGCGATGTCTTGGCAGTGTGCTTGGGGTCATTGTCCTGTTGGAAGGTGAACCTTCACCCCAGTCTGAGGTCCTGAGTGCTCTGGAGCAGGTTTTCATCAAGGATCGCTCTGTACATTTCTCCATTCATCTTTCCCTGGATCCTGACTAGTCTCCCAGTCCCTGCCGCTGAAAAACATTCCCACTGCATGATGCTGCCACCACCATGCTTCACCATAGGGATGGTATTGGCCAGGTGATGACCGGTGCATCCAGACGTGATGCTTGACATTCAGGCCAAATAGTTCCATTTTGGTTTCATCAGACCAGAGAATCTTGTTTCTCATGGTCTGTAAGCCCTTTTGGTGCCTTTTGGAAAACTCCAAGCGGGCTGCCATGTGTCTGTCTGGCCACACTACCATAAAGGCCTGATTGGTGGAGTGCTGCAGAGATGGTTGTCCTTCTGGAAGGTTCTCCCATCTCCACAGAGGAACTCTAGAGCTCTGTCATAGTGGCCATTGGGTTCTTGGTCACCTCCCTGACCAAGGCCCTTCTACCCCGATTTTCTTCAGTTTGGCCAGGCGCCAGCAGTTCCAAACTTCTTCCATTTAAGAATGATGGAGGCCACTGTGTTCTTGGGGACTTTCGTTGCTGCAGAAATGTTTTGGTACCTTTCCCCAGATCTGTGCTTTGACACAATCCTGACAATTCCTTTGACCTGATGGCTTGGTTTTTGCTCTGACATGCACCGTCAACTGTGGGACCTTATACAGACAGGTGTGTGCCTTTCCAAATCATGTCCAATCAATTGAATTTACCACAGGTGGACTCCAATCAAGTTGTAGAAACACCTCAAGGATGGTCAATGGAAATAGGATGCACCTGAGCTCAGTTTCGTCTCATAGCAAAGGGTCTGAATACTTATGTAAATAAGGTATTTCTGTTGTTGTATATTCAGCTCAAACCACTGAGAAGTTCTAGGTCAGAGGTCCTCCGTGCCTTAAGAAGAATATAGCCACTTATACACAGCCCGATCACACTTACAATGACTTACCCTACATATATCCAACGTCAATTGTCTGTTTAAGAAAAAAGACAAAAAACAGAGAGAAGAACAGAGTGAGAGAGAAGAACAAACAGAGAAGTAGAAAAGGCACAAGAAAAAAGAGTTGACAGCAGCGACAGGACAAAACGACAGAAAGAGGGACAGAAAGCGGTCACGAAGAAGGGGAGTAAAGTAAGTGGATTGTAGTAGGATGAGTAAAGAGGGCCAGAAAGAGAAAATGGTTAAGCGAGAAAGAGATGGAGTACGTGGGTAGTAGTAGGGTCAGGCCTAAAAGACTGACGAGAGGAGATAGGAAAGGATGTAAAAGCAGAGAAGGGTATGTCTCCATTCACACAGGTCAGATCTCTGACTGACAGAAATACCCACAGGCAACCAACCCCTTCACTAGAGAAACACAGTTCACAGAGAGAGGGGGGCTTAGCATCTAAAACACACACGCAAGCACAACACTCAACTCCCATCGCATCCCATCAGACAACATTGTAAGAGTGGTGTTCTTAGATGTTAAAAGCAACACAGGGTGTATAGATAACTAACACCATGCATGTGGTGGCTAGGATGAGTTGTGATCGTATGATTGGTCCTGTTTTCTTCACTTTCCTTGAGGGTTTGTGTGGAGGAAAGACGGTCAAATCCCGTATATCAGCAAAAAGTGAGACTGCACAGGATTTCAAAAAATATATACATATAGTTGAACAAATGTGAGCATATAGCAATATGCGGAGTCGTCACTTTTGCTAGGGAACAACATTTACAGCAATATCAAGCTTACCTTATTCATAGAGCGAGAGAAAGAGAGATAGAGAGCGAAAGAGAGTGCGGGAGAGAGAGAGAGCGAGGACCATGGAGGCCTATGTCAATCTCACAGCCAACAGCAGAGGATAAGCTTTGGTCTTTGGGGGAAACAGTGTGTCCATAATGCTATTACCCTGGATTACCTAGTACCTTTACCTCTTCCAACAGAGAGAGTCTTCACACTGTGTCCCACACAGGCCTTCCAGATCATCTCATCCTCTTATCGTGCATGACAGATTATTACCGTACAGGAGTCAGGTTTCTTCTTCTATTTCCTTTTTCACCCCAGGAGCAATTATAGAGCAAGATTTTCCTGGGCATTGTTGGGCTTTATCAATTAGCCGTAACAGCTTCCCCTCTGATTGGCCTATAATGAGTGGAATGGTTTTAACAGCCGGCAGACTGAACACTTAGAGCGCCTGTGCTAATGGTGTCGCCACGATGACGGGATTCACAGAAACGGCTCCACGGTGTGACTTGAGAAGGGGTAGGAGGGGGAGAGGCGGGGGGGGGTATAGTAAGCTCTAACTCTCTAACACATCTCTAATTAAGGCTCACAGTCAGTCATTACTGCAGTAATAAAGGTGTAGCGCTAATGGCTATCAGACATGCTCCACAAACACAGGGAGGGAGGCAGAGAGAGAGGGGGATAGAGAGAGAGAGGGAGAGGCAGAGAGAGAGGGAGATCGAGAGAAGCAAATAGAGAGAAAAAAAGGAGGGAGAGATATATGGAGAGGTGAGAGATGGACGTAATGGAATAGAGGTGGAGTGATAAGGAAGAAAAGAGAGAAAGAGGAAGGTGGAGTGACACACAGGGAGGAGGATAGGGGGAGGGAGATGGTTTCCTAGTTAACCACTTTGGCACTTAGGCCTTGTTAGCAATGATGCACTTTGCAGCCCTTATCATTAGAGCTGTTTGCCTTGCTACAGCTCCCAATACTGTAGGCCTGCTGTACCACCAAGGGTGACAAGATAGGCAGGAGGAAAAAGGGATAGAATGAGATAGGGGAGGAAAGGAAGATAGGGAAGGAGAGAAAAGAGAGGAGTACAAGCATGAACTTAGAAAGTAGAATATGAGGACAGAGAGGAAAGAGAAGGAGAAGCGAGAGAAGACAGAAATGTACAGTGGCAAGAATAAGTATGTGAACCCTTTGGAATTACCTGGATTTCTGCATAAATCGGTCATCAAATTTGATCTGATCTTCATCTAAATCACAACAGTAGACAAACACAGTGTGCTTAAACTAATAACACACAAATTACTGTATTTTTCTTGTGTATATTGAACACATCATTTAAACATTCACAGTGTAGGTTGGGAAAAGTATATGAACCCCTCGGCTAATGACTTCTCCAAAAGCTAATTGGAGTCAGGAGTCAGCTAACCTGGAGTCCAATCAATGAGATGTTGGTTAGAGCTGCCTTGCCAATATAAAAAACCCTCACAAAATGTGAGTTTGCTATTCACAAGAAGCATTGCCTGATGTGAACCATGCCTCGGACAAAAGAGATCTCAGAAGACCTAAGATTAAGAATTGTTCACTTGCATAAAGCTGGAAAGGGTTACAAAAGTATCTCTAAAAGCCTTGATGTTCACCAGTCCACGGTAAGACAAATTGTCTATAAATGGAGAAAGTTCAGCACTGTTGCTACTCTCCCTAGGAGTGACCGTCCTGCAAAGATGACTGCAAGAGCACAGCGCAGAATGCTCAATGAGGTTAAGAAGAATCCTAGTGTGTCAGCTAAAGACTTACAGAAATCTCTGGAACATACTAATATCTCTGTTGACAAGTCTACGATACGTTAAACACTAAACAAGAATGGTGTTCATGGGAGGACACCACGGAAGAAGCCACTGCTGTCCAAAAAAACCCATTGCTGCACGTCTGAAGTTTACAAAAATTGCACATGGATGTTCCACAGCGCTACTGGCAAAATATTCTGTGGACAGATTAAACTACAGTTGAGTTGTCTGGAAGGAACACACAACACTATGTGTGGAGAAAAACAGACACAGCACACCAACATCAAAACCTCATCCCAACTGTAAAGTATGGTGGAGGGAGCATCATGGTTTGGGGCTGCTTTGCTGCCTCAGGGCCTGGACAGCTTGCTATCATCGACGTAAAAATGAATTCCCAAGTTCATCAAGACATTTTGCAAGAGAATGTTAGGCTATCTGTCCGCCAATTGAAGCTCAACAGAAGTTGGGTGATGCAACAGGACAACGACCCAAAACACAGAAGTAAATCAACAACAGAATGGCTTCAACAGAAGAAAATATGCCTTCTAGAGTGGCCCAGTCAGAGTCCTGACCTCAACTCGATTGAGATGTTGTGGCATGACCTCAAGAGAGCAGTTCAAATCAGACATCCCAAGAATATTGATGAACTGAAACAGTTTTGTAAAGAGGAATGGTCCAAAATTCCTCCTGACCGTTGTGCAGGTCTGATCCGCAACTACAGAAAATGTTTGCTGCCAAAGGAGGGTCAACCAGTTATTAAATCCAAGGGTTCACATACTTTTCCCACCCTGCACTGTGAATGTTTACACAGTGTGTTCAATAAAGACATGAAAATGTATAATTGTTTGTGTGTACAGAGGAGGAGAGAAAGAGGAGGAGAGAAAGGTGGCTGAGAGAGAAGGGGGAAGAGATGAGGATGGAACTGGAGTCCTACAGAGGAGGAGAGAAAGAGGAGGAGAGAAAGGTGGCTGAGAGAGAAGGGGGAAGAGATGAGGATGGAACTGAAAGTGTGGAGGATAGGGATTGGACTCAGGGGTGTTTCTGATAAATGAAGAAATATTTTAGCGTAGGGTTAATCCGTCCCTCTACTCCTCTAATCCTCACCTCCCCCCTTCTCTAATCCCTCTCTCTCTCCTCCCTCGCTCATATCACTAATCTCATTAGCCAGATAATAGATCATCTAACATTAATCCAGACCTACACTCCTACTCACACACACACACCCACACACTCACACCCACACACACACACCCACACACACACACCCACACACACACACACACACACACACACACACACACACACACACACACACACACACACACACACACATGCAAATGCACATACTGTATGTACTAAGCACACATGCACGCACACCAAAAGAAAATCAATCATCTTTAATGGTCTGCAGAGCAATCAGTAATCATGCTAGCTACGCTTGAATGTTCTGAAACTATTCCTCATGGACACACATGCAGGAAGGCAGGCAAGCACACACACACACACAGGCACACACTCACATCCCAGCCAGCCTGTGGCCCTCAATCTCACAAAACATGGTGCAAATTAGATTTCACACATTTTGGACTCAAATCATAAAGCATGCAGGCTCACAAGTCTAAACATTGTTGATCGTCCTTAACCCCTGTGCCCACTACACCCATCCTGCCCTAGGCTTGGGTAGAACTCTAGCCCCTGGCTCTTTAAGGCCTCCAGGCTTTAAAGGAACATCTCTCGGACCAAACTTGGAGTGATGGTTGTTTTTCTTTTCTGTCTCTACTCTAAGTGGAGAGGAGACCAATGTATGTGTGTGTGAGAGAGTGTCTGTGAGTGTGTGTGTGTGTGTGTGTGTGTGTGTGTGTGTGTGTGTGTGTGTGTGTGTGTGTGTGTGTGTGTGTGTGTGTGTGTGTGTGTGTGTGTGTGTGTGTGTGTGTGTGTGTGTGTGTGTGTGTGTGTGTGTGTGTGTGTCTGTGCCATTTCAGCATGGCGGTCCGGGTCCTTCCCCCTCCCAGAATTCTAAATGAGGTCATGCTTCCAGGAGGGCCGGAGTGCTTCAAAGCCTCCCTCCTTCACCTGCCCTTTACCTCGTTCCCCCTCTCCTCCTCTTCTTTCTCCTCTTCTTTTCTCTGTCCCTCTTCTTCCTGTTTCATTCTAGTCTTCCCACCAGAACCTCTCAGACTGCCATGTAGAGAGAGAGATAAAGACAGAGCACTCTCACTGAACTGCTCCTCAGACTGCTGTTACATACATTTGTTCTTTACTTCACCTTTTCTGCTTTTGGAAGGCATGTGCATGCTGAAAAATAACACAGGCCCCCTAATTCTGTGTAATTCAATTGGAAAGAGGCATCTTTTGGATGAACAAAACATTAGACAGAGTGGCCAAAGGGTTGGCGGTGGTAGATAAGGTAGGTAATCAGTGTATTAAAGCTGGAACTGTCTGTGTTTGTGTGAGCACATGCGTGTGTGCGTGTGTGCAATCGATGTGTGTGTGTATGTGTGTGTGTGTGTTTTACGAGAGCAGAGAGAGGGCAGACGTGGTATCCAATACGAGGTAGCGTGCGCAGGACAATGACACACTATTCTAATGCTAATCAAGGAGGCCATTAATGTTTACATTTAAAATCAGGCCCTTCCAAAGAAATACATTCACTCCCTGCCAAAGCCACATAATTAGTTCGCTCTTAAACCCATATTCCATTAACTCAGGTGAATCTATCTGAATTTCATCACATTTCTGTTTTATTTCGTATGATAATGCAATTTAAAAGCAAATTACATATTCGGACCATAAAAAGGTGATGCGGAAAGAGAATTGTAAATGACTGTGGTGTTAAATAAATATGGATGTTTGTAAAAATGAATGCTGTCGTACTCTAAATGCAATTATCAACGTTATTTTTGTAGTGTCACTCCCAATGAGACTGGTTTGGGTCCATAAACATAAACAGCTTATTAGAGATTAGCAAGTGACGCTTCCCTCCTAATACCTCTCTCTCTCTCTCTCTCTCTCTCTCTCTCTCTCTCTCTCTCGCTCTCTCTCTCTCTCTCTCTCTCTCTCCCTGTACATCTATGGAGACTTGTGAGAGTCATCCCCCCCCCCCCCCCCCCCCCCCCACACACACACACACACACACACACACACTGAGGTCAGGTGTCAACCAATGCCAGTCAGGGTGTTTTTTCCAGAATAGATCAGCAACATCAGCACTTCCATCTCACACACACACACACACACACACACACACACACACACACACACACACACACACACACACACACACACACACACACACACACACACACACACACACACACACACACACACACACACACACACACACACACACACACACACAACCCCCCGTAGGGACGAGAATACAAAAGCCCATGCAGAACACTCCAAATGCGACACACAGCCAATTCAAAAAGAGGGAGAGAGGAGGGAAAGAGGGGAAAGAGAGAGAAAGAGAGGAGGGAGAGAGAAAGCATCAGATCAGCAAAGAAGTAGAAATACATAACAACATATTGTTTCTCTCTCACTGTTTATGATTGTCTGTTTCTCCCTATGGAGTATGCTATATTATATATGCTGTCTCTCTGTAGTATGTTATACTAGATATACTGTGTCTCTGTAGTATGTTTCTCTCCATATGTAGTATGTTATACTAGATATACTGTCTCCCTGTAGTATGTTATACTAGATATACTGTCTCTCTGTAGTATGTTTCTCCCCACATGTAGCATGTTATACTAGATATACTGTCTCTCTGTAGTATGTTCTACTAGATATACTGTCTCTCTGTAGTATTTTTCTCCCATATGTAGTATGTTATACTAGATATACTGTCTCTCTGTAGTATGTTATACTAGATATAGTGTCTCTCTGTAGTATGTTTCTCCCATATGTAGTATGTTATACTAAATATACTCTCTTTCTGTAGTATGTTATGCTAGATATACTGTCTTTTTGTAGTATGTCATACTAGATATACTGTCTCTATTTAGTATGTTTCTCCCCTATGTAGTATGTTATACTAGATGTACTGTCTCTCTGTAGTATGTTATACTAGATATAGTGTCTCTCTGTAGTATGTTTCTCCCATATGTAGTATGTTATACTAAATATACTCTCTTTCTGTAGTATGTTATGCTAGATATACTGTCTTTTTGTAGTATGTCATACTAGATATACTGTCTCTATTTAGTATGTTTCTCCCCTATGTAGTATGTTATACTAGATGTACTGTCTCTCTGTAGTATGTTATACTAGATATAGTGTCTCTCTGTAGTATGTTTCTCCCATATGTAGTATGTTATACTAAATATACTCTCTTTCTGTAGTATGTTATGCTAGATATACTGTCTTTTTGTAGTATGTCATACTAGATATACTGTCTCTATTTAGTATGTTTCTCCCCTATGTAGTATGTTATACTAGATGTACTGTCTCTCTGTAGTATGTTATACTAGATATACTGTCTCTCTGTAGTATGTTTCTCCACTATGTAGTATGTTATACTAGATGTACTGTCTCTCTGTAGTATGTCATACTAGATATACTGTCTCTCTGTAGTATGTTATACTAGATATACCGTCTCTCTGTAGTATGTCATACTAGATATACTGTCTCTCTGTAGTATGTTTCTCCAACCTGTAGTATGTTAAACTAGATACACTGTCTCTCTGTAGTATGTTATACTAGATGTACTGTCTCTATGTTTGAGTTTGAGTTTATTTTCTTTTTACAGGGACAGTGCACATTAATCAATGTTTCAGTAAAGTGCCGGTTTTAGCCAGTCGGCAAATTTTCAACCGCAGTTCCTGGGCAGGTTTTTAAAAACAATTACAATATAGACAATCATTGAGCAGTGAGCACACGCAGAGCAACATAGGACAAGCAAGACATAGCATACAAACAGAGCAACATAGGACAAGCAAGATGTAGCATACAGACAGAGCAACATAGGACAAGCAAGATGTACCATACAAACAGAGCAACATAGGACAAGCAAGACATAGCATACAAACAGAGCAACATAGGACAAGCAAGACATAGCATACAAACAGAGCAACATAGGACAAGCAAGACATAGCATACAAACAGAGCAACATAGGACAAGCAAGATGTAGCATACAGACAGAGCAACATAGAACAAAAAGCAACAAGACAAAATCCATAAAAACAACAAAGTGTTTCCACACCTCACAAGCTACAGACAACAGACAACATGGAAAGCGGCAATACACAGCTAGGAATTATGTTCACAAATCTGATTGACCTTTAGCCATGTCTTCATGCATTTTATGAAAGTGTGATATGTGGTGCAGTTATGTGTGTCTGATGGCAGTGTATTCCAGACATGGGAAGCTCTCACAGAGAAATCAGATTTACTAAAGGTGCTTTTCCTTAAGGGAACTACACAGTCACCTCTCATGGCAGACCTTGTGGATCTGCTGCCATATGTTTGGGTTTTCTGTTTTACAAAAGTACTGAGTGGAGGGGGAGCCAGGCCATTTAGGATCTTGAATACAAGACATGCGTCGGTGAATTGCACAAGATTTTCCCAACTCAGGAGTTCATGCTGTATGAGGATGTAACAGTGATGATGGCTGTTGGGCTTCCTATCAAGCACTTTGAGAGCCTGTTTGTAGACAGACTGAATGGGTTTTAATGTTGTACAGCAAGCTTGGGTCCAACTAGTCAAGCAGTATGTTAAGTGGGTGAGTATCATAGATTTGAAGTACAGTTTTGCTACCTCTGTAGTCAAACAATTTCGTATAAATCGGAAATTAGCTAGGTTGAATTTGGTTATTTGAATTACCTTTTTCACCTGCTTTTTAAAAGAGAGGTTGGAATCAAGTATGATGCCAAGGTACTTAAAATCAGATACCACCTGGAGCTTCTCCCCTGACACATAGACATCTGGCTCAGTAGCATCTGTTGCCCTCTTTGTGAAGAACATGCAGACAGTTTTTTTCACATTGAGATGCAAACATGAGTCACTGAGCCACTTTGTAACCTGGACCATTACAGTAGTGAGTTATTGTGCAGCTTGTTGTTTGCTCTTTGCATGCACATATATCACTGTATCATCTGCATACATTTGAACTTCAGACCCAGTACAGACAGAAGGCAGATCATCAATGTACAGGCTGAACAGGAGGGGCCCCAGTATTGACCCTTGGGGCATGCCCACATCATCGCTAAGAGTGGGCGACAGCTCATTGCTCACTCTGACACACTGAGTTCTGCCTTCAAGGTAAGATTTCATCCATCTCAAAGCATCGGGGGAAAAGTTGAACTTGGACAATTTTGTGATGAGAATCTCATGGTTAACAGTATCAAAAGCCTTCCTTAGGTCCAGAAACACAGCCCCAACAACGCCCCCTTTGTCCATCTTGGACTTCACATTTTCCAGAAGAAAGCAGTTGGCCGTTTCTGTGGAGTGTTTCGCTCTGAAGCCAAACTGCATGGAGTGTAATGTGAAGGGGCTGTTGTTGAGGTGGGCAACCTGCTACACAGTTGTTCTGCTACACACTTTTCAACAACCTTCCACACCACAGGTAGTAATCTAATGGGCCTGTAGTTACTCACGTCAGCAGGGTCGCCCGATTTAAAGATGGCCGTTGTTATGGCCGACTTCCATACCCTTGGAAACACCCCCAGACCAATAGATGTGTTGGTGACCATAGTAATGGGGCCAATGAGTGACTCTTTGTAGTTTTTAAGAAAGGTAGAGTCCAGCCCAAACACATATTTGGCTTTAGAGTTCTTTAGTGAGCTAATCACCTTGTTCCCCTCTGACTCAGAAACCTCCCTTATGATGAAGACAGGTTGAGCAACATTCACTAGCGCTGAGTCCAAGAAACCAGTGGAGGGGTTCTGTCTCAGTACCTTGACAGAGTCAATAAAGTAGGAATTGAAGGCTATTGCTATTTCGACTGCATCCTGTGTTAGATTGTTATTCACCATGATTTCTAGTCTTTTTGCAGTGTTACTATGGTCTTTCCCTGTTAACCTTTTTAGATTCTCCCAGATCAATTTAGAATTTCCCTTTGCCTCACCAATTATGTTAATAAAAAAATGTAGTATGTTATACTAGATATACAGTCTCTATGTAGTATGTTATACTAAATATACTGTCTCTCTGTAGTATGTTATACTAAATATACTGTCTCTCTGTAGTATGTTATACTAAATATACTGTCTCTCTGTAGTATGTTTCTCCCCTATGTAGTATGTTATACTAAATATACTGTCTCTCTGTAGTATGTTATACTAAATATACTGTCTCTCTGTAGTATGTTATACTAAATATACTGTCTCTCTGTAGTATGTTTCTCCCCTATGTAGTATGTTATACTAAATATACTGTCTCTCTGTAGTATGTTATACTAAATATACTGTCTCTCTGTATTATGTTATACTAAATATACTGTCTCTCTGTAGTATGTTATACTAAATATACTGTCTCTCTGTAGTATGTTATACTAAATATACTGTCTCTATGTAGTATGTTATACTAAATATACTGTCTCTCTGTAGTATGTTTCTCCCCTATGTAGTATGTTATACTATATACACAGTCTCTCTGTAGTATGTTATGCTAGGTATACTGTCTCTCTGTAGTATGTTTCTCCCATATGTAGTATGTTAAACTAGATATACTGTCTCTCTGTAGTATGTTATACTAGATATACGCTCTCTCTGTAGTATGTTATACTAGATATACTGTCTCTCTGTAGTATGTTATACTAGATATACGCTCTCTCTGTAGTATGTTATACTAGATATACAATCTCTCTGTAGTATGTTATACTAGATATACTGTCTCCCTGTAGTATGTTTCCCCCCTATGTAGTATGTTAAACGAGATATACTGTCTCTCTGTAGTATGTTATACTAGATATACAGTCTCTCTGTAGTATGTTATACCAGATATACTGTCTCTCTGTAGTATGTTATACCAGATATACTGTCTGTATGTAGTATATTTCTCCCCTATGTAGTATGTTATACTAGATATACTGTCTCTCTGTAGTATGTTTCTCCCATATGTAGTATGTTAAACTAGATATACTGTCTCTCTGTAGTATGTTATACTAGATATACGCTCTCTCTGTAGTATGTTATACTAGATATACTGTCTCTCTGTAGTATGTTATACTAGATATACGCTCTCTCTGTAGTATGTTATACTAGATATACAATCTCTCTGTAGTATGTTATACTAGATATACTGTCTCCCTGTAGTATGTTTCCCCCCCTATGTAGTATGTTAAACGAGATATACTGTCTCTCTGTAGTATGTTATACTAGATATACAGTCTCTCTGTAGTATGTTATACCAGATATACTGTCTCTCTGTAGTATGTTATACCAGATATACTGTCTGTATGTAGTATATTTCTCCCCTATGTAGTATGTTATACTAGATATACTGTCTCTCTGTAGTATGTTATACTAGATATACTGTCTCTATGTAGTATGTTTCTCCACTATGTAGTATGTTTCTCCCCTATGTAGTATGTTATACTAGATGTACTGTCTCTCTGTAGTATGTTATACCAGATATACTATCTGTATGTAGTATGTTTCTCCCCTATGTAGTATGTTATACTAGATATACTGTCTCTCTGTAGTATGTTATACTAGATATACTGTCTCTATGTAGTATGTTTCTCCACTATGTAGTATGTTTCTCCCCTATGTAGTATGTTATACTAGATGTACTGTCTCTCTGTAGTATGTTATACCAGATATACTATCTGTATGTAGTATGTTTCTCCCCTATGTAGTATGTTTCTCCTCTATGTAGTATGTTTCTCCTCTATGTAGTATATTTCTCCCCTATGTAGTATGTTTCTCCCCTATGTAGTATGTTTCTCCCCTATGTACTTTGTTTCTCCCCTATGTAGTACGTAAAACTAGATATACTGTCTCTATGTAGTATGTTTCTCCCCTATGTAGTACGTAAAACTAGATATACAGTCTCTCTGTAGTATGTTATACTAAATATACTGTCTCTATGTAGTATGTTTCTCCTCTATGTAGTATGTTATACTAGATGTACTGTCTCTCTGTAGTATGTTATACCAGATATACTATCTGTATGTAGTATGTTTCTCCCCTATGTAGTATGTTATACAAAATATACTGTCTCTATGTAGTATGTTTCTCCCCTATGTAGTATGTTTCTCCTCTATGTAGTATGTTTCTCCTCTATGTAGTATATTTCTCCCCTATGTAGTATGTTTCTCCCCTATGTAGTATGTTTCTCCCCTATGTACTTTGTTTCTCCCCTATGTAGTACGTAAAACTAGATATACTGTCTCTATGTAGTATGTTTCTCCCCTATGTAGTACGTAAAACTAGATATACAGTCTCTCTGTAGTATGTTATACTAAATATACTGTCTCTATGTAGTATGTTTCTCCTCTATGTAGTATGTTTCTCCCCTATGTAGTATGTTTCTCCCCTATGTAGTATGTTTCTCCTCTATGTAGTATGTTTCTCCCCTATGTAGTATATTTCTCCCCTATGTAGTATGTTTCTTCCCTATGTAGTATGTTTCTCCTCTATGTACTATGTTTCTCCCCTATGTAGTATGTTTCTCCCCGATGTACTTTGTTTCTCCCCTATGTAGTACGTAAACCTAGATATACTGTCTCTATGTAGTATGTTTCTCCCCTATGTAGTATGTTTCTACGCTATGTAGTATGTTTCTCCTCTATCTATTATGTCTTTCCCCTATGTAGTATGTTTCTCCCCTATGTAGTATATTTCTCCCCTATGTAGTATGTTTCTCCTCTATGTACTATGTTTCTCCCCTATGTAGTATGTTTCTCCTCTATGTAGTATGTTATACTAGATATACTGTCTCCCTGTAGTATGTTTCCCCCCTATGTAGTATGTTAAACGAGATATACTGTCTCTCTGTAGTATGTTATACTAGATATACAGTCTCTATGTAGTATATTTCTCCCCTATGTAGTATGTTATACTATCTCAATAGTTTCTCTGTAGTATGTTATACTAGATATGCTGTCTCTCTGTACTATGTTATACTACATATACTGTCTCACTGTAGTATGTTATACTAGATATACTGTCTCTCTGTACTATGTTATACTACATATACTGTCTCACTGTAGTATTTTATACTAGATATACTGTCAAAGCATTTACTATACATACATTACAATGCACACAAAAGCCTGACCCCCCCCCCCCCCTATGTAGTATGTTTCTCCCCTATGTAGTATATTTCTCCCCTATGTAGTATGTTTCTCCTCTATGTACTATGTTTCTCCCCTATGTAGTATGTTTCTCCTCTATGTAGTATGTTATACTAGATATACTGTCTCCCTGTAGTATGTTTCCCCCCTATGTAGTATGTTAAACGAGATATACTGTCTCTCTGTAGTATGTTATACTAAATATACTGTCTCTCTGTAGTATGTTTCTCCCCTATATAGTATGTTATACTATATACACAGTCTCTCTGTAGTATGTTATGCTAGGTATACTGTCTCTCTGTAGTATGTTTCTCCCATATGTAGTATGTTAAACTAGATATACTGTCTCTCTGTAGTATGTTATACTAGATATACGCTCTCTCTGTAGTATGTTATACTAGATATACTGTCTCTCTGTAGTATGTTATACTAGATATACGCTCTCTCTGTAGTATGTTATACTAGATATACAATCTCTCTGTAGTATGTTATACTAGATATACTGTCTCCCTGTAGTATGTTTCCCCCCTATGTAGTATGTTAAACGAGATATACTGTCTCTCTGTAGTATGTTATACTAGATATACAGTCTCTCTGTAGTATGTTATACCAGATATACTGTCTCTCTGTAGTATGTTATACCAGATATACTGTCTGTATGTAGTATATTTCTCCCCTATGTAGTATGTTATACTAGATATACTGTCTCTCTGTAGTATGTTATACTAGATATACTGTCTCTATGTAGTATGTTTCTCCACTATGTAGTATGTTTCTCCCCTATGTAGTATGTTATACTAGATGTACTGTCTCTCTGTAGTATGTTATACCAGATATACTATCTGTATGTAGTATGTTTCTCCCCTATGTAGTATGTTATACTAGATATACTGTCTCTCTGTAGTATGTTATACTAGATATACTGTCTCTATGTAGTATGTTTCTCCACTATGTAGTATGTTTCTCCCCTATGTAGTATGTTATACTAGATGTACTGTCTCTCTGTAGTATGTTATACCAGATATACTATCTGTATGTAGTATGTTTCTCCCCTATGTAGTATGTTATACTAAATATACTGTCTCTATGTAGTATGTTTCTCCCCTATGTAGTATGTTTCTCCTTTATGTAGTATGTTTCTCCTCTATGTAGTATATTTCTCCCCTATGTAGTATGTTTCTCCCCTATGTAGTATGTTTCTCCCCTATGTACTTTGTTTCTCCCCTATGTAGTACGTAAAACTAGATATACTGTCTCTATGTAGTATGTTTCTCCCCTATGTAGCACGTAAAACTAGATATACAGTCTCTCTGTAGTATGTTATACTAAATATACTGTCTCTATGTAGTATGTTTCTCCTCTATGTAGTATGTTTCTCCCCTATGTAGTATGTTTCTCCCCTATGTAGTATGTTTCTCCTCTATGTAGTATGTTTCTCCCCTATGTAGTATATTTCTCCCCTATGTAGTATGTTTCTTCCCTATGTAGTATGTTTCTCCTCTATGTACTATGTTTCTCCCCTATGTAGTATGTTTCTCCCCGATGTACTTTGTTTCTCCCCTATGTAGTACGTAAACCTAGATATACTGTCTCTATGTAGTATGTTTCTCCCCTATGTAGTATGTTTCTACGCTATGTAGTATGTTTCTCCTCTATCTATTATGTCTTTCCCCTATGTAGTATATTTCTCCCCTATGTAGTATATTTCTCCCCTATGTAGTATGTTTCTCCTCTATGTACTATGTTTCTCCCCTATGTAGTATGTTTCTCCTCTATGTAGTATGTTATACTAGATATACTGTCTCCCTGTAGTATGTTTCCCCCCTATGTAGTATGTTAAACGAGATATACTGTCTCTCTGTAGTATGTTATACTAGAGATACAGTCTCTATGTAGTATATTTCTCCCCTATGTAGTATGTTATACTATCTCAATAGTTTCTCTGTAGTATGTTATACTAGATATGCTGTCTCTCTGTACTATGTTATACTACATATACTGTCTCACTGTAGTATGTTATACTAGATATACTGTCTCTCTGTACTATGTTATACTACATATACTGTCTCACTGTAGTATTTTATACTAGATATACTGTCAAAGCATTTACTGTACATACATTACAATGCACACAAAAGCCTGACCCCCCCCCCCCCCCCCCCCACACACACACACATGAGCACACACACACAGAGGGTGTAATAGATAGGGGGTGTGTGAGGGCGTCTGTCAGGGGCGTCTGTTCTAATCAGAGCGCTGGGGAGAGAGATAAAGGAGAAAATAATGAGGGTGGCATCAGGCCTTTCATACAACAACAAAAGACCACAGGATCAGATAGACAAACACAATGTGGAGAGGAGAGGAGGGAGGGAGGGAGGGAGGGAGGGAGGGAGGGAGGGGAGGGAGGGAGGGAGGGAGCGACAGACCTGCTATCATATTCAACCTGATCAGTCACTATGTAGGGGGAGGGGGGCAGAAAAATGTACAGAAATATATACCGACATCTCTTCACACCCCTCCCCTAATCCGGCCCCCATTAATTTGTAATACTCTAATAAGCAGGTCCCAAAGGAGGCCTGGGACACACAGGTGAGATCATGTACTGTATAGGTAATGTAGGCCTAGCCTGTTTCTCTCTCTGTTTCTCTCTCATTATATATTTCTATTCCATCTTCCTTCCCTTCCCTCATTGTCCCACCACTCTCTCTTCTTCTCTCTTTCTCTTCCTCTCTGTCTCTCTAGCTCCCTCTCTCTTTCACTCCTTCACCCCTCCCTCCCTCCCTATCCTCTCTTTCCCTTTCTTACCCCTCTCCTTGCTGATTAGTACTGCTTCATTTGCTACCAGTGTGTTCATTTCCAGTCGTCCTTTGATTATTAATGCCTAATTTAGACTGATGACTTGAATCAATTAGGTAGTGCCTAAACTGAAGCGCAAACAAGCACTGTGTTGAGTCACTCAACAAAATCATAGAACCTCTTTTGCGACTAATTATACCATACAGATAAACATATCTGGTTGGGTAGTTAAATCAATGCCTGGGGTTCTATTAAAACACTTCCAAAGGTAACATCACGCTAGGAGTGTTTAGATGAGAGAAGGAGACAGAAACAGAACACTCAAGTCCCATGCTTGGTCTACGGTAAATAACAAGTGACTTGGTCTATGGGGAAACAAAATATGACCTAGTACCAGGCCTTGGGGGACACCAGTAGTGAGACCACCTTCATTTCTAGACGCGTTTGTGGTCATACGCACATTCTTAAAAAACGTAGGTGCTTAGATCCAAGCTGACGAAGATACTTGTAGATGGAAAGGTTATCAGGTGGTTATTGGGAGCATATTCAGTGTGTGGGAGTAACGGAAGTCGTAGTGAAGAGAGGACCAAGGCGCAGCGGGTTGCATGTCCATCATATTATTTATTGTGAACACGAGAAAAACAAGAAAACGACAGACCGACAGTTTCACAGGCTAAATAATAACAGCAGTGCGAAATACAACTACCCACAATTAACAACCCCAAACACATACCTATATATAGGACTCTCAATCAGAGGAAAATAGAAACACCTGCCTCCAATTGAGAGTCCACACCCAAACCTAAACATAGAAAAACTAAACAGAACATAGAAAATACAACCTAGAGCATACCCAACACCCAGAACTAACAAATCACACACCCTAAACACAACCAACCACCCCGAACCAACCAAAACAAATACCCTCTGCCACATCCTGACCAAACTACAATACAAATAATACCTAAACTGGTCAGGACGTGACAGTGGGCCTTTCTGTCCTTTTCAACTATCTTCATTTCTACCAAAAAAACAACCTCCCATCAAACATTAACAGAGAAAAAATAGACAGTAATTATAAACCTTAAGCCAGGAGTGGTGAGATGAGTAGGCAGAAACAGTAAACGGTTAAATCCCATTCACAGTCTTAATGAGGTTGTCCAAGCTCAATAATTGATTTCTAATTCCAGACTGCAGCTGTTGACTGAACAGGGTGGGTATTCATTAGGCATCAAACTGACTGAAACATGGACGGACTTACTCAACTTGGGTTTTGTTTTCTATTACAAAATGTTTTGATACAGTGTGCCCTATTTTACAAACCTTAACTGGTGATCTTTTTGGTTGCTTTAAAGTAACTGTCCAGTGTTTTCATAAATATATGAAATATTACCTATAATTAATTACAGTATGAGTTAAATACTTTTTAACATACTTAAATTGTAATTAAGTATGTTAAGCAGCTTTTCTGTTTTGGAATGGTGTGGGCGTACCTCAACAACAGAATGGTGGTTTTTTTCAACAACATTATTTGGGTATGAGTTAACAGAATAACAGACCATTATAGCTATTACTGTGTACATAAAGATAGCTGAAGATACACTTCTTGTCTTTAAGAATATGAAGTAAGTGTTTCGGTATATATTGATGTTCGCTAGATCATATTAGATGTAACAGCTCTATTTGTTCCCTGTATATCATTGGATCCAGCTAGAGCCCCAGAGGGTGGTGCAGTAGCACAGAGCACCCTGTGTGAACCCCAGCCGCACAGCTTCCTTGTAAGATGACCTCACGGAAAATTGGCCTCATTCCTCACAGGCCTGCTATCATATTCAACCTGATCAGTCACTACTGTATGTAGGGGGAGGGAGGGGGGCAGAAAAATGTGCATAAATATATACCGACCTCTCTTCACATCCCTCCCCTAAACCGGCCCCCATTCATTTGGAATACTCTAATAAGCAGGTCCCAAAGGAGGCCCGACACACACAGGTGAGTCAAGGGGAGACGGGGGTGTGGGGGGGAGACAAACAGGAGCGGGGATGCATGTTTGCCCATACACGTGTCCAAGTGGATGGATGGATGGATGGATAGATACTGGCCTGAGGCCAAACCACACGACCAACAACATTGGACACTTTATGGAACACAATGCCTTCACTATCTCATCCTGGAATATCCGAGGCCTGAGGTCATCTGCCTTTGGCCTAAAGAGCAGGAACTGAGACTTCACCAGATAAATCGGTAATATAGACATTGTCATCCTGCAAGAAACCTGGTATAGAGGAGACGGACCCACTGGTTGCCCTCTAGGTTACAGAGAGCTGGTAGTCCCATCCACCAAACTACCAGGTGTGAAACAAGGAAGGGACTCAGGGGGTATGCTAATTTGGTATAGAACAGACCGAACTAACGCCATTAAATTAATCAAAACAGGAACATTTCACATTTGGCTAGAAATTCAAAAGGAAATTATCTTAACAGAGAAAAATGTCCTCCTGTGTGCTACCTATATCCCCCCACTAGATTCCCCATACTTTAATGAAGACAGCTTCTCCATCCTGGAGGGGGAATTCAATCATTTCCAGGCCCCGGGACATGTACTAGTCTGTGGCGACCTAAATGCCAGAACTGGACAAGAACCTGACACCCTCAGCACACAGGGGGACAAACACCTGCCTGCAGCTGACAGCATTCCCTCCCCCATATGCCCCCCTAGGCACAACTACGACAACATAACCAACAAAAACAAGTCACAACTCCTGCAGCTCTGTCGCACGCTGGGTTTGTACATAGTTAATGGTAGGCTTCGAGGGGACTCCTATGGTAGGTACACCTATAGCTCATCTCTTGGCAGTAGTACTGTAGACTACTTTATCACTGACCTCAACCCAGAGTCTCTCAGAGCGTTCACAGTCAGTCCACTGACACCCCTATCAGATCACAGCAAAATCACACTCTACTTGAACAGAGCAATACTCAATAATGAGGCATCAAAACCAAAAGAACTGAGTAACATTAAGAAATGCTATAGATGGAAGGAAGGCAGTTTGGAAACCTACCAAAAAACAATAAGGCAACAACAAATTAAATCCCTTTCAGACAACTTCCTGGACAAAACGTTCCACTGTAATAGTGAAGTTGTAAACTTGACAGTAGAAAATCTTAACAGTATATTTGACCTCTCAGCTTCCCTATCAATGTCACGTCCTGACCAGTATAAGGGTTATTTGTTATTGTAGTTTGGTCAGGACGTGGCAGAGGGTATTTTGTTTATGTGGTTCGGGGTGGTGATTTATGTAGTAGGGTGTTTGATTTATTATTTCCGGGTTTTGGTCTATGTTCTATGCATCAGGCTTCCAGTGCATCAGCCCAGTCCGACTCGTCCTGTTCCCGCTCCCCGCACTAGCCCTGAGGTGCGTGTTCCCAGCCTGATACCTCCAGTACCAGCACCACGCATCAGGCTTCCAGTGCGTCAACCCAGTCCGACTCGGCCTGTTCCCGCTCCCCGCACTAGCCCTGAGGTGCGTGTTCCCAGCCTGATACCTCCAGTACCAGCACCACGCATCAGGCTTCCAGTGCGTCAACCCAGTCCGACTCGGCCTGTTCCCGCTCCCCGCACTAGCCCTGAGGTGCGTGTTCCCAGGCTGATACCTCCAGTACCAGCACCAAACATCAGGCTTCCAGTGCATCGACCCAGTCCGACTCGGCCTGTTCCCGCTCCCCGCACTAGCCCTGAGGTGCGTGTTCCCAGGCTGATACCTCCAGTACCAGCACCACGCATCAGGCTTCCAGTGCGTCAGCCCAGCCTCGAGAGTTCGGCAACAGTGTGCAGTCCAGAGTATCCGGCAACAGTTTGCAGTCCAGAGTATCCGGCAACAGTGTGCAGTCCAGAGTATCCGGCAACAGTGTGCAGTCCAGAGTATCCGGCAACAGTGTGCAGTCCAGAGTATCCGGCAACAGTGTGCAGTCCAGAGTATCCGGTAACAGTGTGCAGTCCAGAGTATCCGGTAACAGTGTCTAGCCCGGAACCGAGGGAGTCTGCCTGCGACCCGGAACCGAGGGAGTCTGCCTGCGACCCGGAACCGAGGGAGCCTGCCTGCGACCCAGAACCGGGTGAGTCTGCCTATGACCCGGAACCAAGGGAGTCTATCAGCAACCCGGAACTGAGTAAGTCTGTTGACGATCCGGAACTAAATATGATTAACTGTGTATCAAATGAGTCTGCCTACAGTGTGGAACGGAAGAGGTCTGCCTACGATTCGGAATGATGGGAGTCTGCCTACGGCCCGAAACTGAGCAAGTCTGTCTGCATTCTGGAGGACAGTAGGCCGGAGCCAGAACCACCTCCTGTATAGGTGGGTTGGGGAGGGGGGGTGTAGCACTAGTGCCGTCGGTGACGGCAGCCACCCTCCCTTCCCTCCCTTTAGTTTAGGGGGATTTTTTGTTGTTGTTATTGTTGTTTTTTATCTATTTTTATTTATGAGGTGCATCCGGGGTCTGCACCTTTAGGGGGGGGTATTGTCACGTCCTGACCAGTATAAGGGTTATTTGTTATTGTAGTTTGGTCAGGACGTGGCAGAGAGTATTTTGTTTATGTGGTTCGGGGTGGTGATTTATGTAGTAGGGTGTTTGATTTATTATTTCCGGCTTTTGGTCTATGTTCTATGTTTTGTATTTCTATGTTCTTTCTGGTTTGTTGTATGTCTATGTTTAGGTTGATGGGGGGTTGGACTCTCAATTGGAGGCAGGTGCTTTCTCGTTGCCTCTGATTGAGAGTCCTATGTATGGGTAATTGTTTGGTTTGGTGTTGTGGGAGATTGTTTCTTGTTTTGCCTGTGTGAGCATGACAAGAATATTTTGTTGTTCGTGAGTTCTTCGTTTTGTTATTTTGGTGTTTTCTTTATTTAAAATAAATAATAAGATGAGCATCCACATTCCTGCTGCTGTCACGTCCTGACCAGTATAAGGGTTATTTGTTATTGTAGTTTGGTCAGGACGTGGCAGAGGGTATTTTGTTTATGTGGTTCGGGGTGGTGACTTATTTAGTAGGGTGTTGGTTTAGTTAGTTCCGGGTTTTTGGGGTTATGTTCTAGGTTTGTATTTCTATGTGGTCTCTAGTCTTTTGTATTTCTATGTCTAGTTTATTGGGGTTGGACTCTCAATTGGAGGCAGGTGTTTTCTAGTTGCCTCTGATTGAGAGTCCTATATATGGGTATGTGTTTGGTTAAGTGTTTGTGGGAGATTGTTTCTTGTTTTGCCTGTGTGAGCATGACAGGACTGTTTTGTTGTTCGTGCGTTCTTCGTTTTGTTGTTCTCTTTATTTAAAATAAATATCAATATGAGCATCCACATTCCTGCTGCGTTTTGGTCCTCTATTCCCGACGACAACCGTTACAATCAAATCTAAAAATCTCAAATAGAAAACCGAAGAAAATGAACAACAATGACAAATGGTTTGATGAAGAATGCAAAATTCCAAGAAAGAAATTGAGAAACCTGTCCAACCAAAAACATAGAGATCCGGAAAACCTGAGTCTACACCTTCACAATGGTGAATCACTAAAACAATACAGAAATACACTATGGAAAAAGAAGGAACAGCACGCCAGAAATCAGCTCAATGTAATTGAAGAATCCATAGACTCTAACCACTTCTGGGAAAATTGGAAAACACTAAACAAACAACACGAAGAATTATCTATCCAAAATGGAGATGTATGGGTAAACCACTTCTCCAATCTTTTTGGCTCTATAACAAAGAACAAACAGCAAAAACATATACACGATCAAATTCAAATCTTAGAATCAACTATTAAAGACTACCAGAACCCACTGGATTCTCCAATTACCTTGAATGTGCTACAGGACAAAATAAAAACCCTCCAACCCAAAAAGGCATGTGGTGTTGATGGTATCCTCAATGAAATGATCAAATATACAGACAACAAATTCCAATTGGCTATACTAAAACTCTTTAACATCATCCTTAGCTCTGGCATCTTCCCCAATATTTGTAACCAAGGACTGATCACACCAATCCACAAAAGTGGAGACAAATTTTACCACAATAATTACCGTGGGATATGCGTCAACAGCAACCTTGGGAAAATCCTCTGCATTATCATTAACAGCAGACTCGTACATTTCCTCAGTGAAAACAATGTACTGAGCAAATGTGAAATTGGCTTTTTACCAAATTACCGTACAACATACCACGTATTCACCCTGCACACCCTCATTGACAAACAAACAAACCAAAACAAAGGCAAAGTCTTCTTATGCTTTGTTGATTTCAAAAAAGCCTTCAACTCAATTTTGCATGAGGGTCTGCTATACAAATTGATGGAAAGTGGTGTTGGGGGAAAAACATACGACATTATAAAATCCATGTACACAAACAACAAGAGCGTGGTTAAAATTGGCAAAAAACACACACATTTCTTCCCACAGAGCCGTGGGGTGGGACAGGGATGCAGCTTAAGCACCACCCTCTTCAACATATGTATCAACGAATTTGCGTGGGCACTAGAACAGTCTGCAGCACCCGGCCTCACCCACTAGAATCTGAAGTCAAATGTCTACTGTTTGCTGATGATCTGGTGCTTCTGTCACCAACCAAGGAAGGCCTACAGCAGCACCTAGATATTCTGCACAGATTCTGCCAGACCTGGCCCCTGACAGTAAATCTCAGTAAGATCAAAATAATGGTGTTTCAAAAAAGGTCTAGTCACCAGGACCACAAATACAAATTCCATCTAGACACCGTTGCCTTAGAGCACACAAAAAACTATACATACCTTGGCCTAAACATCAGCGCCACAGGTAACTTCCACAAAGCTGTGAACAATCTGAGAGACAAGGCAAGAAGGGCATCAAAAGGAACATAAAATTCAACATACCAATTAGGATCTGGCAAAAAATACTTGAATCAGTTATAGAACCCATTGCCCTTTATGGTTGTGAGGTCTGGGGTCCGCTCACCAACCAAGAACTCACAAACAAACACCAAACACCAAATTGAGACTCTGCATGCAGAATTCTGCAAAAATATCCTATGTGTACAACGTCGAACACCAAATAATGCATGCAGAGCAGAATTAGGCCAATACACGCTAATTATCAAAATCCAGAAAAGAGACGTTAAATTCTACAACCACCTAAAAGGAAGCGATTCCCAAACCTTCCATAACAAAGCCATTACCTACAGAGAGATGAACCTGGAAAAGAGTCTCCTAACCAAGCTGGTCCTGGGTGTCACGTCCTGACCAGTAAAAGGGGTTGCTTGTTATTGTAGTTTGGTCAGGGCGTGGCAGGGGGTGTTTGTTTAGCGTGTTTTGGGGTTTTTGGTTGATGTTCTATGTTTTCTATTTCTATGTGGGTTTTCTAGTTTTTCTATGTCTATGTTAGTTTTGTCAATGACCTCCAATCAGAGGCAGTTGTTTGTTGTTTTCTCTGATTGGAGGCCATATTTAAGTGTATTTGTTTTCACTTGTGTTTGTGGGTGGTTGTTTCCTCGTATAGTCTGAGCACCTTACGGGACTGTTTTTCGTTGTTTGTTTTGTATGAGTATTTTTTTCCCCTTCTAAATAAAAAGAAGATGAGCACCTTAACCGCTGCATATTGGTCCGATGATTTCTCCTCCTCAGACGACAAAGTTTATGACAGAACCACCCACCATAAGAGGACCAAGCAGCGGTGGAAGGAGCAACAGAGGAGCTATTTAGAGTCGTGGACATGGGAAGAAATAATGGATGGTAAAGGACCATGGCACCAGGTTGGGGAGTACCGGCGCCCAAAGGAGGAGCTGGAGGCAGCAAAGGCTGAGCGACGGAGGTACGAGGCACTATATCCTCCATTTCAGGAGGTGAGGAGGCAGCCCCCCAAAAACGGGGAGTTGGAGTAAGTCAGGCAATAGGCCTGAACCAACTTCTCGTGCTTATTATGGGGAGCGTTTGGCGGTGAGAGCACTGTGCTATGCGGAAGTGCGCACGGTCTCGCCCATCCGCACGCACAATCCGGTACGGGTGATACCAGCCCCCCGTAAGTGTCGTGCTAGAGTGGGCATCCAGCCAGGGAGAAGTGCGCCGGCACAGCAAATCTGGCAACCAGTGCGTCTCCTAGGCCCAGGCTACCCTGTGCCTGCTCTACGCACGGCAACCATCATGCCTCAGCACAGCCCAGTTCACCCTGTGCCAGCACTCCGCCCGTGCAGGGCTACAGTTACAATCCAGCCAGGACGGGTTGTGCAGGCTGTGCGCTCCAGACCTCCAGTGCGTATTCATGGCCCAGTGTATTCAGTTCCTGCTCCTCGCACTAGCCCTGTGGTGCGTGTTACGGTTCTGGCGCCTCCAAAGCCAGCCCCATGCACCAGGCCTTTAATGCGCCTGCCCAGTCCAGTACGTCCTGTTCCTGCTCCTCGCACTAGCTCTGTGGTGCGTGTCAGTAGTCTGGTGCCTCCAAAGCCAGCTCCACGCATCAGGCCTTCAGTGCGCAGTCCCCGCCCAGAGCTTCCGGCGACAGTTCCCCGTCCAGAGCTTCCGACGACAGTTCCCCGCCCAGAGCTTCCGGCGACAGTTCCCCGTCCAGAGCTTCCGATGACAGTGCCCCGTCCAGAGCTTCCGGCGACAGTGCCCCGTCTAGAGCTTCCGGCGACAGTTCCCCGTCCAGTGCTTCCGGTGACGTCCTACAGTCCGGAGCCGGCAGAGACGGCCCACAGTCCAGAGCCTGCAGAGACGGCCCACAGTCCGGAGCCTGCAGAGACGGCCCACAGTCCGGAGCCTGCAGAGACGGCCCACAGTCCGGAGCCTGCAGAGACTGCCCACAGTCCGGAGCCTGCAGAGACTGCCCACAGTCCGGAGCCTGCAGAGACGGCCAACAGTCCGGAGCCTGCAGAGACGGCCCACAGTCCGGAGCCTGCAAAGACGGCCCACAGTCCGGAGCCTCCAGAGACGCTCCTCAGCCCTGAGTCTCCAGAGACGCGCCTCAGCCCTGAGTCTCCAGCGACGCGCCTCAGCCCGAGGTCTCCAGCGACGCGCCTCAGCCCGAGGTCTCCAGCGACGCGCCTCAGCCCGAGGTCTCCAGCGACGCGCCTCAGCCCGAGGTCTCCAGCGACGCGCCTCAGCCCGAGGTCTCCAGCGCCGCGCCTCAGCCCGAGGTCTCCAGTGCCGCGCCTCAGCCCGAGGTCTCCAGCGCCACGCCTCAGCCCGAGGTCTCCAGCGACGCGCCTTAGCCCAGAGCCTTCAGCAGTGGTCTACAGCCATGAGCCTTCAAGGGGGGTGGGCAGGTTAGGATGGGGACTAAAGCCGGAGCCTGAGCCACCTCCGTAGTTGGAGGATTGGGGAGGGGGGGTGTAGCACGGGAGTTTGGTCAGGGCGTGGCAGGGGGTGTTTGTTTAGTGTGTTTCGGGGTTTTTGGTTGATGTTCTATGTTTTCTATTTCTATGTGGGTTTTCTAGTTTTTCTATGTCTATGTTAGTTTTGTCAATGACCTCCAATCAGAGGCAGCTGTTTGTTGTTTTCTCTGATTGGAGGCCATATTTAAGTGTGTTTGTTTTCACTTGTGTTTGTGGGTGGTTGTTTCCTTGTATAGTCTGAGCACCTTACGGGACTGTTTTTCGTCGTTTGTTTTGTATGAGTATTTTTTTCCCCTTCTAAATAAAAAGAAGATGAGCACCTTAACCGCTGCATATTGGTCCGATGATTTCTCCTCCTCAGACGACAAAGTTTATGACACTGGGGGCTCTGTTCACAAACACAAACACACCCCACAGAGCCCCAGGACAGCAACACAATTAGACCCAACCAAATTATGAGAGAACAAAAAGATAATTACTTGACACATTGGAAAGAATTAACAAAAACCTGAGCAAACTAGAATGCTATTTGGCCCTAAACAGAGAATACACAGTGTCAGAATACCTGACCACTGTGACTGACCCAAACTTAAGGAAAGCTTAGACTATGTACAGACTCAGTGAGCGTAGCCTTGCTATTGAGAAAGGCCACCGTAGGCAGACCTGGCTCTCAAAAGAAGACAGTCGGTGTGCACACTGCCCACAAAATGAGGTGGAAACTGAGCTGCACTTCCTAACCTCCTGCCCAATGTATGACCATATTAGAGAGACATATTTCCCTCAGATTACACAGATCCACAAAGAATTCGAAAACAAACCCGATTTTGATAAACTCCCATATCTCCTGGGTGAAATACCACAGTGTGCATCACAGCAGCAAGATGTGTGACCTGTTGCCACAAGAAAGGTCAACCAGTGAAGAACAAACACCAATGTAAATACAACCCATATTTATGCTTATTTATTTTCCTTTTGTACTTTAACCATTTGTACATCGTTACAACACTGTATATATACATAATATTACATTTGTAATGTCTTTATTCTTTTGAAATTTCTGTGAGTGTAATGTTTACTGTTAATTTTTATTGTTTATTTCACTTTTGTATATTATCTACCTCACTTGCTTTGGCAATGTTTAGATAGATAGATAGATAGATAGATAGATAGATAGATAGATAGATAGATAGATAGATAGATAGATAGATAGATAGATAGATAGATAGATAGATAGATAGATAGATAGATAGATAGATAGATAGATAGATAGATAGATAGATAGATAGATAGATAGATAGATAGATAGATAGATAGATAGATAGATAGATAGATAGATAGATAGATAGATAGATAGATAGATAGATAGATAGATAGATAGATAGATAGATAGATAGATGTGGAAGACAGGATTAACTCCTGCAACGTGACAGAGAAAGAGAAGGATCATTATATGATTGATTTCAGAGTCATTATCCTGGTTTAGTTCCCAGAGACGGTATTCCGAGGAACACCCTAAAATGAGGCACTCTACACCGAAGACACAGCAGACACTGTCCGTGAGAAAACTTTCCTGATATTCCTCATCTCTCCATCGGAAACAATACCTGAGTCTGACAGTCATCGTTATCATCATCATCAGGAGGCCTAAACCAATACACACACACACACACACACTACCACTCTCTCTACGTGTATTGTATAATAGGTAGGGACAGTGCATGGTCGGGTCAGTCACCCTGTGCTCCTGTCTAATAGAGGCTAAGGCTCCAGGCTTGTCCTGCCATGTATAATTAACTAGATCATCTCCCTGCTCCGCAACATGATTTATTAACCCCTTCCTCTCCAGCCAGATGTGACATTCAGCTAGCTAGGTTTGCATGGGCCTGAGAGGGACAACCATGTCATCCTAAAAGTGGAGCAAGAGTTTACAGGTGTTTGGAATATGGACTATACTGGATTTTACAACAGAGTCTATACATAGACTACACCATGCTACATAGACTATACTGGTTCAATAAATGTTAATACAATTGATCAACTTGATAAAGTAAATCAAGTGATGATTACATTACAAGGATGGGTTTGTAGCCTGGGCTGACCAGAATTTAAATAGAATCACACCATCCCAATTCAATCATAGCTAGATCACAACCCCCACCACCTACTCTCTGAAGTCGGAAACGGCTTGATCTGTCGTGGTGAACCCTCAAGTGCACTCCGCTGTTTCAACTACATTCACTCTGCCTTCCCTGCTCTCTCCTGTCCGTTCACCTCTCCTCTCCTCCGCTTCCTCTCCGACTCCCCTTTCCTCTCTACTCCTCTTGCCCCTCTCCTCCCTCTCCTCTTTTCCCTGCCGATGCCTTTGAACTGCTGCTTTTCAAAAACGCTGCTATTTGAATTAATTAATCATTTTTGCCAGGTGCCATGGGTGGAGGAAATGAGAGGGGAAGGAGGAGGTTGAAGGGGGGAGGCTGAGTAAGAGTGGAGGCTACCAACCCCTGGTCTAAAGAGGGTGGAGGGTTGTTGTTGGTGGTGGGTGGGGTATGGGGGCTAATAAATACAGAGTGGTGTTCTGAGTAAACCTACCGCTCCCCCATCCCTTCCTCCTCCCCCCTCCTCCCCCCTCCCTATGATGAAAGGCCTGGCTCGTCCCTGTACCTTTAATTAAGAGCTGAAAGGAGAAACGAGAGCGGGGGTGAGAAACGAAATGAATGGACGCTTATGAATATGGAGAAAATTGAATGAACGCCGCGTCCCTTTGAATAAATCAGCTGTATAGCTCCAGGCCTAGCAGGAGAGAAGGTTGATCGAGAGCCATGGAGATAGGGAGCGAGGGGTGTGTGTGTGTGTGTGTGTGTGTGTGTGTGTGTGTGTGTGTGTGTGTGTGTGTGTGTGTGTGTGTGTGTGTGTGTGTGTGTGTGTGTGTGTGTGTGTGTGTGTGTGTGTGTGTGTGTGTGTGTGTGTGTGTGTGTGTGTCAGCTATATGTTCATGAGCTTGATGGTTAGTCTAGAGCAGAGGTAGGATATGCCTGCTACCTCTGACGTGGCAACCTCTGAGAACACATTTGAAAAATAACTCTGACTCCATGCATGCACGTCTAACTTTCTCTGTAACCCAACTTGCACTTCCTCCAGCTGTCTTATAGCACTTTGGTTATTGCCTAGTCTTCCACTTAATACACTGACAATAATTATGGTACGGAGCAACAGTGTATATAGTGTATAATATCATGTATAACAGTGAGTGATAGGGAACACAAACAAACCAAGTGAATGCAGCAGACGTTAAGGGGTGGAGGAGAGAGAGAAGAGAGAGGAAAGAGATGAGAGAGGAGAGTGACGAGAGAGAGGAGAGAGAGGAGAGTCACGAGAGAGAGGAGAGAGAGGAGAGTGACGAGAGAGAGGGGGGAGAGGAGAGTGAAGAGAGTGAGGAGAGAGAGGAGAATGAGGAGAGAGAGGAGAGAGAGGAATGATAGGAGAGAGAGGAGAGAGAGGAGAGAGAGGAAAGATGATAGACGGAGAGAGATGAGAGTGAGGAGAGAGATGAGAGTGAGGAGAGAGACGAGAGAGCAGAAAGAGAGGAGAGAGAGGAGAGTGAGGATAGACAGGATAGAGAGGAGAGAGAGGAGAGAGAGGAAAGAGAGGAGAGAGAGGAGAGTGAGGAGAGAGAGGAGAGTGAGGAGAAAGAGGAGAGAGAGGAGCGAGAGGAGAGAGAGGAGAGAGAAGAGAGAGGATAGAGAGGATAGAGAGGATAGAGAGGATAGAGATGATAGAGAGGAGAGTGAGGAGAAAGAGGAGAGAGGAGAGAGAGGAGAGGAGAGAGGAGAGAGGGGAGAGAGGAGAGTGAGGAGAGTGAGGATAGAGAGGATAGAGAGGAGAGAGGAGAGAGAGAGGAGAGGGGGAGAGAGGAGAGAGGATAGAGAGGATAGAGAGGAGAGAGAGGAGAGAGAGGAGAGTGAGGAGAGTGAGGAGAGAGAGGAGAGTGAGGAGAGAGAGAAGAGAGAGGAGATTCATTTAAATTAAATGTACAGATGGGCCCCTGACAGTGCAACACTCCTCAACACACCTCAACACAGCATTGCACTGCCCACAATTTACAACCTGTATCAATGATTTCCTTTCAAGTACATTCACCCCAAACCTCCCTGGCATAAATTTGTCTGTGAACAAATGAAATGAGATCTATCATAATGCAGCCACCAAAGCAAATGTATGCAAAATAAATAACTGTTCTAATTCGAAACCTCAAAAAGAGAAATGGTTTAATGCCGAAAGTAATTTGATAAAGAAAACATTTAGATCTTTATCAAATACAAAACATCACCAACGACAAGACAGAGACGTTGGGCAACAATATTGTGACACATTGAAAGAATACAAACAAAACCTAAGATGTAAGAAACAGAAGCATTTTGAGAAGACTCTGAAAGAGATTGAAGTCTCCATTGATGGAAACTATGGAATGGTCTAAATGGCAAACAGAGGAATGACCTAGCCATTCAAAATGGCAACATTTGGAAAGATCACTTTGAAAGTCTCAATGGAATATTACCATCAGAAGACCGTACTTTAAACCCCCAAAAATATGCAAGAAAAATTCAGCTGCCTAGAACACACAACTAAAAACATCCAGAACCCAATTGACTACCAAATTACACAGGCTGAACTTTCAGAGAAAATACAAAGCCTTAAACCTGGAAAGGCATGTAGCCCTGACAGCATCAGGAATTAAATGCTTAAACACAGTACTACTGAGCTGCAGGATGCCTCAGAGAGTGGCCACTTCCCTGATATTTGTAACCAGGTTCATATATGGGGTTCATAAACCCCATATATAAAAAATGCGACAAATTAGACCCTAGTAATATAGTGTCACCAGTAACATGGGGAAACTGTTCTCCTGTATTCTGAATGACTGAATAAAGACCTTCCTCACACAACATAACGCTCTCAGCAAAAAACAAATTGTCTTTCTATCCACAGAACAACAGACGACATACACACATTACACACACTAATAAACCAGCATGTTCATCAGAAAAGCAGAGGAAAAGCATTTGCATGTTTTGTTGATTTTAAGAATGCTTTTGATTCCATATGGTATGATGGAATATATTACAAATACCCCCAAAGCTTGGCCAGGTCGCAATTGTAAATGAGAACTTGTTCTCAACTTGCCTACCTGGTTAAATAAAGGTGAAATAAAATAAAAATAAATAAATAAAAAAGCGAGGTTGGGGATAAAGTATATGACATCATAAAATCTATTTGCTTGAACAATACATGTAGTATTAAACTGAACAATAAAACAACAGTGTTTTGCACAAGTGCGAGGGGTGAGACAAGGGTGCAGTTTAAGTCCAATCCTGTTCAAAGTCTACATCAACAAACTAGCAGTGTTGTTGGACCGATCTGCAGTCCCTGGACTCACCCTCTAAGATGAGGAGGTCAGATTCCTGCTCTATGCAGATTACCTTGTCCTACTATCACCAACAGAATAAGGTTTAACCAGATGACCTTGTCCTACTGTCACCAACAGAGTAAGGTCTAACCAGATGACCTTGTCCTACTGTCACCAACAGAGTAAGGTCTAACCAGATGACCTTGTCCTACTATCACCAACAGAATAAGGTCTAACCAGATGACCTTGTCCTGCTGTCACCAACAGAGTAAGGTCTAACCAGATGACCTTGTCCTACTGTCACCAACAGAGTAAGGTCTAACCAGATGGCCTTGTCCTACTGTCACCAACAGAGTAAGGTCTAACCAGATGACCTTGTCCTACTGTCACCAACAGAGTAAGGTGTACAGGAACAACTTAACATTATTTGGGAATACAGCATCAACTGGGCAATCAACATCGACTTTCAGAAAACTAAAATGCCCGCAAAGAATTTTACTCGATAAAAACACAATTCTAAGAAATAAATATTCCTATCCAAATCTGCTGCAAAATATTCCCTAGTGTAATTTTACCAATTTTACCAATTGCACTATATGGGGCCCAACCTGTAATAAGCACTGGGAGAAAAACTCAACAGAAAATATACATACAGAGTTCTGCAGAATGATCTTAAATATCCAAAAGAAATGACCAAATAATGCATGTAGAGCGGAACTCAGACGATTCCCTTTAATTGTAAATATAATGAAAAGGACACTAAAATGTTGGCACAATTTGAAATTAAGCACCAAAGAAAGAAAAGATGGCACCGCAGAACATGGCTGACGTTTTACAATTGCGCTATTTTGTTAGTTTTTTTGTGTTTTGTGGAACTTCTTTTTTTTAACTTATTGTGTACATAATGTTGTTGCTACCGTCTCTTATGAACGAATAGAACTTCTGGACATCAGAACAGCGATTACTCACCGTGGACTGGAAGAAACTTTTTCCTTTAATGAGTCTGACGAGAAGCATATCCTGCTTTCACTGGAACAGGCCCAGATCCCTTCCTTTTGCATGAAGAAAAGACGCAGGAAAAGGGGTCACAGATCGGGCAGCCTTCTGAGAATTGGTAGACGAGCGAGTAAACTCCCACTGCCATCCGTTCTTCTTGCTGACGTGCAATCATTGGAAAATAAAATTGACCAACGATTAAGATTATGCTACCAACGAGACATTAAAAACTGTAACATCTTATGTTTCACCGAGACGTGGCTGAACAATGATACGGACAATACAGAGCGGGATTTTCCACCGGCAGAACAGAGACGCTACCTCTAGTAAGACGAAGGGTGGAGGTGTGTGTCTATTTGTCAATAACAGCTTGTGCGCGATATCTATTATTAAAGAAGTCCAAGGTATTGCTCAATACAGGATTAAGATTGAATTCTACTACACCGGCTCTGACGCTCGTCGGATGTGGCAGGGCTTGAAAACTATTACAGACTACAAAGGGAAACCCAGACGCGAGCCGCCCAGTGACGCAAGCCTACCAGACGAGCTAAATGCCTTTTATGCTCGCTTCGAGGCAAGCAACACTGAGCTGTTCTGGATGACTGTGTGATAACCCTCTCAGTAGCCGATGTGAACAAAACCTTTAAACAGGTCAACATTCACAAAGCCGCTGTGCCAGACGGATTACCAGGATGTGTACTCAAAGCATGCGCGGAACAACTGTCAAGTGTCTTCACTGACACTTTCAATCTCTCCCTGACCGAGTCTGTAATACCTACATGTTTCAAGCAGACCACCATAGTCCCTGTGCCCAAGAAAACAAAGGTAACCTGCCTAAATGTTTACCGCCCTGTGGCACTCACATCGGTGGCCATGAAGTGCTTTGAAAGGCTGATCGTGGCTCACATCAACAGCATCCTCCCGAACACCATAGACCCACTCCAACTCGCATACCACCCCAATAGATCCACAGATGACGCAATCTCGATCGCACTCCACACTGCCCTTTCTCACCTGGACAAAAGGAACACCTATGTGAGAATGCTGTTCATTGACTACAGCTCAGCGTTCAACACCATAGTGCCCACGAAGCTCATCACTAAGCTAAGGACCCTGGGACTAAACACCTCCCTCTGCAACTGGATCCTGGACATCCTGACGGGCCGCCCCCAGGTGGTAAGAGTAGGCAACAACACGTCTGCCACGCTGATCCTTAACACAGGGGCCCCTCAGGGGCGTGTACTTAGTCCCCTCCTGTAATCCCTGTTCACCCATGACTGCGTGGCCAAACACGACTCCAACACCATCATTAAGTTTGCTGACGACACAACAGTGGTAAGCCTAATCACCGACAATGATGAAACAGCCTATGAAACGGCCCGAAACGGACGGTTTTCTCTGCTACTGCATGGCAAGCGGTACCGGAGTGCCAAAAGGCTCCTCAACAGCTATAAGACTGCTGAACAATTAATAAAATCACCACTGGACAATTTACATTGACCCCCCTCCCTTTTGTACACTGCTGCTACTCACTGTTTGTTTGTTACCTATGCATAGTCACTTCGCCCCCACCTACAAGTACAGATTACCTCAACTAACCTGTACCCCCACTGACCTCGGTACCAGTACCCCCTGTATATAGCCTCGTTATTGTTATTCTTATTATGTTACTTTTTATTATTACTTTTTATTTGTGTCTACTTGGTAAATATTTTCTTAACTCTTCTTGAACTGCACTGTTTTAAGGGCTTGTAAGTAAGCATTTCACGGTAAAGTCTACACTTGTTGTATTCGGCGCATGTGACAAATAAAGTTTTATTTTATTTTATTTGAAAACATCCTTACAATTCAAAGCACTGAAAACCCAAGAACTGAACCCTGAAAAGAGTCCCCTATGTCAGCTGTTAAGAACACTAAACAACTCTATTATCCAAACAAACAGGGAAATCCATGAGATTGTTACAGAAATGTAAAATTCCTATTTGACAAATTTGGAAAATGAAAAAAAAAACACAGAATAAACTAAATTGCTATTTGCCCCTGAAAAGAGAATACAAATTGGCAGGATATCTCAAAACAGAAACAGATCCTGACCAAATAATGGCTCAGCGACCACCAATTGGCTATAGAATAAGGGAGACACAAAAAGACAGAGATGAACTTTTTCCTCTACTGTCAGAATAATTAGAAATATTTTTCCAGAAAATATCTCAATCAATTCCCAACTCCTGTACATTTACTAACAACATAACGCTGGGAATTTTTCTGAGTGAGGGAGAAACTGCAAATATTACTGCCAGATATGTATATGATTGCCATAGCCTGAGGGACATCCCATAACCATTAATTCCCTGAAGTATTTACATTGTATATAACTTACAAGTAATACATAGTGTAGCCATCATCCATGTACATTTTGTTGTTTATTTATTACAGTTTTCTCAATTGTTTACACACAAATACTGGTACTTGAGACACAATGACCACAACATGTAACTCATGCACCAAGCCCCTGAACCAATTCTGCTAAACTACAAGCACAATTCCTGCTTTACACTCAAATTGCAGTTCTAAAACACACTTTTCTCATAACACTACACACAATTATTTGCATTTGGCACAATTTTCATGCAGAAAATCTCTTGTTTTCACAATGAACACACTGCCATTCAAATATGCACACTGACTCATCACATGGGCAAACACCCGTCACACAGTTTTACAATTAGCAATCAGAGCTTTAGCATAAAAGGGCAACAGGTGAGCTCTTCTGTTTTGGAGCAATGGATGCCAACATTGGAAACAGAGGCAGAGCCAGAGGAGTGAGAGTAAGAGGAGGAGGACGGGGAGGACAAGGACGAGGACGAGGAAGGCCAAGGACCGTAATCTCTGATGAGATCCGAGCCACTTTGGTTGATCATGTGGTCAACCATGGTCTAACAATGAGGGAGGCTGGGCAAAGAGTACAGCCAAATTTGAGCAGGTACACTGTAGCATCCATCATCCGGACATTCCGAAATGAGAATAGGTAAGAAATCTACTCTCACTAGAAAATTGCAGTACTGCATATCAATACAGTACTCAATGAGTACAGTAGTACAGTATTGCCTGTGGACTGTTCTGTAGGACTGTAAAAATAAAGTATGTTTCAAGTATTTGGGAAATGTATTCCTACTTTGTATTTACAGTATTTTCCTATTTGTTTGGCAGAACTGAAAGATTACCAACACAAGGTGGTCGGGAACGTGTTCTGTCTCCTGAACAGGAAACTGAAATCATGAACATGGTCCTAGAAAATAACGCCATAACATTACGGCAAATACAAAGAAAAATAATAGAAAACAATGAGATATTTCAAAATATTGATAGGGTAAGCTTATCAACACTGGAGGTCTACAGGGTGCCATTTGAACGCAATTCAGAAAGAGTCAAAGAATTGCGATATAACTATGTGCAAGTGAGTCCTATACAATCCCACAATTGATGCATACTCTCAACACTGTATAAATTATACATATTTCAGTATTGTAATCATAATGATTGTGATTCACAATAGTGACCACTCCATGTCTATTTCTGATATTGTCATGTGTGTTTCAGAGAGTCCTTGAGCTAGAGGTGGCTGCAGTGGAGCACCAGTTCATCTTCATTGATGAGGTTGGATTCAACCTCACAAAAAGACGAAAGAGGGGAAGGAATATCATCGGCCAGTGTGCCATTGTTCAAGTCCCTGGCCAGCGCGGGGGGAACATCACAATGTGTGCAGCGATTACCCACCACGGCGTCATCCATCACCATGCTACCCTTGGCCCCTACAACACCGCCCATCTGATCACATTCCTGGACACCCTACACAACACATTCATTCCACCAGATCAGGTAGACGGCCCAGAGCAGCTCAGGTACGTTGTCATTTGGGACAACGTAAGTTTCCACAGGGCTGCTCTGGTTCGTAACTGGTTCACTGCCCACCCACGCTTTTTTGTTGTTTATCTCCCTCCATATTCTCCATTCCTACATCCTATTGAGGAATTTTTTTCTGCCTGGAGATGGAAAGTGTATGACCGAAATCCACAAACGCGTATACCTCTTCTCCAAGCTATGGAAGACGAATGTGGAGATATAGCAGCTGATGCTTTTCATGGCTGGAATCGCCATGCTAGGCGATATTTCCCCCGCTGCTTGGCCAGGGAAAACATTGCTTGTGATGTGGATGAGGTGCTGTGGCCAGACCGCAACAGAAGAGAGGATGCAGCATAGTTACAAAAAAAAAAATGTATATATTTTTTTTTACTGTAACTGTATACATTAAATTATTCTGTTTTGTATGTAGACCACTGTATGTGCAACTTTGTGTTGGTTGGGAATGGGATGTACACTGGGTACATTGTTTTTGTGGGAAAAATAAAATATATTTGTTACCGTGTATTTGTGTGTTCTGAGTATAAAAACAATATTCTCAAATATTCTGTCTGTAGTAATGGCAACACTGAACCAAAAAAAGGCCTAAGTCATTATGATGAATGGAGAAGAAGTGTTTTCCATTCATCATAGTGTTTTACATTGAGCACATCAGTGTTCAACTGGTTCTTATAAATGCCTATTCATATGATGGTTTGGGTGTGTCATTTGAAAACAAAGTACCATTTTGATAAGAAATAACATCGTTTTGAATGTAAAGTTTCATTTTGCTGGAGAATTGAGGGGTTTTGCCCATTGTGTGTGTGTTTTTTGATTTGTGTGTAGAGTTCTGAGAATATGAGGCATGCTTTCAGAAAATGTGTGTAAACAATCGAGAAAAACTGTAACCATTTAAAAAAAATATATAAACAAGACTTTTATTTAAATGTATCAACCGAAGATTACACAATAAAACATGATTATATGTACTATTATTATTACTATTCAAATTAACTGTATTTCATTATCCTCATTGCATTTGACTGTATTTACTGAAATCCTGTACCACTTGTATTTCAAGCCAATAAAGCAATTTGAATTTGAATTTGAGAGGAGTGAGGAGAGAGAAGAGAGAGGAGAGTGAGAAGAAAGAGGAGAGAGAGGAGAGAGAAAACAGTGAGAAGAAAGAGGAGAGAGGAGAGTAAGGATAGAGGAGAGTGAGGAGAGAGCACAGTGAGGAGAGAGAGGAGAGAGGAGAGTGAGGAGAGAGGAAAGAGGAGAGAGAGGAGAGGGAGGAGAAAGGAAAGAGGAGAGAGGAAAGAGAAGAGAGAGGAGAGAGGAGAGTGAGGATAGAAAGGAGAGTGAAAACAGTGAGAAGAAAGAGGAGAGAGAGGAGAGAGAGGGGAGAAGAGAGTGAGAATAGAGAGGAGAGTGAGGATAGAGAGGAGAGTGAAAACAGTGAGAAGAAAGAGGAGAGAGAGGAGAGAGGAGAGTGAGGATAGAGAGGAGAGTGAGGAGAGAGAGGAGAGTGAGGAGAAAGGAAAGAGGAGAGAGGAGAGAGAGGAGAGAGGAAAGTGAGGATAGAGAGTAGAGTGAGGAGAATGAGGAGAGAGGAGAGAAAGGAGAGAGAGGGGAGGGCGAGGAGAGCAGATTAATTGTTGGAAGGAAGGCCTCCCTATTATCTCGAGATCTGCCCAGCTCTGGTCTCTGTCTATTGTGAGTCAGAGGCACAGGAAAAAATCTCATCAGCACATGTCTCTCTCTCTCTGTGTGTGTGTGTGTGTGTGTGTGTGTGTGTGTGTGTGTGTGTGTGTGTGTGTGTGTGTGTGTGTGTGTGTGTGTGTGTGTGTGTGTGTGTGTGTGTGTGTGTGTGTGTGTGTGTGTGTGTGTGTGTGTGTGTGTGTGGTGTGTGTGTGTGTGTGGGGCGCGCGTGCAGAGAAACGCCGAGTGGCTGCCTCTCATGAGTTAAACACTAATTGAAGGCATCAGGAGCAGCAGTAGCAGTTTGGACGTGGGCTCTGAGAGGGCTGCAGTCTGAATAGCGCGCGTCCTTGGGCTGAGAATGCCACAAAGGAGAGAGCTAACAGCTGTGTGTATAGGTGTGTGTATGGTGTGTGAGTGTGGGGGGAGAGAGTGAGAGAGCGAAAAAGAGACTGAGATACAAACACAGAACCACAGACAGGGGCTAGGCTGGTAGGCAGGGGTCGAGTATCTCCTAGCTAATTAGTTTTAGAGCAGACATACAAAGAAGCCATTTTACAGCAGAGCCTTCCATCCATCTATCTATCCATCTATCTCTGACCCTCTCTCAGGGTCCACCACCCTGGTCTGGTGTCAATGCGTAACTGCTCTTCTGACTCATCTCCTTACTCCTCTTCTATCTCCTCCTACACTACTCCTTCCCCTCATCATCCACACTTCCTTCCTCTCTTGATCCTTTTCCTTCTCCTTCTTCTCCACTCTTTCTCATATTCCTATTCCTCCTGCTCCTCCTCATGTTCCTCATCTTCGACTTCCTTCTCTTCCTCCTCTAATTGCAATATTTTATCTCTCCACCGGCGGCCATCTGATACATGTCACACGTGTCCTACATGCTCAGGGATGTTTCATGGCCAGAGAAACAGCTAGACATGTAGTTATTCTCTGGCTGAATACCTCCATGGTGAATTAAGGAATCCAAGCCAATGGTAAATAACAGGGCTGGCAAGGATACAAGAGTTTTTCTCTGTGTGGCAGTTAACTGAGACCAGAACTCTATTGCATTAATCCAGGAACACCAATGAAGGGCACCAGTTGAAAACGCAGTTGGCTTAGTATTTGATCTCATGTATCATACAAAGGTACTCACACACACACACACACACACACACACACACACACACACACACACACACACACACACACACACACACACACACACACACACACACACACACACACACACACACACACACACACACACACACACACACACACACAGTGGTGTAGTGGAGTGTATATTCCCCACGAATAAGAAGTGAGTATACACTGTATCAATAAATAAGGTTGATGGAACAGATCAGAATGTTTAGCTTAAAAGGTTGATGAACTATTTGTTCACCTTTCAGGCGCAGCAATGTGCACACGGCGGTAGACCTACGCACGAATGTTCCAACATGCAATTTGTGGGAAAAAGCAAACACCATTCTAAAACGCGCACCGCACATCCGAGCGGTTTCATGGACAGAGATAGAAATATATGTTAGAAATGTAGAAAGAGGGGAGATCTAAAGATGCAACAACTATAATGAGTTGCTGATATGACTAGGATATTGCTTTTGGCTGCTAGACAATGAAAGAAAGTTATGATAGAAAACCAATGGAACAGGAGAATGCATAATGAGGAAGTCTTTACAAAATAATTGCCTCCAAGTTTCTATGGTGAGATTTTGGCTATAGGCTACTATGAAGCAAGGCGAGACATGCCTCATATGAAGTAAAACATCCAGGTTTCAAACAATTAAGGAACAGGAAAAATATAGCGATGCTTATGATAGGCCTAACCATCTCTGGTAGATCGAAAGGCTTTCCCAAAGAACCTTCTCAATTAAGTATTAAATGTCTACCTGGCAGAATGATAATATCATAATTTATACCAATCCCGTGGCCATTTGTCTTGCAAACTCCATCTCATGCTACAGAAACACTGACAACCAAACAACAGTGCTAGGTGCCTGCAGACTTAAATTAAAGGGTAACTACACAAAAAATCTAGGTTTCTTTGATTTTCCCCAGATGTCAAAAGTGGTCTCCTGATGTGGTTTAAACATTGTTATGGATTGTTATGAACACCCAATTTGTTGTTTTTCTATAAAAAAAATCAGAAATCTGCTAATTTCTGCTAATTTCTGACTCAGTTGACAGCCTAATTTATCTGTTTCAATAGTAGGCCTACTATTAGCCTACTTGCACAGTACAGCTTGGGTTGGCCTGACTGTGAAAGACCAATATGGGATTTATAATTTTAGGTCATTCAGTGTATGTCACTGTTTCTCATTAAATTTTTCACACAGGGCACCTTTCCTTTGCTGGGTGGGCCGCCTGGGAAGTTTTTGGCAAAATTAGAGTGTACCCACTTCCCCAGGCAACACTACACCACTGCCTATAGACACACACACCACACTGTGGAAATAAATACTGGATGGATACGGGCTTTGAGTGGAACTTGAGTGATCTTAATGTAAGATGGGAACAAAATGCCAATATCCATCCATCCCTCCTTCCCTATCTGTATCCTCCACCTCTTCCATTCTCTCTCCTTCCCTCACTCTCCATCTCCCTCTCAATCTGCCTTTCCCTCTCTCTACCTCTCTCCCTCCATTTCTGCCTCCTCCCTTTCCTCCAACAAGCTATAGATTTACATTTTCTTTTGGGTATTGGCATGACATGTTCAGTGTATGAATGGAGACGCTTGTCACAAGGACACACACACACACATGAGAACACACACCTCTCACTGCTGTGCTAATGAGGGTGTTATTTGCTAGGCAGGACAATTCTTCAGTGGGGAACATCTGCAGCTGACAAAGGCAACAAGGCCACGGCAGCAGACTTAATGGCTAAACATGAACAAACAGAAGGCTTCTCTCTCACATTCATTAGTACTGAATAGAATGAATCCCAGCTTCTTTTTGTCGTCGTATTCTGCATGATATTGTCTTTAGATCAGGTTTTTAATCACCTCCTCAGCACTCAAACAAACCCATTCACCTACACACACACACACACACACACACACACACACACACACACACACACACACACACACAACACACAGAGTAAATGAGATCAGCTAAAGAAGCAATTTTGGTTGCCGTGTCGGGGGTTAACCCTAACAGGACCAGACAGACAGATGTCTCACTCTGCTGGCTTCAGAAGGTAAGTTAAAGCAAACAAGGCATGTAATGTGATTTAGATATAATGCTTCCAGGTTAGGGGTCAGGGATAGACTGCTGGGCAGTGGGAGAGCAGCTGACAGGCGTGTAACTAACCATGACGGATAGGAATTCAATGGACTGCCTACCGAGACACACTGACAGATATTGTGTGTGTTTGTGTGTGTGTGTGCATGTCTGTGCCTGCAAGCCTTGTCAAATCAAAGTTTATTTGTCACATACAAAAAGTTAGCAGATGTTAAAGCAGGTGCAGGGAAATGCTTGTAGCAAATATTGTAAGAAATAACACAAAACAAGCTAAATGTGCCTGTGTGTGTGTGTGTCTGTTCCTCCATTCATTCTAGGATCACCTCTACCTACTACCCAGGCCAAATCACAACTCAACAATGGATTGACTGATGAGAAAGAGATGAGGTGTAATTCTATGGGATTATGATGATGACAGACTATGGGAGTTTGTATTTTACATTTTGTGGTAGCACATAGACATTTGTGGTTGCAAGTACGATTCGCAAATGTGTAATTTAATTTCGGGAGCTTGTATCATGATGTGTGAAAGATTTAACAACAGTCGCAAACCTGTAACTTGACATTTGAATACATTCAATTAGTATAATTTATTTTCAGAATTTTTACAAGTATGAATATTCTGCTGTGAATCAAAAATACACTTGCAGATTTTGAATCCGCATGCACTCGGAGTTCTATCACTGTTGTCACGTTAGCAAGAGATTCGTAAACTTTTGTGGGTTTGTAGACAGAGATTTGCAAGTACAAATGTGATTTGCGCTCTGGGGGCAGGACCTTTAACTCCTGACCAATCAGTTCTCTCTGCAAAAACCACAGCCGCCTAACCATTGACTGGATTGTTCCATCAATCACATCTCAGGAAGTAGTTATCCACATTAGCAAGAGAGGACGAGGTAAATTAAACCAAAACGATCTACTTGAAAGTAACATCTCTTTTATCTGCATTCATAGATTTTTGTTGTAAAAAGGCATGACAGTAGTTTGCTTATCATGTGAAATATAGTGGTACATTTCAGACGAACTCCAGAACAACTATTAAACTGACAGCTGCTATTTCGTTAGCTAGCTGACCTCTGACATTCATCCTAGCTTTACTATCAACTGGCTAGCTTTATCTGGCAGCTTTAGATGGAAGGGGAAAACAAATATATTTGCTAGTTAACCTACTGATTGATAAACTTGATTATGAATGCCATTAGCTAGCTACATAACTAGCTAAATTGAAACTGCTGGGGGAAAGCTAGCTAGCCTACTCCCACCATCATCACTGCAGTGTAGCTAATGTTAGCTAGGTTTCTATATATTTGCTTGCCATATTTTAAAGACTTGTTACTGACTTTTCAACACTTGTCAAACTACTTCATTCTACTGCCTGTTTATTGATTAATTGGTGACTGAAAAAGTTGGCAAGAAAAATGCCCCTCATAATTTCACTGCAAATAGACTGTTAGGCTGGTTGGGTATCATTTGGCTAATGTGCACATTTATATTCATATTCAGACCCCTTGACTTTTTCCACATTTTATTACGTTACAGCCTTTTTCTAAAATGTATATGAAAAAAAACTCAGCAATCTACACACAATACCCCGTAATGACAAAGCAAAAACAGGTTCAGAAATGTTTGCTAATTTCTCAAATAAAAATAAAAAAACAGAAATACATTACTTACATAAGTATTCAGACCCTTTGTTATGAGACAAAGTCAAAGGGTCTGAATACTTTCCGAATGCACTGTACATGAGTGTTTAATTAGCCTAGTTAACCAAGTTACTGACTGACTAGGCTTATTGTTATTCATGTTTTTGTTGTTATTGCATTTCAAGTGGAGAGGGAGTAAGAGCAGCATGCTGCCAGACCATCACAGGACCATAGAGGCATTACAGTCAATGCTTATCAACTGGATATTCTATTTGAATTGCCCATTTATAACAAAATGGTCAGATTGTTCAGTAAATGCTAACACGGCTTTGGTGGTGAAACTTACATTCTATATTTATTGTCATCTCCCTATCAGGCCACTGCATGCTGTGACAAGCTGTGGCTTGGATGGTGACACACGTGTGCTTCAAGCTGCCTGCCTGAATACTGGGGCCTTCAGTGGTACCTTCCCTTTGATTACAGCAAGAGTCTCCTTCGCTCTGTCTCCTAGCCATTTAACATGTAGTGTATGTAACCACTCAAATTCATAGAAACTGCTACGAACACAAGAACTGACTTATATTCACTTGTCCCCGGCTGCCTTTAGACAGGCAGCCTAATTCTAATCTTTTTTCCACTAATTGGTCTTTTGACAAATCAAATCAGATCTTTTCACACCAGCTCTTTTTCAGAGCTGACCTGATTGGTCAAAAGACCAATTAGTGAAAAAAAAGAGCAGACTTGAGCTGTCTGTCTAAACTCAGCCTATTTGTCCTATTCTTCAGTCTTGTCTGGGATATATATTTTAGTTGGCACACCTATGTGATGTCCTTTATACATGAATAGAAATGTATTCATTGATTTTAGCCCTTAAGAATCATAAGTATTGTCTTGATGGATAAAGTCTGCATGTTGCCAGATGTTTAAGTTACCATAGTAGTTAATACAAATGAGAACAGGCTAAGAAACAGTTATTGTAGATTCTGCTAAACTTTATTGAATTTGGTGGTCATCCCCCAAATTTGACCATTTAAAGCCTTGATAGTTGCATCTTTCCTCAGGGAACCGTCGATAGCTGGCAACAGGATGGCAGGTTTTTTGATGTTCTGCTCTAGAGTTCCATGGACCAGCAGACTCAGCTGGGAAACAGAGGGATGGACACGTTAGTTTTTATACAAGTCTGGGAGACTTTTACAGGGAGAAGGTCGCATGAGTTTTGGAGTGAGTACAGTAAATCCAACCAGTGGCCCTGGATAATATGCTATATGTCATCACACAGACAGACAGCCATCGTGAAGGGTTACATAGTGAATAAAGTATATTACCACCAGTGGAGGTTACTTGTCTGTGCTCTGGAGAGTAGTTGGTCTGAAGGCTCTGGAGATCCTTTGAATATTCTGTCTCTAGCACCTGGAAAGAGATGGATAGGGTTATTCGGTTGTCCCCATAGGAGAACCCTTTTTGGTTCCAAGTGGAACCCACAACCCAAAAGGTTTCTACATGGAACCAAAAGGGTTCTTCAAATGGTCATCCTATGGGGGACAGCTGAAGTTCTAGATAACACCTTTCTTTCTAAGAGTGTACTGAACGCTCTTGAAAGAGAGAGTAAGAGAGTTAACATTTATATTGTTGACTATAAGGGTGCCTTCCAATCAGACAAATGAATGCCTTACTCTGTGGTTCAAGTTGTATCTTCATGTCTGTAACTTCGCTGTCTCTCCCTCTAACCCCTAAGTCTTCACACATGACCTCCCATTGGCCAAGGGCCTCTGGCAAAACCCTCTAATCAGTCTCTCTGACAGGGAGTTACTCCACGAGTAGACATGTTTATGGTGCATAGGGCTTCTCCACTCTGCATATGAGCGGAGTATTAGCTGTGTGTATATATATATATATATATATATATATAAATATTTTTTTAATGTTTTATATACACTGCTCAAAAAAATAAAGGGAACACTTAAACAACACAATGTAACTCCAAGTCAATCACACTTCTGTGAAATCAACCTGTCCACTTAGGAAGCAACACTGATTGACAATAAATCTCACATGCTGTTGTGCAAATCGAATAGACAACAGGTGGAAATTATAGGCAATTAGCAGGACACCCCCAATAAAGGAGTGGTTCGGCAGGTGGTGACCACAGACCACTTCTCAGTTCCTATGCTTCCTGGCTGATGTTTTGGTCACTTTTGAATGCTGGCGGTGCTTTCACTCTAGTGGTAGCACGAGACGGAGTCTACAACCCACACAAGTGGCTCAGGTAGTGCAGCTCATCCAGGATGGCACATCAATGCGAGCTGTGGCAAGAAGGTTTATTGTGTCTGTCAGCATAGTGTCCAGAGCATGGAGGCGCTACCAGGAGACAGGCCAGTACATCAGGAGACGTGGAGGAGGCCGTAGGAGGGCAACAACCCAGCAGCAGGACCGCTACCTCCGCATTTGTGCAAGGAGGAGCAGGAGGAGCACTGCCAGAGCCCTGCAAAATGACCTCCAGCAGGCCACAAATGTGCATGTGTCTGCTCAAACGGTCAGAAACAGACTCCATGAGGGTGGTATGAGGGCCCGACGTCCACAGGTGGGGGTTGTGCTTACAGCCCAACACCGTGCAGGACGTTTGGCATTTGCCAGAGAACACCAAGATTGGCAAATTCGCCACTGGCGCCCTGTGCTCTTCACAGATGAAAGCAGGTTCACACTGAGCACATGTGACAGATGTGACAGTCTGGAGACGCCGTGGAGAACATCCTCCAGCATGACCGGTTTGGCGGTGGGTCAGTCATGGTGTGGGGTGGCATTTTTTGGGGGGGCCGCACAGCCCTCCATGTGCTCGCCAGAGGTAGCCTGACTGCCATTAGGTACCGAGATGAGATCCTCAGACCCCTTGTGAGACCATATGCTGGTGCGGTTGGCCCTGGGTTCCTCCTAATGCAAGACAATGCTAGACCTCATGTGGCTGGAGTGTGTCAGCAGTTCCTGCAAGCGGAAGGCATTGATGCTATGGACTGGCCCGCCCGTTCCCCAGACCTGAATCCAATTGAGCACATCTGGGACATCATGTCTCGCTCCATCCACCAACGCCACGTTGCACCACAGACTGTCCAGGAGTTGGCGGATGCTTTAGTCCAGGTCTGGGAGGAGATCACTCAGGAGACCATCCGCCACCTCATCAGGAGCATGCCCAGGCGTTGTAGGGAGGTCATACAGGCACGTGGAGGCCACACACACTACTGAGCCTCATTTTGACTTGTTTTAAGGACATTACATCAAAGTTGGATCAGCCTGTAGTGTGGTTTTCCACTTTAATTTTGAGTGTGACTCCAAATCCAGACCTCCATGGGTTGATAAATTGGATTTCCATTGATTATTTTTGTGTGATTTTGTTGTCAGCACATTCAACTATGTAAAGAAAAAAGTATTTAATAAGTTTATTTCATTCATTCAGATCTAGGATGTGTTATTTTAGTGTTCCCTTTATTTTTTTGAGCAGTGTATATGCATAACTTCCTGACACTGACATGGAGTGCTCCATGTTCCTGCTGGTAGCAGGCCTCAAGGTGGATGCAGGGAGTATGGTTGTATCCATCTCCACCAGGCTCATCATATGACAAAATCTACATAGATTAACAAAAGAAAATGGTAACTGCATTGAGTCAATTGAAGTCATGACAGCCATAGGTTCTTTACACAGGAGTGAACAGGTTTTTGTTCCAGCACTTCACTAACATCTCATTCAACTAATTGTGGTCTCAATTGAACAAATAAATTGCACACAGTTCAGTCCCCTGGGACAGAAATCACCCACGTCTATTATTGAATGAGCATGATAGAGAACTCTGCATGATAGAGAATAACATGTGTGGATCTATTTCTATCTGACCTTGTGAATAAACTCCAATAACAAGATGATTTTCCTGGTGGCTGGGAGGTCCCCAGCTTCTTGACATCTGTCTGGGTGTTGGGAATGTGCTTCAACCTGAGGAAAAGAGCAAAGAGGGGGAAGAAATTAACCTCACTGCTCAAATGTCAGTGCTGGTTCAAGTTGCGCAGAACCACAACTACCTTTAATGTGCCATCATTTTGTAAACAGCTTTACATATTCATAAGCTTGATCAAGTTTTCACCATTTTACTTTTAACTAGTTGATCTATTTGCAGTGAAATTGAGATGGGCATTTTTCTTGCTGCCTTATAAAGCTAGCCAGTTGATAGTAAAGCTAGGATGAATGTCAGAGGTCAGCTAGCTAACAAAATAGCAGCTGTCAATTTAATGGCTGGTCTGGAGTTTGTCTAAAATGTACCATTATATTTCACATGATAAGCAAACTACCGTCATGCTTTTTCACAAGAAAATCGATGGACACATAAGAGATCATTTGTTTTATTTACCTCATCCTCTCTTGCTCATGTGGGTAGCTACTTCCTGAGATTTGATTGATGGAACAATCATTATAATCCCATATATTGCACTGTTCTCTAGTTTGATTTGATTTGAAGCAGGAATCTTCAGGTCGTGGGCAACCCTATGCCACCCTAATTCTTGTGTAGTGTTTTCACTTTGAACTCAAGTACTACACGACCTACGGATTCCTACTGTAAAAGCTTAGGGATCAATCACATAGTGGGTTTGTAACGTAGACACTGGGAGTCGAGAAGCAGGTGCAGGTGGTAAGTTTAATATTTAAAAAAATAACATGGAACAATACAGCGTAGAAGTACCATCTAGACATGAACAACAGAAACAGTACTGCCTGGGGAAGGAACCTAAGGGAGTGCCAGATAAAGGGGAGATAATGGAGTCCAGGTGTGCTTAATGATGAAGCGCAGGTGCACCATCTTCACTCCTTGAATGGCTGATTTGGTAGCCAAGGAAGGAAACAGCCTCCTGAGGAAACTGGCACTTCTCAGCGTTGGCAAACAGTTGGTTAGCCAGGAGGCGTTCCAGGACTACTCGAACGTGAGCGATTTAATCCTCCATCCTCCATGGCGCAGAGCCGGCAAGCTGGTCAATGGCACAGTCCCAGGGGCAATGAGGAGGGAGACGGGTAGCACGGGTTTTGGAAAATGCCTCCCGCATGTCCTGGTATACCTCCGGGATGTTGGGCTGAAGAGCAACCACAGGACTCTCAACCAACGTGGAACCACAAGGGACGGGGAAGCAGGTCCTCCGGCATTAAGGAAGCCCATTCTGTGATTTTCATTCTCGACCATGAGATGGTGGGGTTGTGGTGTTGAAGCCAAGGGAGGCCAAGGTGATGAAGGGGATGGACTCCATGGTGACGGTGAGTAGTTTGGTGATGTGTTTGATGGTCCCGGAACCTAATGGCTGATTATCGACAGCTTGAACCGGGAAAGGAGAGGAGAGCGGGTATGAGGTGATGTTGAGAGAGGAGGCAAGGGTCTGGTCAATAAAGTTCCCCGCGGCACCGGAATCCAGTAACTCTGTAAAACAGTACATGAGGGACAGTCAACTAGTGTGATCAACACCAAAAAGGGTTTGGCAGGAAGTGATGAAGAAGGGATACTCACACCTGCCCCAGGAGGTGGAAGATCATGTGACCGTCCATCTGCTCTCGTGGATCCTGAGTTGGGACATACCGGACACTGCTGGAGCTGGTGCCCTCCTTGACCACAATAGAGACAGAGCCCCAGCTGTATCTATCTGCGTCGCTCCGCCGTGGGGAGGCATGTGACCCCTACCTCCATGGGTTCAGGCTCTGATCCAAAGTGTTCACTGAGGGGGGGAGAGAAGCGATGAGAGTGCCGACGCACTAGTAAACCGGCGACATCGAACGCCGGAGGGGAGGAGCGGGAGTAGACGTGACAGGGTCCTTGGCTTGGCAGAGATAACTGACAGATTTCAAGTGATGTTGGCCATTAGGTTGGTCTTATGAAAAGATAGCACCTGTTGATTTACTGTGATGTAGTTTATGTTTTACACCGTGGTACCAGGCAGGCAGACAGACAGCACACATATGCACGCACCCTTACAAAAAAAACACATGAAACAATGTAGTGTCATGACGTAGCCCTCTTTGGGTTTTCTATGCACCATCCCCCTACCTCTGTCTCCCCCACCCAGGCTGCTGTGGTCAGAAGAGGTCGTAAATTCCTATGAGAAGATCCTGCCTCATGGCCCCAGTATAGAGAGAGAGAGTGAGTTTTCATAGACCAAACAAAGGAATTATTCTACCTCACAGAACTTGTCAACCTAACAATATTCAGGTTCTGGAGAAGGTAGAAAAGATTGGTGAAGAATCCAGCTACGAACTGGTCCATTTGGTACAATTTTGTGAAACTCATGAGAGACAATACGGCCATATTACCATTGCGCTGTTTATATAATAGCCTCAGTTATGAGACTTACATTTAAATGGTTGTATAAAATTAAGGAATAAGGATGGAACTGTTTGTGAAATTGTGTCATGTGATTTTGGACTGTTTAATGAAGGAAACTCCAATTCCCTTTGGAGTCTTAACCTGTTGGGTCTAGGGGGCAGCATTTGCACGTCTGGATAAAAAAAATGTACCCGATTTAATCTGGTTACTAATCCTACCCAGTAACTAGAATATGCATATACTTATTATATATGGATAGAAAACACTCTAAAGTTTCCAAAACTGTTTGAATGGTGTCTGTGAGTATAACAGAACTCATTTGGCAGGCAAAACCCTGAGACATTTTCTGACAGGAAGTGGATACCTGATGTGTTGTATTGACTTTAAAGCTATCCCATTGAAAGACACAGGGGTTTAGGAATATTTTGGCACTTCCTATTGCTTCCACTAGATGTCACCAGCCTTTACAAAGTGTTTTGAGTCTTCTGGAGGGAGATCTGACCGAACAAGAGCCATGGAACGGTGATGTCCCATTAGACACCTGGCGCGCTACTTCATGTTGGGTACCCTCGTTCCAATACGTTATAAAAGGCTATGCATTCGTCCACCTTGAATATTATTCATGTTCTGGTTAAAAAAGGCCCTAATGATTTATGCTATACAACGTTTGACATGTTTGAACGAACGGAAATATATTTTTTCCCCTCGTTCATGACGAGAAGTCCGGCTGGCTTACATCATGTGCTAACGAGACGGAGATTTTTGGACATAAATGATGAGCTTTTTTGAACAAAACTACATTCGTTATGGACCTGTGATACCTGGAAGTGACATCTGATGAAGAGAATCAAAGGTAATGGATTATTTACATAGTATTTTCGATTTTAGATCTCCCCAACATGACGTCTAGTCTGTATCGCAACGCGTATTTTTCTGGGCACAGTGCTCAGATTATTGCAAAGTGTGATTTCCCAGTAAGGTTATTTTTAAATCTGGCAAGTTGATTGCGTTCAAAAGATGTAAATCTATAATTCTTTAAATGACAATATAATATTTTAACAATGTTTTCTAATTTTAATTATTTAATTTCTGACGCTGACTTGACTGCCGGTTATTGGAGGGAAACGATTTCCTCAACATCAATGCCATAGTAAAACGCTGTTTTTGTATATAAATATGAACTTGATAGAACTAAAAATGCATGCATTGTCTAACATAATGTCCTAGGAGTGTCATCTGATGGAGATTGTAAAAGGTTAGTGTATCATTTTAGCTGGTTTTATGGTTTTGGTGACCCTGTCTTTGACTTGACAAAACATTACACACAACTCTTGTAAATGTACTGTCCTAACATACTCTAAATTTATGCTTTCGCCGTAAAACCTTTTTGAAATCGTAAAACGTGGTTAGATTAAGGAGATGTTTATCTTTCAAATGGTGTAACATAGTTGTATTTTTGAAAAATTTGAATTTTGACATTTATTTGGATTCAAATTTGCCGCTCTTGAAATGCACCTGCTGTTGATGGAGTGCACCACAGGTGGCACGCTAGCGTCCCACCTAGCCCCAAGAGGTTAACTAAATCAGAGGCACGCCCCCAGGGACACAGACAGGACCTGGCGTCATGAGACAGCCTTTTTCTATGTCCCGAATAAAACCCCCACCTTGGTTTTCTATCACCAGACCGAGCTTACCTCAATTACGAGATGGCTAAAGGTTGGAGACCAGCTTACCTCGATAACGAGAGGGCCAAGGTTTGACCATGCATTCCTCTTTCTGAACTTTAACCATACCACGTGGTTAAACTCTTAGACTATCGATACCGACAGAATAAGAACAAGTCTTTGATATTAATTACTAGTCTGCAGCTAGGAATTCGGGATCATTGAACGCGAAGACCGACAGCCGCCGAAAACATCTATTCTATAATGACATGAATGAATGTTACTCTGAACTATCCATTCTAACCACGAGAGAGAGAGGACAGACTCTCCAACAGAAACAAACTTTTCAACAGAGATCCCGACGACACTAAGCGAAAATATATATACTGCTCAAAAAAATAAAGGGAACACTTAAACAACACATCCTAGATCTGAATGAAAGAAATAATCTTATTAAATACTTTTTTCTTTACATAGTTGAATGTGCTGACTGCCAAAATCACACAAAAATAATCAATAGAAATCCAATTTATCAACCATGGAGGTCTGGATTTGTAGTCACACTCAAAATTAAAGTGGAAAACCACACCACAGGCTGATCCAACTTTGATGTAATGTCCTTAAAACAAGTCAAAATGAGGCTCAGTAGTGTGTGTGGCCTCCACGTGCCTGTATAACCTCCCTACAACGCCTGGGCATGCTCCTGATGAGGTGGCGGATGGTCTCCTGAGGGATCTCCTCCCAGACCTGGACTAAATCATCCGCCAACTCCTGGACAGTCTGTGGTGCAACGTGGCGTTGGTGGATGGAGCGAGACATGATGTCCCAGATGTGCTCAATTGGATTCAGGTCTGGGGAACGGGCGGGCCAGTCCATAGCATCAATGCCTTCCACTTGCAGGAACTGCTGACACACTCCAGCCACATGAGGTCTAGCATTGTCTTGCATTAGGAGGAACCCAAGGCCAACCGCACCAGCATATGGTCTCACAAGGGGTCTGAGGATCTCATCTCGGTACCTAATGGCAGTCAGGCTACCTCTGGCGAGCACATGGAGGGCTGTGCGGCCCCCCAAAGAAATGCCACCCCACACCATGACTGACCCACCGCCAAACCGGTCATGCTGGAGGATGTTGCAGGCAGCAGAACGTTCTCCACGGCGTCTCCAGACTCTGTCACGTCTGTCACATGTGCTCAGTGTGAACCTGCTTTCATCTGTGAAGAGCACAGGGCGCCAGTGGCTAATTTGCCAATCTTGGTGTTCTCTGGCAAATGCCAAACGTCCTGCACGGTGTTGGGCTGTAAGCACAACCCCCACCTGTGGACGTCGGGCCCTCATACCACCCTCATGGAGTCTGTTTCTGACCGTTTGAGCAGACACATGCACATTTGTGGCCTGCTGGAGGTCATTTTGCAGGGCTCTGGCAGTGCACAAAGGCGGAGGTAGCGGTCCTGCTGCTGGGTTGTTGCCCTCCTACGGCCTCCTCCACGTCTCCTGATGTACTGGCCTGTCTCCTGGTAGCGCCTCCATGCTCTGGACACTACGCTGACAGACACAGCAAACCTTCTTGTCACAGCTCGCATTGATGTGCCATCCTGGATGAGCTGCACTACCTGAGCCACTTGTGTGGGTTGTAGACTACGTCTCATGCTACCACTAGAGTGAAAGCACCGCCAGCATTCAAAAGTGACCAAAACATCAGCCAGGAAGCATAGGAACTGAGAAGTGGTCTGTGGTCCCCACCTGCAGAACCACTCCTTTTTTGGGGGTGTCTTGCTAATTGCCTATAATTTGTTGTCTATTCCATTTGCACAACAGCATGTGAAATTTATTGTCAATCAGTGTTGCTTCCTAAGTGGACAGTTTGATTTCACAGAAGTGTGATTGACTTGGAGTTACATTGTGTTGTTTAAGTGTTCCCTTTATTTTTTTGAGCAGTGTATATTGATTGCAATTGTTCCCGAATGAGTGAGTGTTCATGTGCAAAGGATTAGCATTTCAATTGTTATAATTATCAACTCTGTAGTGCCTTCTCAGTTGACCCCCCTTTTGTCTAACAAGCTGCCATGCCGGTTTAGCCCACTAGGGCACATTCCTCTATAATTTCTTTGTAACGATATCTACTGTTTGTTATGCATTTCTGTGAATTACTTAGTTAGTAAATAAATTATTTTAAGACAATTGATGTATGGATGACTCATAGTGAAGACTGGGTTCGTGCAGATAACCAACAATTTACGATGTTTGGAATGAGACTGGCGTGAGGTAAATAATAATTCATTAATTCGAAGACTAATTGATCAGATATTAAAATATCTGAAAGTTATATTAGGAAAATTATAACTTTGTAATCTGAATATTTTCCTTGGTGCCCTGATTTCCTAGTTAATTACAATTACATGATTAATCAGGTTAATCGCGTAATAATAATTACAGAGAGTTATTTGATAAATATGTCTTCAGTTTTAATGATGCCAAAGACACGACAGTATTGAAAAGAACACATGAAAAAACACCTGGCTTTCGGACACCTGTGAACACACGTGTGTACAAATCACGTGAAAAATTTAAAATGTAAAAAATAATACTGACATTAAAAACATTCACATAACAAATGGTTATCGGACACATGTTAAGTATCACGTGAATTTTTCACATGACTCAGATATGGTTTCTCAACATTTCACATGTTTTTGTAACTAGCAGAATTAGACCCCGGGTCCCCCCTAGAGGACCAACACTAATTTCAAAGTCGCAGTCAGGGCTACCTGATCACGTGACCATAAGCAATCATAATCGACTCATGTCCACTACACTTTTCTGATCAGGTGATCAGGTAGCCCCGACTGGGACTTTAAAATTAGTGTTGGTCCTCTTGAGGGACCCGGGTTCCCCCACAAGAAAGGCCAATGGCTTGACCATTAGACCAAGAGGACCAACACTTATTTTAAAGTCGCAGTCGGGGCTACCTGATCACGTGACCATAAGCAACCATAATCAGCTCATGTCCACTACACTTTCACATGTGTATTTTCACATTTTAATGTCAACTAGGGCTGTCAAATAATACATGTAATTGAGTTTATCGCAGGATTTGCTATAATTAATCGCAACTTCATAATTTGCTCAAATTGAGCTGTAATTTCGGATTTTTTTTTAACAAAAAGCATTACAAGAATATTGGCATCTTGATTTTGTCCAAGGTAATGGTTAGCAAAATCAGGTAAATGCATAAACACTTTCTTTAACCTCAGTCAACTTTTGATATCACGTTGTTTTTAGGTGTATAAATTGAAAGTTAACTGATTAGCTCCGACAGCACTAATTGTAACATGTTAAACATGATAAATAAGGAGACACAGAGCTCTAGCTTCTCTGTTCGTTTCACTGGGCTTCTTCCAACGGTCAATGACCAACATATGAAGAAGAGAGAAGTGCATCTGCAGTAGTAACACTCTGAATGGATGGCTCAGAAAAATACATTACTCTTTTTAATGCACTTATTTATTATACTCATTAACCTCAGGTATACTCAGTTAGGCTAAGTTGCCTTTTTACAGAATGGCTTAAGAGAATGTGCAATTTCATATGTGGTAACATTGCTACAGCAACATGCTAACACCACCTTTTCATGTGAGGAGAATAACGCTATTTCTACACCACATGTGGAAGTTAGTTTATTTTACAGTACCAGTCAAAAGTTTGGACACACCTACTCATTCAAGTGTTTTTCTTTATTTTTTACTATTTTCTACATTGTAGAATAATAGTGAAGACATCAAAACTATGAAATAACACATGGAATCACGTAGTAACCAAAAAAGTGTATAAAAAAATTCTAAATGTATTTTCTATTTGAGATTCCTCAAAGTAGCCACCCTTTGCCTTGATGACAGCTTTGCACACACTTGACATTCTCTCAACCCGCTTCATGCGGTAGTCACCTGGAATGCATTTCAATTAACAGGTGTGCCTTGTTAAAAGTTAATTTGTGGAATGTCTTTCCTTTCAGTTGTGTTGTGACAAGGTAGGGGTGGTATACAGAAGATTGCCCTATTTGGTAAAATAGGCAAGAACAGCTCAAATAAGCGAAGAGAAACGATAGTCGATCATTACTTTAAGACATGAAGGTCAGTCACTGCGGAACATTTCAAGAACTTTGAACATTTCTTCAAGTGCAGTCACAAAAACCATCAAGCGCTATGATGAAACTAGCTCTCATGAGGACCGCCACAGGAAAGGAAGACCCAGAGTTACCTCTGCTGCAGAGGAAAAGTTCATTAGAGTTACCAGCCTCAGAAATTGCATCCCAAATAAATGCTTCATTGAGTTCAAGTATCAGACACATCTCAACATCAACTGTTCAGAGGAGACAGTGTGAATCAGACCTTCATGGTCGAATTGCTGCAAAGAAACCACTACTAAAGGACACCAATAAGAAGAGACTTGCTTTGGCCAAGAAATACAAGCAATAGACATTAGACCAGTGGAAATCTGTTCTTTGGTCTGATGAGTCCAAATTAGAAATGTTGGGTTCCAACTGCATTGTCTTTGTGAGACGCAGAATAGGTGAATGGATGATCTCTGAATGTGTGGTTGCCACTGTGAAGCATTGAGGAGGAAGTGTGATGGAGTGGAGGTATTTTGCTGGTGACACTGTCTGTGATTTATTTAGAATTCAAGGAACACTTAACCAGCATGGCTACCACAGCATTCTGCAGCGATATGCCATCCCATCTGATTTGAGCTTAGTGGGACTATCAATTGTTTTTCAACAGGACAATGACCCAACAGACCTCCAGGCTGTGTAAGGAGGTCTGTGCTCAGCATATGTGGGAACTCCTTCAAGACTGTTGGAAAAGTATTCCTCATGAAGCTGGTTGAGAGAATGCCAAGAGTGTGGAAAGCTGTCATCAAGGCAAAGGGTGGCTACTTTGAAGAATCTAAAATATATTTTGATTTGTTTGACACTTTTTTGGTTACTACATGATTCCATATGTGCTATTTTATAGTTCTGATGTCTTCACTATTATTCTACAATGTAGAAAATAGTAAAAAAATAAAGAAAAACCCTTGAATGAGTAGGTGTGTACAATCTTTTGACTGGTACTGCATGTGAAACTGCAAATGTGAACTTCACATGTGATAGTTGTCAACATGTGAAAATGCAATTCCATATGTGAACGTGACATTTTCACATGAGAAAGCTTTTCACGTGAAACTGCATATCAGCTTTTTCACATGTGAAAGTTTTTAACATGTGGGAACCGCAAATTTCACATATGCAATTCACATGAGGTGAAAACATGTTTTTTCCTCACATGTGAAAAGGTGGTGTTAACATGTGAACTCCAAATTAAATACATGTGAAAATATGGTTCCACGTTTGAGTTTAAGCTCAACTATGTGCAAACAGCAATTTCACATTTGAAAATGCTTGTTTCACAGGTCAAATTGCAAATTTGACGTGTATTTTTTGTAAGGCATAGCCACAGTAAGCAACGATGAAAGGTGAGTTGCTAAAAGCTTCATTCTCAAGGACATACTACATAGTGGCAAGTTTCTCCTCAACCAACAACAATGGAAACCCACTTGTCTTGTTTGTCTCTCAAATCACTGTGTTGGAATGTTGTTTTGGTTGTTTTTCCTGAAAGTTGGTTGAAAGCATATTCTGCCTTTCAGACGGAGTCAAGATAAATTCTGTTTCAATTATTCATACTCTAATAAATATATCTATTGAAATCCCACCAAAATGTCCAAAACATTACTAGGCTACACTACTGGTTCACTAACTGTATGTCTCTTTCTCTGCAGCTTTCCCTTTTACTGCAGTGGGCTAAATCAGGGTCACACAAGGTGTTTCTTAGTAGTCTTAAACACATCTACTTTGAAACAAAAGTCTACACCTCACACACATGGTTATGGGCTTAAAAAAAGAAGACACCTGAACCATGTCAGATATAGAGTTGAAATGTATTACATTTTGAGTTTGCATCCCAATATTACACTGTATATGCAGTACATCATAGAAGACTGAAATGTAACAAAAAGTGTTTGAAATAGAAACACAGGATTTTCGTTGTTTTTAAATGTTTGTGAAGAATATTAATAACATTCCACCCATGAAGCCAAAGAGGGTGCTTTTGGTCATTGACTGCAGGAAAGGGTTAAATGAAGCAGTCTGGTAACAACCTACTCTGAGAGAAGGACAAGACAAAAGGAGACTTTTGGAGACTCCATAGAGAAATCGGTTGGGGGTACAGATGGGCATGGGGGGGGGGGGGGGGGCAGAGAGGAGCTATTCAAAGAGAGAAAGCGAAAGAGAGCGAGGGAGAGAGAGAGCAGAGGAGAGGGAAAGAAGACAGGAGGGAGAGGCGAGGGGTTAAAAATGCTCTGCCTATTATGCTATCACCCCTCTGCGCACCCAGAGAGAAATTAACAGGGGGAATTAGCGAAGCAATTACACATTTTAATTGGACTAATTCTTCTGGTCTTGTCACGGCTGCATCCAGAAGAACACGTTGAAGCTTCGCCTCGTACAGTATGTGTCTCTTTCTCAACAGCCGACTGTGTTATTAATTTCTCTCATTTGCATCGGCCCCCTCTTTCACCCCGCTGACACCTGAGTCACGGAGCGTGAGCTGCTGTCAGCTCTCTTTCTCTTTCTAGAACACTCACTGTATCTCTCTCTCTCTCTCTCTCTCCATCCCGCACCTCCTCTTTTCCTTTCTATCTATCTCTGCCCTCTTGATGTTCCCATTGTTCGTACAGTACACAGCTCACACAGATAGGACTCAGCTGACAGGGGGGAATTATAGTAGGACGTCATTGCTGAAGAAAGGAAGATGGCAGCAGTCAACAAATGAACTCAAATGATGTGTAAGCGAGCTTGATCTTTCCAAGTAATAGACCCATCACTGTCCTACCTCTTACCAAGGTTGGGCTTTTAGGTTGTTAAAAGTCCTACACTGTATAGACAATATATAAAATATGGAGATGTGTAAGTGTAGAATATTGATTGTTGTGTGAATTCTGTCTTAATTTTGAGTCTGTCTCAATTGGTTTAACCAATGGCTTCATTGTGCTTCTCCCAATCTCCCCCTCTTCTCTTCTCCCCCTCTCCCTGGTAACCGTTGCTTTATTCACTGTGTTAAGAGGTTGGAGCGAGATACCTAATTCACATAGGATTAGCGGTATGTTGCCTGAAAAAAGCATTGGGCAATGTTTATATGGTCCCATTTCAAACAGACAATTTTTTCCCAAATTCTTGTTGGCATTCACCTTTTATATTGCCATTGCTTGCTGCAACTGAGCAAGAGACATTCAACTTTGACCCCGTTGTTGCGACCGTTGTCATGGTAACCCGACGTGAGCGCAAGCTAAATCTAACAGAAATGCCCTGCTTTCATTTCATCACATTCACAACAGTATGTTAGCAGCTTGGCATAGGGGGGAGTGGGGTAAGTTGAACAATGTTTTACATTCAGCATCACTCCGTCAAGGGAAATATTGTATTTTTTCTAACAAAACTATCTACAAATATTTCAGGATGTTGTGTATCCCTGGAAATAATCAGAATTCATGTAAACATTAAAGTTTTGAAAAATACAGCTTGTCCAAAATAAGTGGCCTCTCGGCACAACTTACTCTGGGTATGGGGTAAGATAAGCCCCCTACACATTTCTGTACTGAATGAAATATTGCCACTACCTTTATAAAACCATGTCCATCTTTATTCCCCAAACACAATTCAACACAATCACAATTACTTTTTTGTATTTTAATCATTTTAAGCATCTTTTAACACAAGCTTCACAACTAACAAAGAATGTGTACTTTTTTAAAACACTTAACATAGCCCCAGATCCTGTTGTTACCTCATATCCCAGTGAAAATGCCTTAAATTACACCTGGGAAGAAAAAACTTAAATTTGCTCAACTTGTCATTGGCTCAACTAATATCTTATCCCATGGCCATTGGCTTAAATTACCCCAAAACAAACATTTTGACTATATTAGCCCAAAACAGCTACAATGATGCACTTTTATGCTAGGTTTAGGACCTCATATTGAAGCTTATAGAGACTCCAACTATTTTATTTTTTATATAACCTTAATTTAACTTTATTTAACCAACTGATGTATAGAACAATCTTAAAATGATCTAATTTGCTTTAGAAACAAGCATCATGAAACCTCTCACAATAAATTCATTTGGTCAATAAATTAATTTGGACTTGTTGAAAATAATTTTTTGGGACTTAACTTGCTTACCATGTGGTTTCTTCCTTGACAGACTCAATTAAATGACCTCTTCCTAAGCATTTGAATAAATTATACATTTTGTGTATACTGTAGTGTCCAAGAAACAAGGGTGGCTGAACTTACCCCACTCTCCCCTACTTGTAAATAATTTATAAATAAGGACCTTGTACTGTGTTAACTTTCCTGTTACGGTGAATAAAAGAATGGCTACAGTTAAACCCAAAACGTAGTCAGATATGTTCTGTTAATTATATGAGCTGGCTACGCAGCTAGATAGCTAACAAGCTAATGTTAGCAACCAACCAAAACATTGTCTAGAGAAAGTGGCTTTTAGTTGCCTGGCTTGCTAGATTGACATATCCTAAATACATTTTTAAACAGTTGTTTTTTTTGGTGAAAGAAATAGAGCAGGTAACATTGCCATTTGGACAAGGCTGCTTTGATGTCACGCAGACTGTCCTTTTGCTATTCATACCAGGTTTATACTTGTCATAATGACAAGGATAAGTTTGATATCAGACAACAACAATAGAATGTTCATGAATTAATTTGTGCCAAAGACGGTAAGATGTAAGGTGACGTTTATATTGTGGGTTTGGCGGGACTTCTAAATACATTACCGCTATCATGACTTGGTTGGTTGCAGGAAATAAAAGTACAGGCTTTGTTGCCGGCAATATCTTTCAGATATTAAAAAAAGTTAGCAAAATGTTGGCGGGATGCTGACGTTGGCTTAAAACGTCTGGATTCGAAAGGTGTAAGAGAGACAGAGAGAGTCCCCCTCAACTGTTGCTCAGCATTATTGACGGACTGAACAATGGATTAGTTATTGATCCAGGACCGTTTGACATGTAGAGGCAGTTAATTGTATTTCCAAGAAGGATGGGAGGTGGGCCAGGAGCATCTTTGACTTATTTGACTCTATCCTGATAGGGAGAGATAGGTGTCTCATTTGACACTTCAGAGATCTCCTACAATGTTATACCTGAGCTGGGAGCTGACAATCCCCAGTGTGTGTGTGAGTGTGTGTTCCCCAGAGAATATCTGTCCTCTGATGGGGATCGGAGTGGATCAATAAGCAATGATAGACTTCTGCCTTCCATTCAGCTAATCCTGTTAGTGATAGCAGTGGATGTAATCGAATGGTTACGCACACACAGAGACAAGGTAGATGTGTGGACACACACACAGCACGCACAGAGGCAGGCAGGCACACAAGCATGTACACACACACACACACACACACACACACACACACACACACACACACACACACACACACACACACACACACACACACATATTATGATCATTAAACACAGGAACCTTTGATATGGAGATCAGTAAAACTATGGGAGGCACTGCAGAAAGGGACACCCTTGAAATAGCACATCTTGACACATGTATCAGTGATAACCACGCGCAGCCTGTGAGTCTCACACATATCTGTAATGATTCCGGATTCATATTTTGATCTCCATTTTGGAGAGGGGGACATAATAAAAGTGAACACCAACTGTTCCTGTATGAAGGTACATCAAGGGAACACTTCTGATATGACATAATCCTCTCCTTTCCATGTCTCTCCTCCTTAATCTCTCTCTTCCTTACCTTCCGCCTGAGAGACTCAGAGCTCCCTTCATCTTCTCCTGGGGGTTGATGGGAGCTGGAGAGGAGACCACATGCTGTAAGAGAGAGAAAAGAGAGAGGTATTAGAAAGTGATGATTGAATTAACTGTGATACAGATGTCCTTTTTTTCTTCTGCGTGTGCCTCATCATCGTTCTCCCAGTCAGCCAGCCAATTATGGACTGTATGGGTGCGTGTGTGCGTGCGTGCGTGCATGAGTGTGTGTTAACATATGCTTGAAATTCACTGTGCTTGCCAGCTTCAGACTCATCTGTGTGTGATCCATTACTTGTGGTGCTGACCAACGCGTGAATGTCTGAGATGCTACCTTTTGTGAATAACAACCTCTTACCCCCCTGTCACCACCACCACCACCCCAACCTTCTCCAACCCTCCCAGGCCCTCTCCATCCCTTCTCCCTCTCCCTCCTCTCCGTCTTCCAGATAAACAGTGATCCTGGTAGGAACATTTTAATTAAATAACCCTCAGCCTTCTCTACACTGAGGTTCGCCCAACTCCCGCCTGAACCCTCTGACGTTCAGAAACAATTGATGTTTTCCCATTCTTTCCCTCTTTCTATCTGAGTCATGCAGAAGCCACGTGGACGTGTTGGCTCCCTAAATGCATTGCGGTTTCTAGGCCTCGTCCTCTGGATAAAACAACAGTGGTGAAGTTTGTTCTGTTCAACAAACTTTCCCAGAAACCCAGTGGAACCCGGTGCAGACTAAATTGATTAAATTATATCTATTGAGGCTAATTAATCACCTTCTATTGTGTCTATATCTTTATTATAAAGGTGCTTAGTAGACATTCTAATTCATACATTTTTCCCATAGACTGGATGGATCTGTACAATGTGCCAACATTAGCAGGAAATAGTATCTCATGCTTCGCAAAGGTGTTCATTCAATTAATAAGCTATGTAAGGAAAGAGAGCATTACATGTACTGTATAATTTAAATTCATTTCACTTTTTTTTTTACTGTAATTATTAAAATCTTCGGTCAGGTCAAGAACAGCGGCTGTTTTTCCCTTGGCGCTGTCAGGATGGACATAATCATAGGTGTGTGTGTGTGTGTGTGTGTGTGTGTGTGTGTGTGTGTGTGTGTGTGTGTGTGTGTGTGTGTGTGTGTGTGTGTGTGTCAGTCAGGGTGAAGGAGAATAGATGGAGGGTGGGTAGAGGGAGGCGGTAGAGCCAATTCGATAGCCCGATAATCAAGCGTTGAAAATGAGAGAGGGGAAATTCTATGCAAACTAATGTGTTCTACACAATTACTCAATTAATAATTATTATTCTATTACCACCACACCACAGAGACTCTGAGAGGGGGAGAGGGACCAGAGAGAGACATACAGGGAGAGCGAGAGAGAGAGAGAGAGAGAGAGAGAGAGAGAGAGAGAGAGAGAGAGAGAGAGAGAGAGAGAGAGAGAGAGAGAGGACGAACACACCAGGCTAAGAGATCTGCAGTAGCTGTACATTTCCCATTGACTAGTTAAGGCTGTGAGACTGGGGGTCAGCTAACTTCATTATAGCGGAAGTGGATGGAAACGGCAGAATGACAGAGAGAGGAACATCCAGACAGATTGGGAGTTGAAGGTTTAGTACTACTATCTCATCGTGCTGCCCGCCTGCCAGCTCTCTCCCCACAATGCAGACCAGACCTGCAATCACAGCACCCTACACACCACACACCCTCCAGGACAATAACACTAACACAGAGCAAAATGACACACTCCATAAAAGGCAAGGCACTTTGCATGAATACTTTTCCAATTTTCCCTATGCTGTGTAATGGTGGTGTCAGAGAAACAGTTTACCATTCTGTCTGTCTTCCTGTCTACCTGCCTGCATACGTCTGTGTCACCATGAAGCAGCACTTTTAGGGAATGCTTCCTTTCTATTCATGAACATACATATGTAGACAAAGTGATGGAGCTGATTTGGAGTAAAACTTGGTCACACATTGAAGTTTGAGGTCCCTAACTGGTTAGGTATTCAGAACATGTGTATCAAGTTTCAAGTTGTATTGTCACATACACGGGATACAGCAGATGTAAAACCGTACAGTGAAATGCTTAACTTGCGACCTCTTTCCCAATAATGCACAGTCAGACACAATAATCAGTAGGGTGGCCCAATGCACAGTCAGACACAATAATCAGTAGGGTGGCCCAATGCAGTCAGACACAATCAGTAGGTTGGCCCAATGCACAGTCAGACACAATAATCAGTAGGGTGGCCCAATGCACAGCCAGACACAATAATCAGTAGGTTGGCCCAATGCACAGCCAGACACAATAATCAGTAGGGTGGCCCAATGCACAGTCAGACACAATAATCAGTAGGGTGGCCCAATGCACAGCCAGACACAATAATCAGTAGGTTGGCCCAATGCACAGCCAGACACAATAATCAGTAGGGTGGCCCAATGCACAGTCAGACACAATAATCAGTAGGTTGGCCCAATGCACAGTCAGACACAATAATCAGTAGGGTGGCCCAATGCACAGCCAGACACAATAATCAGTAGGGTGGCCCAATGCACAGCCAGACACAATAATCAGTAGGTAGGCCCAATGCACAGCCAGAAAGACAATAATCAGTAGGGTGGCACAATGCACAGCCAGACACAATAATCAGTCGGGTGGCCCAATGCACAGCCAGACACAATAATCAGTAGGGTGGCCCAATGCACAGCCAGACACAATAATCAGTAGGTTGGCCCAATGCACAGCCAGACACAATAATCAGTAGGGTGGCCCAATGCACAGTCAGACACAATAATCAGTAGGTTGGCCCAATGCACAGTCAGACACAATAATCAGTAGGGTGGCCCAATGCACAGCCAGACACAATAATCAGTAGGATGGCCCAATGCACAGCCAGACACAATAATCAGTAGGGTGGCCCAATGCACAGCCAGACACAATAATCAGTAGGGTGGCCCAATGCACAGCCAGACACAATAATCAGTAGGGTGGCCCAATGCACAGCCAGAAAGACAATAATCAGTAGGGTGGCCCAATGCACAGCCAGACACAATAATCAGTAGGGTGGCCCAATGCACAGCCAGACACAATAATCAGTAGGGTGGCCCAATGCACAGCCAGACACAATAATCAGTAGGTTGGGCCCAATGCACAGCCAGAAAGACAATAATCAGTAGGGTGGCCCAATGCACAGCCAGACACAATAATCAGTAGGGTGGCCCAATGCACAGCCAGACACAATAATCAGTAGGATGGCCCAATGCACAGCCAGACACAATAATCAGTAGGGTGGCCCAATGCACAGCCAGACAGGGTGGCCCAATGCACAGCCAGACACAATAATCAGTAGGGTGGCCCAATGCACAGCCAGACACAATAATCAGTAGGTAGGCCCAATGCACAGCCAGACACAATAATCAGTAGGTAGGCCCAATGCACAGCCAGACAGACAATAATCAGTAGGGTGGCCCAATGCACAGCCAGAAAGACAATAATCAGTAGGGTGGCCCAATGCACAGCCAGACACAATAATCAGTAGGGTGGCACAATGCACAGCCAGACAGACACAATAATCAGTAGGGTGGCCCAATGCACAGCCAGACACAATAATCAGTAGGTAGGCCCAATGCACAGCCAGACACAATAATCAGTAGGGTGGCCCAATGCACAGCCAGACACAATAATCAGTAGGGTGGCCCAATGCACAGCCAGACACAATAATCAGTAGGGTGGCCCAATGCACAGCCAGACACAATAATCAGTAGGTAGGCCCAATGCACAGCCAGACACAATAATCAGTAGGGTGGCCCAATGCACAGCCAGACACAATAACCAGTAGGTAGGCCCAATGCACAGCCAGAAAGACAATAATCAGTAGGTTGGCCCAATGCACAGCCAGACACAATAATCAGTAGGGTGGCCCAATGCACAGCCAGACACAATAATCAGTAGGGTGGCCCAATGCACAGCCAGACACAATAATCAGTAGGGTGGCGCAATGCACAGTCAGACACAATAATCAGTAGGTGGCCCAATGCACAGCCAGACACAATAATCAGTAGGATGGCCCAATGCACAGCCAGAAAGACAATAATCAGTAGGGTGGCCCAATGCACAGCCAGACACAATAATCAGTAGGGTGGCGCAATGCACAGTCAGACACAATAATCAGTAGGGTGGCCCAATGCACAGCTAGACACAATAATCAGTAGGATGGCCCAATGCACAGCCAGAAAGATAATAATCAGTAGGTTGGCCCAATGCACAGACAGAAAGACAATAATCAGTAGGTTGGCCCAATGCACAGCCAGACACAATAATCAGTAGGGTGGCCCAATGCACAGCCAGACACAATAATCAGTAGGATGGCCCAATGCACAGCCAGACACAATAATCAGTAGGGTGGCCCAATGCACAGTCAGACACAATAATCAGTAGGTTGGCCCAATGCACAGTCAGACACAATAATCAGTAGGGTGGCCCAATGCACAGCCAGACACAATAATCAGTAGGGTGGCCCAATGCACAGCCAGACACAATAATCAGTAGGGTGGCCCAATGCACAGCCAGACACAATAATCAGTAGGATGGCCCAATGCACAGCCAGACACAATAATCAGTAGGGTGGCACAATGCACAGCCAGACACAATAATCAGTAGGGTGGCCCAATGCACAGCCAGACACAATAATCAGTAGGGTGGCCCAATGCACAGCCAGACACAATAATCAGTAGGGTGGCGCAATGCACAGTCAGACACAATAATCAGTAGGGTGGCCCAATGCACAGCCAGACACAATAATCAGTAGGATGGTCCAATGCACAGCCAGACACAATAATCAGTAGGGTGGCACAATGCACAGCCAGACACAATAATCAGTAGGGTGGCCCAATGCACAGCCAGACACAATAATCAGTAGGGTGGCCCAATGCACAGCCAGACACAATAATCAGTAGGGTGGCGCAATGCACAGTCAGACACAATAATCAGTAGGGTGGCCCAATGCACAGCCAGACACAATAATCAGTAGGGTGGCCCAATGCACAGCCAGACACAATAATCAGTAGGGTGGCCCAATGCACAGCCAGACACAATAATCAGTAGGGTGGCGCAATGCACAGTCAGACACAATAATCAGTAGGTGGCCCAATGCACAGCCAGACACAATAATCAGTAGGTTGGCCCAATGCACAGCCAGACACAATAATCAGTAGGGTGGCCCAATGCACAGCCAGACACAATAATCAGTAGGGTGGCCCAATGCACAGCCAGACACAATAATCAGTAGGGTGGCCCAATGCACAGCCAGACACAATAATCAGTAGGTAGGCCCAATGCACAGCCAGACACAATAATCAGTAGGTAGGCCCAATGCACAGCCAGACACAATAATCAGTAGGTAGGCCCAATGCACAGCCAGACACAATAATCAGTAGGGTGGCCCAATGCACAGCCAGACACAATAATCAGTAGGGTGGCCCAATGCACAGCCAGACACAATAATCAGTAGGGTGGTCCAATGCACAGCCAGACACAATAATCAGTAGGGTGGTCCAATGCACAGCCAGACACAATAATCAGTAGGGTGGTCCAATGCACAGCCAGACACAATAATCAGTAGGATGGCCCAATGCACAGCCAGACACAATAATCAGTAGGGTGGCACAATGCACAGCCAGACACAATAATCAGTAGGGTGGCACAATGCACAGCCAGACACAATAATCAGTAGGGTGGCACAATGCACAGCCAGACACTATAATCAGTAGGGTGGCCCAATGCACAGCCAGACACAATAATCAGTAGGGTGGCCCAATGCACAGCCAGACACAATAATCAGTAGGGTGGCCCAATGCACAGCCAGACACAATAATCAGTAGGGTGGCCCAATGCACAGCCAGACACAATAATCAGTAGGTAGGCCCAATGCACAGCCAGACACAATAATCGGTAGGATGGCACAATGCACAGCCAGACACAATAATCAGTAGGGTGGCCCAATGCACAGCCAGACACAATAATCAGTAGGGTGGCCCAATGCACAGCCAGACACAATAATCAGTAGGGTGGCCCAATGCACAGCCAGACACAATAATCAGTAGGGTGGCCCAATGCACAGCCAGACACAATAATCAGTAGGTAGGCCCAATGCACAGCCAGACACAATAATCGGTAGGATGGCACAATGCACAGCCAGACACAATAATCAGTAGGGTGGCCCAATGCACAGCCAGACACAATAATCAGTAGGGTGGCCCAATGCACAGCCAGACACAATAATCCGTAGGGTGGCACAATGCACAGCCAGACACAATAATCAGTAGGGTGGCCCAATGCACAGCCAGACACAATAATCAGTAGGGTGGCCCAATGCACAGCCAGACACAATAATCAGTAGGGTGGCACAATGCACAGCCAGACACAATAATCAGTAGGATGGCCCAATGCACAGCCAGACACAATAATCAGTAGGGTGGCCCAATGCACAGCCAGACACAATAATCAGTAGGGTGGCCCAATGCACAGCCAGACACAATAATCAGTAGGGTGGCCCAATGCACAGCCAGACACAATAATCAGTAGGGTGGCCCAATGCACAGCCAGACACAATAATCAGTAGGGTGGCCCAATGCACAGCCAGACACAATAATCAGTAGGGTGGCCCAATGCACAGCCAGACACAATAATCAGTAGGGTGGCCCAATGCACAGCCAGACACAATAATCAGTAGGGTGGCACAATGCACAGCCAGACACAATAATCAGTAGGATGGCCCAATGCACAGCCAGACACAATAATCAGTAGGGTGGCACAATGCACAGCCAGACACAATAATCAGTAGGGTGGCCCAATGCACAGCCAGACACAATAATCAGTAGGGTGGCACAATGCACAGCCAGACAGCACACAGAACTGCATTCCAACTGCTCTGCATGTCATTAGCATATCTCCACCTCATGGACCAAGCCTTTCATTTCCTCCTAGAGATGATAAGGAACTCCTTGTTTAACCAGATGTGATGACTGGGGGAGGCACAACACACACACACTTCTAATCATGAAAACTTTCACCAAAAAAACAAGAACACAACAAAAGCCTCATCAGTTATAATGAAACTCATTTAAATCAGCCAGCAGAAAGGCCTACATACAGTATCAGTGGACAACAGTAAGTGAGCAACCTCCCTGCTGCGTACATCCTTCTCTGTCCTGTCCCAGTGATGGAGTGAGACACCCTCGTAGGATTAAAGGAGAAGAAAGGAGGGATTATAACTTGGTGACCTTTCAATCCGCTGTCTGTCAGGGTGTACTAAAGCCACATATGCTTTAGGAGAGCTAATCTCCGTCTCTCTTTCGCTTTCTCTTTTTTCACATCCCTCTCTCTTTGTGTCCATAAGGGATGTATCATTTCTTTATCCCCCTCCATCCAGATTTACTCCAGAAAATAAACTCTCTATCCTGATCTGATAAGAAGCCGTAAAAGGTCCGGCTGCCTCCAGTTCTCTCGTATTTCGGAGCGTCTGATAATTCTAAGGGCGACGGTGACAAAGGTCTGTTTCTGATGGAGACCGTGTCTGTCAGGGAAACAGTATGAAGAGTCTGCACGTTCATTAAGCTCCACCACGTAACGTTACCTTTATTAATAAACAAATGTTTTGATCCTGCTAGGATGCTCCTCATGTCATTTCACAGGAAGTGTCCCACACCCATATTTATAGACATAAGACAAGCAATAATTAGAAAGAGTGACACCGAAGCGACAGTGACACTAATTTCCCGGCATTATTTCTCTCTCTCTTTCTCTCTCCCCCATGTACCCTCTGTCCCAATTCATTGTGGTTATGCTGATAGCAGTTTGAAATGTCTGGGAAAAATTTAAATAGAAAGAAATACCCTCTTAAATAATCTGGTATGGTATTCACATATACACACACACACACACCAGTGTTTGGTTTGTGTAACAATCATTGTGACAAATATTGCTGTTTTGCTATTTACATTGGATTGATTGACATAAGCTAACTGTGGAAACATGTGGAAGACTATGAAATATCTAACTGAAGGTGTAGCAGCCTACTATCATTGTGTAATTCAACGGACTGCCTACATTATTCTCAGGCAGATTATTGTTATAAAGAAAATAGAGGGTTTTTGTCAGGTTAAGAGGGAAATTGTTGAGAAAAGCACTAAATATTGATAAAAATATACACATGGTGGTATAAGCTATTTTTTTCTAGGCTAAATAAGGATTAAAATTGCATTAGATTAAAAGCTAATATTATAATTGAACTAATTTTAGATTAATGAGGTGTATTATTTTGCTTAACAACAACTATAATTTTATCTAGCCTAGTTTAGAAAAAGGAAAATTAAAAAAATTCTCACAATCATTAGGGTATAGGTTATGTTTAACACTCAACGTGTATCTTCATTAAAACGACTTTCGTCGAATTTGTTGAGAACAAAAAGGCTATGTTGTATATTATTTCATTCTGTTTCATTATCAGCCAAACAAATAGGCCTATAGCTACAGTTCTTCATGCACTCCACTGACAGCACTTTATGCCCCTCTCGTGAACAAAAAGACAGACAGTAAATGAAAAGGAGAGAGAAAAGGATAGTTTTTTTTTTGAGCACCTAGAACCTGTAATTCACAATAAGTGGAAAACAGAGATGCATCTCCAATGGCCTCTCTTTCACCCTAAATCCTTGTGTTGGAAATCATTAAATTGCAGTGCGCACACCGCAGTTGTCCAGGGCCAAGGAGATGAACCCCGCAATAAAATCATCGGAATTACGGACACCAACCCGTGAGTGCTGCTCGTGCCTAACCAGCTAGTGTCATCGCCACTCCACTGGGTCTCAGTAGGGAGCGTCCTCCCCACATGCCTCGCCGGTCCATGATCCCGCAACTCGCTTGCGTGCGAGCTCTCCATCCGTTTCATTCTCTCTTTTATTGCCCACTCTCTATCCGCCGTTTTTATTCTCTCTCAACATACAATACCACAAAGACCGACAATAGCTTACACAGCAACTGACTCATCTTTTCATTTCCTTTATTTACTAGGCAAGTCAGTTAAAAACAAATTCTTATTTACAATGACGGCCTAGGAACAGTGGGTTAACTGCCTTGTTCAGGGGCAGAACGACAGATTTTTATCTTGTCAGCTCGGGGATTCGATCTTGCAACCTTTGGGCTACTAGTCTAACGCTCTAACCACTAGGCTACCTGCCACACCCATCTTAATAATAATTATGTTTCTTCCATAAAAAAAAATGAAACTCTAGGCGGATACATTTAAAGGTCAAATAAATTCATTTTATGTTGGCATGTGCGCCCAAAATAGCAACCCTCTATATCACCTAAAAATAAAAAAATAAATAAGCATTTAACCCACAAAAACGGTTAGAAAAGAAAAAAAAAGAAAAAATGAGTAGGCCTATTTCATATAAAACAAGCTTACATAGCCTAAATCAAATAAAATGAAAAACGAACAAAAAAATGTAGTGTTCTAAGAGCGATAAGAATCTTGGAATATGAGTCTCCTGGGGAGCCTTAGGTAAAATCCACTAATTACCCCGTGGACCGCTGTGATAGTGACGGAGATGAAATTAGAGGAACAAAAAAGACTCAAACGCGCATCTGAATAACGAGCCACATTCTCAATAGAATTTTTAATTTCATTTTGTTGCAGGTTTTTTTTTCCTTCTGTGCAGAAGACAGGGAAATTACAGAAAGAATAATACACTGCAAAACAAAGCAAGCCTTCTGTGCAGAAGACAGGGAAATTACAGAAAGAATAATACACTGCAAAACAAAGCAAGCCTCACGCGCACCTATTCACAGGACGGTTACACGCCTAATTTGGTCCAAAAATGATAATAAAAAGAGCTGACAAAACCGACTACAATCAGCCGCACGTGCATGCGTGCGCCCACGGTATCATGACAGGGCCCACGGTATCATAGCAGGACGTAGGCTAATTTGACAGGGGCAAAAACACTACAGCAAAAAACTGGCACAGAAACGGTGTATGAATATAATGCAGTAACATTATCTTGTGGAACATTTATCAGTGTCCAATAGAGGTTGGTCTGATGTGAGAAACATTTACAAATAATGAGTCTTTAAAATTAAACTTGAATATCTTTCATTCCTTGATTTTTGATTCCATAAATGCACTATGTTTACTAATCTTAATTGATCGTGATTCATTTACATATGATTCACAATGTAAATAGTTTTGCTGTTATAAATTATAATATATTTCAAATCTTGAGCTCAAAAGAACAGAACATTTCATTCATGTAAAAACAATTTGATCCAGTAATGTACATTATTTATCAATGTTATGATCATCTTTTGAAGAGTGCATGTCTCAAAGAGAACATCAAATTATTGGAATGGAAAAGCATAATTCAAGATATTGAGAGGGGAGGGAGAAGAGAGAATAACTTTGCAAGTTAACCCTACATTACCGGTACACTTCATGCTACTTACATAGCCTACCTTTCATACAGGATGAGATTTAGATTTAGATTTATATCCCACCTATCACAGCTCTTCATCTCCAATGGCATATAGTGGATCCCATGTTCTGTACAGCAATACACAGATCCAACATATAGAGAATATCTTACAAATGATGTATTGTATAAGGGGACCAGCTATAATCAAGAACGTCTGAGAGAGGGAGGCCAAGACTATTTTACAATTGAATCTGATCTATTTCACAACAAGGAAGTGTGCGGCGTATTTCAAACATACATTTCAAAGACTGGATCCATGGAGGGACATAAAAGGCGTTCAGGATGTGTGTGATCTTTACCTCAAAGCGCATCCCTGCTCCGTAAACTACATTACAGCTAGAGATGACCATGGTTCCTTTATTTCACAAGCTAACAGTAGAACCTAGAATATATGTAGAATACAGTAAATACATCACATCATGGCATATATCATATCAATCCAGTCTGATTAGAACCTTCTAAACCACTCAATATTTCAGTAAGAAAGAATCAAACAACGACAAACTATACGCTCACATTCATTGGGAAATAAATCCTATCTGAGACTTAGTCAACATGTAGCCTAACAGATACAATATACCATCTCTGTGCAATACCTTATACCTATACAACATGAGAATGAGCCTACCGATGATATTAATATATTGGAATCAGTTAGTGGGAGAAAAGCTGTGTTTTCACCTCCAGCCTGTCTGGCCCTACGACAGTCCTCTACATCACTAGCCATGAACAGAACCCCCCCCCCCAAACATGTTCTTCATGTTCCAACATCTTAATCCTTTACCTCTTATGGAGATCTAAAGAGGTTTTAACACTCCGTCACTTTCTCTGTTTGGTTCTCTTCTGTTTTCATGTTCATCTGCAGCTTCAGGCTCTACACACCCACTTAGAGAGAGAGAGAGAGATAGGAGAGAGAGAGAGAGAGAGAGAGAGAGAGAGAGAGAGAGAGAGAGAGATAGGAGAGAGAGAGAGAGAGAGAGAGAGAGAGAGAGAGAGAGAGAGATAGGAGAGAGAGAGAGAGATAGGAGAGAGAGAGAGAGAGAGAGATAGGAGAGAGAGAGAGAGAGAGAGAGAGAGAGAGAGAGAGAGAGAGAGAGAGAGAGAGAGAGAGAGATAGGAGAGAGAGAGAGAGAGAGAGAGAGAGAGAGAGAGAGATAGGAGAGAGAGAGAGAGAGAGAGAGAGAGAGAGAGAGAGAGAGAGAGAGAGAGAGAGAGAGATAGGAGAGAGAGAGAGAGAGAGAGAGAGAGAGAGAGAGAGAGAGAGAGAGAGAGAGAGAGAGAGAGAGAGAGAGAGATAGGAGAGAGAGAGAGAGAGATAGGAGAGAGAGAGAGAGAGAGAGAGAGAGAGAGAGAGAGATAGGAGAGAGAGAGAGATAGGAGAGAGAGAGAGATAGAGAGAGAGAGAGAGAGAGAGAGAGAGAGAGAGAGAGAGATAGGAGAGAGAGAGAGAGAGAGAGAGAGAGAGAGAGAGAGAGAGAGAGAGAGAGAGAGAGAGAGAGAGAGAGAGAGAGAGAGAGAGAGATAGGAGAGAGAGAGAGAGATAGGAGAGAGAGAGAGAGAGAGAGAGAGAGAGAGAGAGAGAGAGAGAGAGAGAGAGAGAGAGAGAGAGAGAGAGAGAGATAGGAGAGAGAGAGAGATAGGAGAGAGAGAGAGAGAGAGAGAGAGAGAGAGAGAGAGAGAGAGAGAGAGAGAGAGAGAGAGAGAGAGAGAGATAGGAGAGAGAGAGAGAGAGAGAGAGAGAGAGAGATAGGAGAGAGAGAGAGAGAGAGAGAGAGAGAGAGAGAGAGAGAGAGAGAGAGAGAGATAGGAGAGAGAGAGAGAGAGAGAGAGAGAGAGAGAGAGAGAGAGAGAGAGAGAGATAGGAGAGAGAGAGAGAGATAGAGAGAGAGAGAGAGAGAGAGAGAGAGAGAGAGAGAGAGAGAGAGAGAGAGAGAGAGATAGGAGAGAGAGAGAGAGATAGGAGAGAGAGAGAGAGAGAGAGAGAGAGAGAGAGAGAGATAGGAGAGAGAGAGAGAGAGAGAGAGAGAGAGAGAGAGAGAGAGAGAGATAGGAGAGAGAGAGAGAGATAGGAGAGAGAGAGAGAGAGAGAGAGAGAGAGAGATAGGAGAGAGAGAGAGACAGAGAGAGACAGAGAGAGAGAGACAGAGAGAAAATGAATACTCTTCAGCTTACAACATTTTCAACACATCCACACACAAAGACAGCCCAGATTACCATAGATCAGAATTTCTCTCTGTGATTCCTTACATTGGAGGGAGAGGAAGATGTTTGCAAAGACATGTCTCAACTCTCATTGTCTACTGTAAGACTTGAGGCGATATAGAACAAGACGTGTAGGTACTCTCATACGGACAAGGACACTGGACATGATGCTGAAGATTTGATTGACAGTATGCACATCGTATAGCAGTACAAAAGGAATATTGTCCCACACCCACATATTGTCGCCCCGCTCCCTCCCTGTCCCTACTTCTTACCATCTCATTCTGTCAGTATCTGTCTCTATATCTGTATGTCGCTTTTTCTTTCACACTCCCTCTCGCTCTCCCTCCTTCCCAAGGCCTTACTGCATCTCTCTCTCTCTCTCTCTCTCTCTCTCTCTCTCTCTCAGCAAGAGTCCAGCACTGACAGTTAATCACCAGGGATGGGAAAAGAGAGGGGGGCTGTAGCTGTAGCTGTACACACACACACCATGATTGACATACAATGGTCATGGAATCTATGGCTCAACTCATCTCCCTCTTCCCCTCCCAACAATCTTCCCTCTCCCTCTCTCTGTGCTGAAAAGACACTGGGAAGAGAGAGGGAGAAAACAGAGCGAGAGAGAGAGAGAGAGAGAGAGAGAGAGAGAGAGAGAGAGAGAGAGAGAGAGAGAGAGCAGTCATCTCTACTAAACCAAAGCCCGAGCCAGTGGACAATGTAAAGATCAGCTTCAATCTTTGCTAATGCTCTCGCTCTCTCTCTCTCTCTCTTAATCCTCCCTCCATCAGGTGCAGGCATGGAAGGGGAGGAGGGAGGGGGGATTGTGATCTGGAGAGAGAGACTCCTCTCATATCATCCCTCCGTTGGCTCCATCCCAATGCTCCCAGCCAGCCACTGATCCTGTTATCATACCACTATAGAGAGAGACAGAGAAGAGTGGAGGAGGAGTGAAACAGAATGAGAGTCATATATTTCTTCGTCGTTTAAACAGGTCTTTGACACCATCCCCCTATACCCAGACACAGGGATGGTCAGGGCATGGCTTACTATTGACTGGTTTCATTGGGTTAAACAGATAGTCAAACCCCTGACACCTTGGTATCATTATACAAAGATTCTACTATCGTCATTCTCCATGAGAGATTTCAACTGGCTGGCTTACACAGTGATGGAAAAAGTACACATACTTGAGGAAAAGTAAAGATTCCTTAATGGAAAAGTACTTAAGTAGAGTGAAAGTCACCCAGTTAAATATTACTTGAGTAAAAGTCTAAAAGTATCTGGTTTTAAATGTACTTAAGTACCACATGGCACGATTTTCTTTTTTTACTATTTACGGACTGCCAGGGGCACACTCCAACACTCCCACACTCCAACACTCCAACACTCCCACACTAAAAACACTCTCACACTCTCACACTCCAACACTCCCACACTCCAACACTCCAACACTCCCACACTCCAACACTCCCACACTCCAACACTCCCACACTCCAACACTCCAACACTCCAACACTCCAACACTCTCACACTCTCACACTCCAACACTCTCACACTCCAACACTCTCACACTCCAACACTCTCACACTCCAACACTCTCACACTCCAACACTCCCACACTCCAACACTCCCACACTCCAACACTCTCACACTCCAACACTCTCACACTCCAACACTCTCACACTCCAATACTCTCACACTCCAACACTCCCACGCTCTCACACTCCAACACTCTCACACTCCAACACTCCAACACTCTCACACTCTCACACTCCAACACTCCCACACTAAAACACTCTCACACTCCAACACTCTCACACTCCAACACTCCAACACTAAAACACTCTCACACTCCAACACTCTCACACTCCAACACTCTCACACTCCAACACTCTCACACTCCAACACTCTCACACTCCAACACTCTCACACTCCAACACTCTCACACTCCAACACTCTCACACTCCAACACTCTCACACTCCAACACTCTCACACTCCAACACTCCCACACTAAAACACTCTCACACTCTCACACTCCAACACTCCCACACTCCAACACTCCCACACTCCAACACTCCAACACTCTCACACTCCAACACTCCCACACTCCAACACTCCCACACTCCAACACTCCCACACTCCAACACTCTCACACTCCAACACTCTCACACTAAAACACTCTCACACTCCAACACTCCAACACTCTCACACTCCAACACTCTCACACTCCAACACTCTCACACTCCAACACTCTCACACTCCAACACTCTCACACTCCAACACTCTCACACTCCAACACTCTCACACTCCAACACTCCCACACTCCAACACTCTCACACTCCAACACTCTCACACTCCAACACTCTCACACTCCAATACTCTCACACTCCAACACTCCCACACTCCAACACTTTCACACTCCAACACTCTCACACTCCAACACTCTCACACTCCAACACTCTCACACTCTCACACTCTCACACTCCAACACTCCCACACTAAACACTCTCACACTCCAACACTCCAACACTCCCACACTCCAACACTCTCACACTCCAACACTCTCACACTCCAACACTCTCACACTCCAACACTCTCACACTCCAACACTCCAACACTCTCACACTCCAACACTCTCACACTCCAACACTCTCACACTCCAACACTCCAACACTAAAACACTCTCACACTCCAACACTCCCACACTCCAACACTCCCACACTCCAACACTCTCACACTCCAACACTCTCACACTCCAACACTCTCACACTCCAACACTCTCACACTCCAACACTCCCACACTCCAACACTCCCACACTCCCACACTCCCACACGCCAACACTCCCACACTCCAACACTCTCACACTCCAACACTCCCACACTAAAACACTCTCACACTCCAACACTCTCACACTCCAACACTCCAACACTCCAACACTCCCACACTAAAACACTCTCACACTCCAACACTCCAACACTCTCACACTCTCACACTCTCACACTTCAACACTCCAACACTAAAACACTCTCACACTCCCACACTCTCACACTCCAACACTCCCACACTCCCACACTCCCACACTCCCACACTCCCACACTCTCACACTCCAACACTCTCACACTCCAACACTCTCACACTCCAACACTCTCACACTCTCACACTCTCACACTCTCACACTCCAACACTCTCACACTCCAACACTCCAACACTAAAACACTCTCACACTCCAACACTCTCACACTCCAACACTCCCACACTCTCACACTCCCACACTCTCACACTCCAACACTCTCACACTCCAACACTCCCACACTCCCACACTCCAACACTCCCACACGCCAACACTCCCACACTCCAACACTCCCACACTAAAACACTCTCACACTCCAACACTCTCACACTCCAACACTCTCACACTCCAACACTCCAACACTCTCACACTCCAACACTCCCACACTAAAACACTCTCACACTCCAACACTCCAACACTCTCACACTCCAACACTAAAACACTCTCACACTAAAACACTCTCACACTCCCACACTCCCACACTCCCACACTCCAACACTCCCACACTCCAACACTCCCACACTCCAACACTCTCACACTCCAACACTCCCACACTAAAACACTCTCACACTCCAACACTCCAACACTCTCACACTCCAACACTCCCACACTAAAACACTCTCACACCCACACTCCAACACTCCCACACTCCAACACTCCAACACTCTCACACTCCAACACTCCAACACCCCACACTCCAACACTCCCACACTCCAACACTCCCACACTCCAACACTCTCACACTCCAACACTCTCACACTAAAACACTCTCACACTAACAACACTCTCACACTCCAACACTCCAACACTCTCACACTCCAACACTCTCACACTCCAACACTCTCACACTCCAACACTCTCACACTCCAACACTCTCACACTCCAACACTCTCACACTCCAACACTCTCACACTCCAACACTCTCACACTCCAACACTCTCACACTCCAACACTCCCACACTAAAACACTCTCACACTCCAACACTCCAACACTCTCACACTCCAACACTCTCACACTCCAACACTCCAACACTCCAACACTCTCACACTCCAACACTCTCACACTCCAACACTCTCACACTCCAACACTCTCACACTCCAACACTCTCACACTCCAACACTCCCACACTCCAACACTCCCACACTCCAACACTCTCACACTCCAACACTCTCACACTCCAACACTCTCACACTCCAACACTCTCACACTCTCACACTCTCACACTCCAACACTCCCACACTAAAACACTCTCACACTCCAACACTCCAACACTCTCACACTCCAACACTCCAACACTCCCACACTCCAACACTCCACACTCCAACACTCTCACACTCCAACACTCTCACACTCCAACACTCTCACACTCCAACACTCTCACACTCCAACACTCCAACACTCTCACACTCCAACACTCTCACACTCCAACACTCCAACACTAAAACACTCTCACACTCCAACACTCCCACACTCCAACACCCCACACTCCAACACTCTCACACTCCAACACTCTCACACTCCAACACTCCCACACTCCAACACTCCCACACTCCCACACTCCCACACGCCAACACTCCCACACTCCAACACTCTCACACTCCAACACTCCCACACTAAAACACTCTCACACTCCAACACTCTCACACTCCAACACTCTCACACTCCAACACTCCAACACTCTCACACTCCAACACTCCCACACTAAAACACTCTCACACTCCAACACTCCAACACTCTCACACTCCAACACTCCAACACTAAAACACTCTCACACTCCCACACTCTCACACTCCAACACTCCCACACTCCCACACTCCCACACTCCCACACTCTCACACTCCAACACTCTCACACTCCAACACTCTCACACTCCAACACTCTCACACTCTCACACTCCAACACTCTCACACTCCAACACTCCAACACTAAAACACTCTCACACTCCAACACTCTCACACTCCAACACTCCCACACTCTCACACTCCCACACTCTCACACTCCAACACTCTCACACTCCAACACTCCCACACTCCCACACTCCAACACTCCCACACGCCAACACTCCCACACGCCAACACTCCCACACTCCCACACTCCAACACTCCCACACTAAACACTCTCACACTCCAACACTCTCACACTCCAACACTCTCACACTCCAACACTCCAACACTCTCACACTCCAACACTCCCACACTAAAACACTCTCACACTCCAACACTCCAACACTCTCACACTACAACACCTCACACTCCAACACTCCAACACTCTCACACTCCAACACTCTCACACTCCAACACTCTCACACTCCAACACTCTCACACTCCAACACTCTCACACTCCAACACTCTCACACTCCAACACTCTCACACTCCAACACTCTCACACTCCAACACTCTCACACTCCAACACTCTCACACTCCAACACTCCCACGCTCTCACACTCCAACACTCTCACACTCCAACACTCCCAACACTCTCACACTCTCACACTCCAACACTCCCACACTAAAACACTCTCACACTCCAACACTCCAACACTCTCACACTCCAACACTCTCACACTCCAACACTCCAACACTCCAACACTCTCACACTCCAACACTCTCACACTCCAACACTCTCACACTCCAACACTCTCACACTCCAACACTCTCACACTCCAACACTCCAACACTCCCACACTCCAACACTCTCACACTCCAACACTCTCACACTCCAACACTCTCACACTCCAACACTCTCACACTCCAACACTCTCACACTCTCACACTCTCACACTCCAACACTCCCACACTAAAACACTCTCACACTCCAACACTCCAACACTCTCACACTCCAACACTCCAACACTCCCACACTCCCACACTCCAACACTCTCACACTCCAACACTCCACACTCCAACACTCTCACACTCCAACACTCTCACACTCCAACACTCCAACACTCTCACACTCCAACACTCCAACACTAAAACACTCTCACACTCCAACACTCCCACACTCCAACACTCCCACACTCCAACACTCTCACACTCCAACACTCCCACACTAAAACACTCTCACACTCCAACACTCTCACACTCCAACACTCTCACACTCCAACACTCCAACACTCTCACACTCCAACACTCCCACACTAAAACACTCTCACACTCCAACACTCCAACACTCTCACACTCTCACACTCCAACACTCCAACACTAAAACACTCTCACACTCCCACACTCTCACACTCCAACACTCCCACACTCCCACACTCCCACACTCCCACACTCTCACACTCCAACACTCTCACACTCCAACACTCTCACACTCCAACACTCTCACACTCTCACACTCCAACACTCTCACACTCCAACACTCCAACACTAAAACACTCTCACACTCCAACACTCTCACACTCCAACACTCCCACACTCTCACACTCCCACACTCTCACACTCCAACACTCTCACACTCCAACACTCCCACACTCCCACACTCCAACACTCCCACACTCCCACACGCCAACACTCCCACACTCCAACACTCCCACACTAAAACACTCTCACACTCCAACACTCTCACACTCCAACACTCTCACACTCCAACACTCCAACACTCTCACACTCCAACACTCCCACACTAAAACACTCTCACACTCCAACACTCCAACACTCTCACACTCCAACACTAAAACACTCTCACACTAAAACACTCTCACACTCCCACACTCCCACACTCCCACACTCCAACACTCCCACACTCCAACACTCCCACACTCCAACACTCCCACACTCCAACACTCTCACACTCCAACACTCCCACACTAAAACACTCTCACACTAAAACACTCTCACACTAAAACACTCTCACACTCCAACACTCCAACACTCTCACACTCCAACACTCTCACACTCCAACACTCTCACACTCCAACACTCTCACACTCCAACACTCTCACACTCCAACACTCTCACACTCCAACACTCTCACACTCCAACACTCTCACACTCCAACACTCCCACACTCCAACACTCTCACACTCCAACACTCTCACACTCCAACACTCCCACACTCCAACACTCCCACACTCCAACACTCCCACACTCCCACACTCCAACACTCCCACACTCCCACACTCCAACACTCCCACACTCCAACACTCCCACACCATTTACAAACCCAGTATTTGTGTTTAGTGAGTCTGCAAGATCAGAGGCAAAAGGGATGGCCTCACGTTCTCTCGATAAGCGCATGAATTCGACCATTTTGCTGTCTGGCCTGAGCATTTTGGTTTTATTTATTTGCACCTAAGAAGCCAAGTGAAAGACAAAACAGTACAGATTAAAAACATGGTTAAAAAGGTGTGTAGGTGAGGTTGAAAACCCAAAAGGGCTTATATGAAAATATGTAAACCCATTTGAAATGTAATAATGATTTTGGGTGTCAGGGAAAATGTATGAAAGTAAAAAGTACAGATTTTCTTTCGGAATCTAGTGGAGTAAAAGTAAAAGTTGTCAAAAATATAAATATTCAAGTAAAGTACCCCAACAAACAATTAAGTAGTACCTCAAAGTATTTTTACTTGGTTAATTCACCCCACTGAAGCCACAAGAGGTTGAAGGGCTGGACTGGACAGCACCACAGGCAATAACTCATACACCAAGGTATGCGCACACACACACACACACACACACACACACACACACACACACACACACACACACACACACACACACACACACACACAAGTTTGCTGAATAACCTCTGCTGTTGACATGTTGGTTAACATGGAGCTTTGATTAAATAAAAACTCCACTTTAAGCTGCACTCCATAGAGGTGAAACTGCCACGTCCGTTTGCAATATTACAACAAAAAATATATTACTTCATCCAATTATTACACGTCATTGTGATAGAACAGCAGAGTATGTACTACGACTTTTTTAAAAACATGATGCTGGATGCTCATTTCCTCAACACAAAAACAAGTGAGCCCGAGGCGCTGTTTCGCCTATCTCGGATCTCAATTTTACAATACACTAGTTTGGCATATTGTAACTATCACAATAAGACCTTCATGTCTAATCTCCCGTTTATAGAACAACTTTAACGGCAAAACAAGTGTCAGAAGCATGATTCCAGTCTCCATTCATGGACCAGAATACTGCTTTCCAGGAAGTACTTTTGCGCATTAGACCGCTTGGCCATCCCGACATTTGAGCAAAAACACAAGGGTGACTTGTAAGAGAGTTGTGTTGATTATTAGACGATTGTATATTCTGGCTTTACTCATAGCCTTCACACTACTTGAGGAAGAACTCCCCCTACTGACTGATTTAGTACCTACAACTTTAGTTCCCGTGTGGCTCAGTCGGCAAGTCGCACTCCCAGGATCATGGGTTCAATTCCCTCTGGGGTAGTATACTAAAATGTATCCACTCACTGTACTGTTGTGGATAAAACCACCTGCTAAACGGCATGTATTATATATATGACCTCACATGCTACACACCCTGAATTACAGCACACAACCAGACATAACTCCTCAGCCATTTCTACAGCCACACAGACAACAGATAACATTACTCCTGTCTGATGAGCCCTGGATTTATTCTCTCACTTAAGGTGTGATGTTATCTTTCAAAATGTTCAGAGAAATAAGAACCCCCTTACACATTACAAAGTAGACCCATTATTCCTTCTCCAAATGCCAGGGTTATTTCTTAACAACAAAACAACAGACTGGATGCAGAGTGGAGTTAGAAGGACTGCAGAATTAACTAGTCCATTTCCCCTGATCAGTGTGACACGATCCCACCAGTATACTGACAGCTCCTACATCCCTGTCGGGAAAGCTTGCCACTGTGACAAACATACACGTCGATTCCCTTTCTCCCAGGACAGAGTGGGTGTTCTTTTCTTTTATTCTCTCTCCCTCGCTCCTTTCTTTCAGCTAGCCAATTAACCAGGGAGCAGCCGCCTAATGAGTTGTCTCTGGTGGGGAGACGGAAAGACGGACTGGAGGTTGACAAGAGGGGGGGGGGGGGGGGGGCAAGAGAGATGAGTGAAGCCATAGAAGAGTAGAGGGGTGGAGAGAATGAGGAGAGAGGGCAGGAGAGAGGGGTGAGAGGAGAGGACATAGGGACGAAAGAGGGGTAAGTGGTGAGGGGATAGGGTGAGGGACAGAGGCAGAGGAAGGAGGAGAGACAACCATCCCATCCCGTCTCTCAGCACCTTTCACCAGGACATTGTCAGGCCAGACAAAAGGCTTATCAGCCTCCTATTCACTACAGTCTGATGAACTGGGAGGATGGAGGGAATGGGAGGAAGAGTGGGGGGATAGGGGGATAGAGAAGGAAAAGGAGGGGGGAGGGGAAGGACATGTCGTTCCACTGGCCCACTAAATGTCAGCAACTGGGCCAGGGGACCAGTGGTAGCCTTATAGATTACTGACATATAACAATGGGAAAATGCAAGAACTAAAACTTACTTTTGGGTCTCAAAAGGGTTCTTCGGCTGTGCCCATAGGTCTAGGTAGAACCCTTTTGGGTTCCATGTAGAACCCTTTGTAAAAAGGATTCGACATGGAACACAAAAGGGTTCTACCAGGAACCAAAAAGGGTTCTTCAAGGGGTTCTCCTATGGGGACAACTGAACAACCCTTTTAGGTTCTAGATAACTCCTACAGAATTAAAGGTGCTAACAGGAGTTTTGTACATAGGATAAAGCGAAAGTAAATCATAAATCCATGTTAAGAGTATCTTGCAGACCAGGTCAAAAGTAAATAAATAAACCAGGAAAATCATTTTTAAAAAAGGAAGATTCCTGGCAAACTGAATCCGATACATCTCATTGCTCCCGGCACATTCTCCGGCCAATTCAAAAGGAGGGTGTTTTTAAAGCAATGCTTGAGGTAACAAGTGGTCATTTTCTTCTTTCCTCCCTCCCTCGTTCTTTTCTTTTCAGAAGAAAAGATGCAGTAATTAGAGGGTGGGCCAGGTGGATGGATGTAGACAACTCAAGAGCGTAACTCTACCTCACCTCCCCCCTACTGAGAAAGAGAGAGATGGAAGGAAGGAGAGAGAGGGAGGGAGGGATGGAGAGAGAGAGAGGGAGAGAAAAGGAGTCTGGAAGAGGGAAGAAGAGGGTGAAGGGGGTGTATGGAAGGAGGGAGAGAGCAGGGAGGATGAATGAAGGGTAACAACAGAGAGAGAAGGAGCAGAGAGGATGGATGAAGGGTAAAAACAGAGAGAGAATGAGCAGAGAGGATGGATGAAGGGTAAAAACAGAGAGAGAATGAGCAGAGAGGATGGATGAAGGGTAAAAACAGAGAGAGAAGGAGCAGAGAGGATGGATGAAGGGTAACAACAGAGAGAGAAGGAGCAGAGAGGATGGATGAAGGGTAACAACAGAGAGAGAAGGAGCAGAGAGGATGATGAAGGGTAACAACAGAGAGAGAAGGAGCAGAGAGGATGGATGAAGGGTAACAACAGAGAGAGAAGGAGCAGAGAGGATGGATGAAGGGTAACAACAGAGAGAGAATGAGCAGAGGATGGATGAAGGGTAACAACAGAGAGAGAATGAGCAGAGGATGGATGAAGGGTAACAACAGAGAGAGAAGGAGCAGAGAGGATGGATGAAGGGTAACAACAGAGAGAGAAGGAGCAGAGAGGATGGATGAAGGGTAACAACAGAGAGAGAAGGAGCAGAGAGGATGATGAAGGGTAACAACAGAGAGAGAAGGAGCAGAGAGGATGATGAAGGGTAACAACAGAGAGAGAAGGAGCAGAGAGGATGATGAAGGGTAACAACAGAGAGAGAAGGAGCAGAGAGGATGATGAAGGGTAACAACAGAGAGAGAAGGAGCAGAGAGGATGGATGAAGGGTAACAACAGAGAGAGAAGGAGCAGAGAGGATGGATGAAGGGTAACAACAGAGAGAGAAGGAGCAGAGAGGATGATGAAGGGTAACAACAGAGAGAGAAGGAGCAGAGAGGATGATGAAGGGTAACAACAGAGAGAGAAGGAGCAGAGAGGATGGATGAAGGGTAACAACAGAGAGAGAAGGAGCAGAGAGGATGGATGAAGGGTAACAACAGAGAGAGAAGGAGCAGAGAGGATGGATGAAGGGTAAAAACAGAGAGAGAATGAGCAGAGGATGGATGAAGGGTAAAAACAGAGAGAGAAGGAGCAGAGAGGATGGATGAAGGGTAACAACAGAGAGAGAAGGAGCAGAGAGGATGGATGAAGGGTAACAACAGAGAGAGAAGGAGCAGAGAGGATGGATGAAGGGTAACAACAGAGAGAGAAGGAGCAGAGAGGATTGGGGCCAATTGGGTTACAGCAAAAGAAAATGTGTTGTTTAGCCAGAAACGTGGGGGGGGGGACTGTTAAATGAGGTGAGGGTCATGGGAGGTGGGGGTGGATGCCCACTGTGAAACTAATGAAGGTCTCCAGGCGGAGGGGCCACCCACAGAACGACAAGCCCAACAAAGATGCTTCTGTCTGGGCTTCCCTTTCCCAGAGACCTCCTTGAGATGCTGGGGGTCCATTAAAAGGCTGCAAGGCCCAGGGTCTATTCAAGCGCACACACACAGAGGCATGCATGTACGCACACATACAGATATGGACACACACACACACACACAAACAGCACTGTTAATTAATCCTCAGATTACCCAGCCAATTATTACCACACTTGTACTAATTAGAAATTATTTAAAGCATTTCCCAATTAGGGTTTACATGCTCAGCCTGATAGGAGCTTGCGTCATTAAACCAACTGGTTTACAGCAGGAGGACACACACACAGACACACCTCTGGATCAAACTGCAGTAATCAGGCAGTCTGAGAGAGTGTCCCTGACAGGAGTAAAGGATGAGAAAAGAAAAGGCGGAGACTAAAGCAACAGAGCAGCCAGTCCTCCAGTGCAGTATGGTGGGGCAGTGTTATTAGGCCAGGCAGTGGATTGGACCTTGATTAGGACAGATCATAATAAAACCAGCCTGGAAACACATGCCAATTAGGTTACCACAAGAACCAGGGGCCTTCATCGCTATGGAAACCCCCACCCTTCTTTTTGAACTCTCTATGACATGTCGCCCTCCATTTTTCTCTCTCTCTCTCTCTCTCTGTGCTGTCAGTGTTGAGAATGAGGAATGGCGAGACGATGGAGTGAACGTAAGAGAGAAGAGGTGTGTAAACAGATAGATGTTCTGTGTCATGGGCTTATGGTTAAATAAACACATCAAAGTGCCAGTATCACTTTAATGTGTGTAAGTGCATGTATGGTTGTGATCGTTCACACGTGGGGGGGCATGTGTGTGTGAACGTGTGTGTTCAGTTATGTGTTTATGTATGTGCGTGCATGCATGTGAGGGAACGTGTGTGTTCAGGTATGCGTGTGTGTGTGTGTGTGTGTGTGTTGGAGGGTTCAGACCCAGGGGAGCGTCATTGGAAGACCATTACAGGTTCATCCATGGGTGAAATGTAAGCTGTAACACTCAGCATCACAGCTCTCTCTCCCTGCAGCTGTTATCAGGGCTAAATCTGTCAACATACTCATAACTGTACTTTACAGCAACCATAACAACAGTAACAACAACAGCAATGACAACAGACTGGGTGTATAGGCATTAATCCCCTGAGCTGACAAGGTAAAATCTGTTGTTCTGCCCCTGAACAAGGCAGTTAACCCACTGTTCCTAGGCCGTCATTGAAAATAAGAATTTGTTCTTAACTGACTTGCCTAGTTAAGCCATCCTTCTCTCCTCTCCCTTCCCCTACCTACCCTTTACTCTCCCCTGTCTCTCCCTCCTAATCTCTCTTCCCCTACCTACCCTTTACTCTCCCCTGTCTCTACCTCCTCCTCTCCTCTCCCTTCCCCTACCTACCCTTTACTCTCCCCTGTCTCTACCTCCTCCTCTCCCTTCCCCTACCTACCCTTTACTCTCCCCTGTCTCTACCTCCTCCTCTCCTCCCTTCCCCTACCTACCCTTTACTCTCCCCTGTCTCTACCTCCTCCTCTCCCTTCCCCTACCTACCCTTTACTCTCCCCTGTCTCTACCTCCTCCTCTCCTCCCTTCCCCCACCTACCCTTTACTCTCCCCTGTCTCTCCCTCCTCCTCTCCTCTCCCTTCCCCTACCTACCCTTTACTCTCCCCTGTCTCTACCTCCTCCTCTCCTCTCCCTTCCCCTACCTACCCTTTACTCTCCCCTGTCTCTACCTCCTCCTCTCCCTTCCCCTACCTACCCTTTACTCTCCCCTGTCTCTACCTCCTCCTCTCCCTTCCCCCACCTACCCTTTACTCTCCCCTGTCTCTACCTCCTCCTCTCCCTTCCCCTACCTACCCTTTACTCTCCCCTGTCTCTACCGCCTCCTCTCCCTTCCCCTACCTACCCTTTACTCTCCCCTGTCTCTACCTCCTCCTCTCCCTTCCCCTACCTACCCTTTACTCTCCCCTGTCTCTACCTCCTCCTCTCCCTTCCCCTTCCCCTCCTCCTCTCCCCTCCCCTCTCTCTCCACCTCTCCCCCCCCCCTCCTCCTCAGGGATCCATGTCATAATTTTAATTAATTTCTAATCAGGCGAGAGTAAACTAATCAGGGGAAGCTTTAAACAATGACGGCTCTGTCTGACTGCTCGGTCTGCTTCGCCAACACCGGGAGACACACACACACACACACACACACACACACACACACACACACACACACACACACACACACACACACACACGATGGGATACAAACTAACACTTTTACTGGCTTGATTTTCACCAAATGTGTCCCTGTGTGAGTCGTCTGCTTATGGATTGAAAATAATACATGGGTTAGTGAATAAAGAAGCTAGCTAAATATGATTGGATGAATGTGATGGATAGATAAACAGGTAATGAATAAACGTGGCTAACCCAGAGTGAATGTTGTGTATCAGCAGCCATAAACACTGTTAGAATGGAACACACAAAGGCTACAGCTATCTGTAGGGGGCCAGATCCATTCTGCCAAGGCTACAGCTATCTGTAGGGGGCCAGATCCATTCTGCCAAGGCTACAGCTATCTGTAGGGGGCCAGATCCATTCTGCCAAGGCTACAGCTATCTGTAGGGGGCCAGATCCATTCTGCCAAGGCTACAGCTATCTGTAGGGGGCCAGATCCATTCTGTCAAGGCTACAGCTATCTGTAGGGGGCCAGATCCATTCTGCCAAGGCTACAGCTATCTGTAGGGGGCCAGATCCATTCTGCCAAGGCTACAGCTATCTGTAGGGGGCCAGATCCATTCTGTCAAGGCTACAGCTATCTGTAGGGGGCCAGATCCATTCTGCCAAGGCTACAGCTATCTGTAGGGGGCCAGATCCATTCTGCCAAGGCTACAGCTATCTGTAGGGGGCCAGATCCATTCTGCCAAGGCTACAGCTATCTGTAGGGGGCCAGATCCATTCTGCCAAGGCTACAGCTATCTGTAGGGGGCCAGATCCATTCTGCCAAGGCTACAGCTATCTGTAGGGGGCCAGATCCATTCTGCCAAGGCTACAGCTATCTGTAGGGGGCCAGATCCATTCTGCCAAGGCTACAGCTATCTGTAGGGGGCCAGATCCATTCTGCCAAGGCTACAGCTATCTGTAGGGGGCCAGATCCATTCTGCCAAGGCTACAGCTATCTGTAGGGGGCCAGATCCATTCTGTCAAGGCTACAGCTATCTGTAGGGGGCCAGATCCATTCTGCCAAGGCTACAGCTATCTGTAGGGGGCCAGATCCATTCTGCCAAGGCTACAGCTATCTGTAGGGGGCCAGATCCATTCTGCCAAGGCTACAGCTATCTGTAGGGGGCCAGATCCATTCTGCCAAGGCTACAGCTATCTGTAGGGGGCCAGATCCATTCTGCCAAGGCTACAGCTATCTGTAGGGGGCCAGATCCATTCTGCCAAGGCTAAGGTACTGTGACAAGCAGAGAGAGAGAGAGGGAAGGAGAGGAATGGAGAGAGACGGAGGGAAGGAGGGGGGAGAGAGAAGAGAGGAAGAGAAATAACATGAGTAATAAGGGTAAGATGAGGTTACAAGACAGCCTTGATTAACCTTTGCCACACACACACACACACACACACACACACACACACACACACACACACACACACACACACACACACACACACACACACACACACAGGGACGTGACACAGTTAACCTGGAAGCTCCATGGGGGATATGAGGATCTGTCATGAAAGGTCAGGCTTGTGAGTGAATCAGTACTGAGAGAGAGAGCAAGTGTGTGTGTAGGTTCTTTCATGTCTGTCTCTCCTCAGGTGTGTAACAGTACCTGCCTCCCCCCATGCTGGCGCCATGGTAACCAGACTCCCAGGAGTCCCCTAAAGTGACAGTTGACCTGGAGACCACAGCCTGCCACCAGATCACATGACAGCATCACACGCATGCACGCAGGCACGAACACACACACACACACGTAAATACACTATATATACAAAAGTATGTGGACACCCCTTCAAATTAGTGGATTTGGCTTTTTCACCCACACCCGTTGCTGACAGGTGTATAAAATCGAGCACACAGCCATGCAATCTTCATAGACAAATATTGGCAGTAGAATGGCCTTACTGAAGAGCTCAGTGACTTTCAACGTGGCACTGTCATAGGATGCCTTTTCAACAAGTTCGTATAATTTCAGCTCTGCTAGAGCTTCCCCGGTCAACTGTAAGTGCTGTTATTGTGAAGTGGTAACATCCAGGAGCAACAACGGCTCAGCCGCGAAGTGGTAGGCCACACAAGCTCACAGAACGGGACCAGGGTTTACTTTCTGGTAAATATGTCTATAGTTTTGAGTAAATTAGATACAATGACATGTCATCTGCTTTGTATGATTGGAGGAAGTGAGAGCGGAAGAAAGAGAAGCAGAAAGTAGAAGTAGCCCAACAGCGTTTGAGAGGAGAGATACAGAGAGGGAGATGGTCAAATAGAGCCTTCCTTTACTTCCTTATTGCCCTCTGTGCCAAGTACTGACAGCCCATGGCAGCCGCTTCCCTGGGATGGAATTAGGAATCCGGAGGAGGGAATCTGAAACGCTTCCATGATGTGTCAAACAACACTGGGATCCAAAAAGAGAGAAAGAGATAGAGAGAGATTTTAGCAGGAGAAAGAAACTGTCACATCATCAGAATGGTTTGTCTAAACGGGGAGATGTGGGGGAGAGGGGGAAGATATGGTTGTGGAATCTGGCAGCTATGTTCGAGGGCGGTATTTCAACAAAAATAAGCAGCCCCCAGGCAATGGAAGAGAGAGAGAGGGAGAGAGGTTAGAATGAAGATTGTAGGGGTGGCAGGGAGAGAGGGGTAGTGGGAGACAGAGGGAGGGAGAGAGAGAGAGGTAGTGGGAGAGAGAGGGAGGGAGAGAGAGAGACGGGGAAAACGAGAGAGAGAAAATGAAATCTGGGAAGCTGACCAAGGATTTCCTGCTCCTCAGATATGCAGCTGTGGAATTAGAACTGGTTTTAAAAACAGGAGAACAAAAATAAACTTCACACTTTAGAAGCCTATTTTGGGGGGGGTAGGCTATGCTGGCACCAAAAACTTAGGCCCAACGGGCAGACATCTATTCAGCTTATTCCTCCTCCATCCTTAGTTGAAGGTGAGGGGGGCGACTGAGCTGCCTTGGGTTCCCAGCGGGTTACAATGTGAGCTCATACAGAAACATAACACAACATGCCACTAAAAACCCACCATAAAACCATTTCTACAGTCTGCGTCCCCTCTAGCACAGTGCTCTGAACGGAGACACATTGATTAAAGATCAAGCATGATCGTTATTCATATTGTAAATATACAGCAGTGTAGCATCTCTCCTCTCCAGGCCAGGATTAGGTCTTTCTCTCTTCACAGGGGACTGATGATGCACCATGGTGGAAGTGAACAAAGACCTATCAAAGTCACAAGCAGCCATGACAACAACACAGTGAACAACAAATCAATTACTCCTCAATGTGGCTAATTAAATATATTAACGGCAACATCGGTGAATACTGTGACTGAGAACGACGTTGTTTCTGATGACTGGAATATGGCTGGTTTATTACTAAGTTGACGAGAGAGAGAAAAGGGTGGTGTACAGTGTGCTCCCACACACACACACACACACACACACACACACACACAGGCCTAGAATACACACACGATTTATTAAATCATTATTCAAATATGGTCATCTTTATTTTTCAGATAAAATACCTCCTTAATTGAAAATATTCCCTTTAAGAAAGCGGCAGACGACGGAACACTGAGACAGTGTAAATAGGTCTGTGTAGTACAGAGGAGCTTGTTGCAGTGCAGAAGCAACACAACGCTCAGCCCCAACCCTCTACTGTGACGGTGGAAGAATAGAGTGTGTTCTTGGTCACCCATTACAGTTGATGGTACATTTAGGAGGAGAAATCCAATCAAACTATTCAATAACACAAAAATGAAGATGACAATATTTGAATGATGATGCGGATTGTGTGTGTGTGTGTGTGTGTGTGTGTTTTACTCGGTTCATAACAGTTGATACAGCAGGGAGAGAGAGAAATGGTTTCTTATCCAGTTGGCAGAGATTGTTCGATTGTTCATTTCAGTTCTATAGCTAGAATTCTGTGTCTGACATCACACGTCTACCTGAGAAGGTCTCTCCAGAAACAGAGACAGGCTACAGAGCTCCAGTCACATACAGTTAGCAGGATTAGGATAAGGCACATCATCCCATTTAAATGTGATCCTCTCCTCTTCTACTCCGTGGCCCACCGCACATACAAGGACAGTAACAAGGAATATTATGGCAGGAGTACCCGCCCGCCTGTCACTCACACAAATACAAACACGCACACAAAAACACACACACACACACACACACCGCTCCAGCCGCCAGAGCTGCTAAATTGCAGTTTGAGAGACGACAGGGGAGGGAGGGGGGCGGCGGGCTTGAGGGACAACATACAATGGAGCGTGCGGCTGACCAGCGTTCAGGTGAAATTGAATTGGAAATCTTCCATGGCTGGTTAGCATAACAAAGGGGCCCGTGGCTTTAGACAAAGGCTGCTTCTCTAATGCCCAAAATCAATCTCTCCCTGGGCCCGCCGCCATTGTTCCCCTCCACCATACAGGTGTTCCTTCAATGGTCCTTAATCAAAAGTGTCAAAACAAAGTTAGGACTTATCTCTGCTCCTCCACAGATAGGAAAGAGAGAGAGGGAAGAGGGAGAGGGAGACTTGAGTGACTAGTGAGTATTGGTTTGTGTGTGCCTGTGCACTAGAATGTGCTATTCTGTTCTGTGGACCTACTGTACAGTAGCTATAATGTAAGTGTAAAGACCTGTGCAAATCCTTCCTTCCTTCCAAATGTGTATGTGTGTGTGACCTCTTGTTAGAGAGGCTGCTCTTAAAGGAGAAGTTTCTCTAATATCCAGAAACTCCCACATTGAACCTAGTTCAGTGGAGTTTGCCCTCTCCCCCTCTCTCTCCCTGTAGTGCTGTACTGTGACTCGTGACGTTGCTGGATGCAGGCCTCGCTCTGCACTGTTACCAGTGAATTCATGATTCAGAAAAGTGTGGACAAATTCCTTGTTTTATTGAAAGCTTACGGCTGAATGAGCTATTTTTGTCAAAAGTACTATTGGCGTTGAGTCAGGAAATGTGTACTTTTCCACCAAAAACATTTGCAATTATTTTATATCATTATTTGTGTCCAACCGCCACAGTAGCGGTGATGGGGGAACAACTGCGCATTTGCTCTCTCGTTGCCAGCGTAAAGTACTAATTTCCTGACTCAAAACCGATCTCTGAATCATGAATTCACTGGTAACAGTGCAGAGCCAGGCCTGCATCCAGCAACATCACGAGTCACGTGAGCCAGTTTTGCAGCTGTTTCAGTACACTACAGGGAGAGAGAGGGGGAGAGGGCAAACTCCACTGAACTAGGTTCAATGTATGGAATCACGTGGGAGTTTCTGGATGTTGAATAAACTTCTCTTTTAAAGGTGTTTGTTTTGATAAGGTTGGCCTATTCTATCTGTGCTCTCCCAGCCTCAGGATTACCATAATAATAATAATCTCAGCCTGCTAATCCCAAACACTAATGAACAGCTCCATATTCCAGCAGCCCTGACATTACCAACCAGCTGACAATTATCCAGCATCACACACACAATATATATATATATACACAAACATACACAGAAAAAAAAACCAAAATCTGCTTTGTTTTCCTTGTCTCTAATGACTGTGATTATATAAATGACCAGTCATAGGTCAGCCAGGTCATAGGTCAGCCACTCAAGAGCCACTTCGAAATTGGACATCCGTCCAGTTTTCCAGGACGTCAGAAGATGCCTTCAAAACCTACCACTAGGGGCCACGGTGAGCGCTATTACCATCAAATAGGCTCTACGGCTAAGCACTTGTTTACATTCTTTTGTCCCAAACGTTAACCCTTATGCCACGAGATCAGGCTCCGAGGGCCGCGCGTTAAATCCCAGTGTTAGCCACAAATAAGTTAGTTTTTTTGTTTGAACCCTATCCAAAACCTTTATCCTTAACTAACCATTAGTAATTAATGCCTAAACGTAATCTTCGTAATTTGACGTTTATGGACAAATGTCACATTCTGCAGTGAGTCTGTGAGAGCTTGTTGCATAGCTAGGTCCAGCAGATTTTTCTGGTTAGGTCACATGGTCAGGAAAAACTCCTGGGCCTAGATATTAATAGTTTGTGGTCAAGAAAAACTGCTAGATTCATAGTGTCTGAGACAACCCCTCACCCCATCTTTCTGATCCCCCCCTCCCCACACCAGCCCAAGGGAAGACTCCCATACAAAGCAGTTGATTAAAAATCACTTAGTGAGACAGACATATAAAGCTGTCAGTCATGGCTTGCCCAGGGGACAAGAGAGAGGAGAAGAAGAGGAGAGGAGGGAGGGAAGGAGGACAGGAGGGAAGGAGGGGAAGAGGAGGGCAGAAGGAGAGGAGGGTAGGAGGGTAACAGGAAGGGAGGAGAGGAGGAAAGGAGGAGAGGAGGGGAAGAGGAAGGGAGGAGAGGAGGAAAGGAGGAGAGGTAGTAGTGTTCACCACTAGCTGTAGCTGTCAAACCCACTTGCTCCTGCCTAATCATATAACATGGACTTGACTTCATACACATGGAGCCATTTATAAACCTTTACTCAACCTAAATTAAATAAGAGAGAGAGGGGGGGGGGGGGTGGAAATCAATTTGTTTTAAATTACATGTGTCACCACATGATGGTAGTTACACATCTGAGCATGGCCCACTGAGACCTCTGATACACACACTACACACACACACACACTCAGCAGCTGCCAGTGGCAGAGGTGAGACAGCATCCCTCTAACGGTCTCCTGCCCATCACAAACAGATGGTGGCCCACACACACACACACACACACACACACACACACACACACACACACACACACACACACACACACACACACACACACACACACACACACACACACACACACACACACACACACTTTAAATACTTTATTTTAATCCACCAATCAACAAATCCTTCACCAACTTGTCAAATCTACCACAAAGCCTCACTACCTACAATGTATATTACTCTCAGCCCCCTAATTGGAAAAACTTCTGACCCTTGATACAATAGACGTCAGACAGGGGCTATAATATGACAGAGACATCAGAAGGCATATAACATGACAGAGATATCATCTCCAAGTAGCCTTTACCCGTAGGCAAATACAGAACTGGCCTTAGTACAGTGTCTTGGGGCCACTGCACATCAACTTCCTCTGAGATATCACTGAGTTATATAATCCACAGGGCAGGCGGTCATATTGTGTGTCTGATAACTTGCTGTTTGAAGATTACTGACAGACCTCTTCAGACCCCTGTGAAGATGAAGAGTCTATAGACACTCATTCAGACAGATCACACCTTAAAGACCTTCTCTCCTTCTGTGACCTTTAACCTTTGATACTTGAGACCCCACCCCCCTCACAATCTCAGCCTACACCAGTTTCTGCCTTTGACTTCTAGTGCAACTCTCACTCTGAAGTGGCAGAGTGCTCTCTCTCGTCCAAGATTTACATGCTACAGTATGAGGAGAATGACAAACTATCAGTGGCAATTTTAGCATGTAAATCTTGGTGGAGCAAACTCCCCAAAATGTTTTTAGATGCATGCCAGCAAAGCCACTACACAACACAAAACTAAACAATACATTCATTGCACTATAACCATGACAAGCGGTGCACACAAACTGTTAGGGCCTACATAAAACTGTCCCAACAGCAGAGTCCCTCCCAACAGCAGTCCCAACACCTTACCACTGCATCACCTGGCTATCAGTGGAGCCTTGTCTGGCACCGAAACAGTTCATTTAGCCGTGTTTACTGCCTTTTTAAAAAACATAGCTGATATGGCTGACTTACTTAAACAAATGTAGTTTCTACTGACAATTGAGATGTGCAAACTATGGCGTAAGGGGATGACGAGCGGATAATAGGCAATCCGTAATTTCGCTTAAGACATTAATAAGCGAGCTAGGATGGACGTAGTCAATAACTATTTGTTAAGCACTTTTGAAATGTACAGTGACAGAATTCAGTACATGGGTAGTTCTGACATTATCCTCCCTGTTCACCAAGTCAGAACCGTAGGATAAATAAAGGGGGCATATAAGCAGACAATGAAGCTCTTGCAATATTCAATGATGACATTTCTCTAAAACAGGCTATAGGCTACATGTAAACCACCAAGTCAGAACAGTAAGCAAAGTTATTTTTTAATTACATTTTTTTGTTAACCTTTATTTAACTTGGCAAGTCAGTTAAGAACAAATTCATATTTACAATGCCCCATGGGACTCCCGGTCCCAGCCGGTTGTGATACAACCTGGAATCATGTCTGTAGTGACACCTCTAGCACTGAGATGCAGTGCATAGGACTGCTGCGCCACTCTAGAGTTATGAGTGGAAAAGGGACCAAATTATTAGGTTGAGGCACATGGGCTACTAACAGCTTACTACACAACATACACTTAGTATTACTTTCTTAGCTACAGTATACATATCTCCCTGGCATATTACACCATTTACACAGCAGCATACAATTACATTTGTTCTGAATTCTGTCGCTGTACATTTCAAAAGTGCTTAACAAAGTTGGAAGTCTGAGATTTCCCAATTCCGAGTTTCCAGTTGTTTTGAACACGGCAGAAGTCATGCAGGCCAATGTTGATTATTTATCATTTTAAGCTTGGAAAAGAGACCCTTAAACCCAGACTTGGACCACACACCCAATCCACTGAAAAGCAGGCTAGTGATTGCTTTGCAATTCTTGTAGTTAGCCACTGATTCCTTCCAAACCACTCATTGTTGAATTGCAATTTCCAACTTGTTGTGTAATGTTTATGTCCAATGGCCGATGAGCACCGATACGTTTTATCTATCATTTCTCTTCATTAAGACAAGGATAGAAAAGGATTTGCCAGTAGATTGTCGACTTGATTCATGATGATGACTGCTAGCTTGCTAGCTAAGATTTAGAAAGTATGATGTTGACATGATCAGTCCAATCAAAGCTACGGTAGATATAACGTGATTTGACGTCATTTTATCTGTGACCAATGATCTTGAGCATTCTTGGATGGGCACTTCTATTGTAACTCTATGGCAGCACCCAAGGGAGATGAATTTTATAGCTCTCCCTGTAGATTTTGAGTTGATCTTGTGTCCCCATGAGTGACAAAACACTTAGCCAATCACGGCGCAACTCGAGAACATTACCAACCCCTACACTGCGTATTTTCCACTGGCTGCCCCACCACTGCAGAAAGCAATGAGCTGGGCTGAAACACCTGCATTTTGGAGATGCCTTACTCAAGAAAGCAAAAAAGAGACATGTTTGTATGGGGCTTTATTAAATCAAAGTTGTCGTATTTTTTTTACCTTGTTTGCAAACTGATATGTGGCACATTTTAATGCCAAAATAACGTGCCAAACAGGCAACCAAAAAATAAATATATTATAATAGATATATGTCGTTTTTTAGCTAAACAGGTGAGGTTCAAAACAGGTGGCTCTGCCCCACCTGCCCTGAATGACGGGTCGCCACTGCAAACAATCACTACGTAAGCCACTTATGGACATGAGCTGTGTTCGAATACTCATACTAACCACACTAATCAAACTATTTGTGATGTAAATTGAGTTTGTAGTATGCTTTTTGGTCATAGTATGGATATAGTTAGCATGCCAAAAGATCCCGGATGTCGTACTACATTCGCCAAAATACGAAGTATACAAGCAGTGGACATAATATCTGTGCTTTTCGGGCCCATAATGCAATTCTTCAGAAAATGGGCATGGCTTCATAACATTTTCATATTTGAAGAAAATGGCGGAAAATGTACAGCCGAACAAATTCATTGCTTTACCAAATTATGACAAAAAATAAGAAAATGTTGAGCATTGTAATAAAGTAATGATTTTTCAAATGAGTTACGTTACATGTTATGTTAGCTGACAATTTGTTACCTACACTAGCCTTACAAACCGCATAGAATATCATTACAACAGTTGCTTGTATGTACCGGTATGTTAGCTAGCTACCTAACGTTAGTTGGCTACCAATACATCGAACTTGCCAGTACAGTGCCCTCGGAAAGTATTCAGACCCCTTGACTTTTTCCACATTTTGTTACGTTACAGACTTATTTAAAATTGATTAAATACTTTTTCCCCCCTCATCAATCTACAGACAACACCCCATAATGGCAAAACAAAAACAGGTTTAGAGATTTTTGCTAATTTATTAAAAATAAAAAACGGAACTATTACATTTACATAAGAATTCAGACCCTTTACTCAGTACTTTGTTGAAGCACCTTTGGAAGCGATTACAGCCTTGAGTCTTCTTGGGTATGACGCTACAAGCTTGGCACACCTGAATTTGGGGAGTTTCTCCCATTCTTCTCTGCAGATCCTCTCAAGCTCTGTCAGGTTGGATGGGGAGCGTTGCTGCACAGCTATTTTCAGGTCTCTCCAGAGATGTTCGATTGTGTTCAAGTCCGGGCTCTGGGTCGGCCACTCAAGGACATTTAGAGACTTGTCCCGAAGCCACTCTGCGTTATCTTGGCTGTGTGCTTGTGTTTGTTATCCTGTTAGAAGGTTAACCTTCACCCCAGTCTGAGTTCCTGAGTGGTCTGGAGCAGATTTTCATCAAGGACCTCTCTGTACTTTGCTCCGTTCGTCTTTGCCTCGATCCTGCCGAGTCTCCCAGTCCCTGCCGCTGAAAAACATCCCCACAGCATGATGCTGCCACCGCCATGCTTCACCGTAATGATGGTGCCAGGTTTCCTCCAGACGTGACGCTTGGCATTCAGGCCAAAGAGTTCAATCTTGGTTTCATCAGACCAGAGAACCTTTTTTCTCATGGTCTGAGAGTGTTTAGGTGCCTTTTGGCAAACTCCAAGCGGGTTGTCAAGTGCCTTTTACTGAGGAGTGGCTTCCATCTGGCCACTGCCATAAAGGCCTGATTGGTGGAGTGCTGAAGAGATGGTTGTCCATCTGGAAGGTTTATCTCACTTTTGTTTATTATCTATTTCACTTGCTTTGGCGATATTAACATATGTTCCCCATGCCAATAAAGCCCTTAAATTGAAAATGGAATTGAATTGAGAGAGAGAGAGGGATAGAGTGCACAAGAAAGATAGGGAGTAAAGAAATGAGAAATGAGAGAGAGAGAAGAGAGTGGGAGAGAGAGACAGAGAGATAGAGAGATGAGAGGGGGAGAGAGAGAGAACAAGCAGAAGCAGGAGAGCATGCACTGCAGTCAGCTTTGCAACATTACCCCGACCCACAACCACCCTGATATAAACCACAAACAAATAGATAAACTATATAGGCAGTAAAAGTGACTGACAGCTGGAGAGGAGACAAAGTAAAGAATGGGAGTGAGGAAACAGGAAAGAGAAATACAGAGAAAGAGTGAGACAAAGGCAGAAAGAGAGTGAAAGAGAGAGAGACAGCACATTCTATTGTGAAACAAAAAACAATGAACATGGAGCTCCCCTGGGTCAGCTAGCAATGTCACCTCCCACAGGGTCCTTCAGGGTCAGCAGAGGCACACACGGCTGGCCAACACACTGCCTGTCTACAAACCACACACAACAAAGACACATCTGACCAGAGAAAGGAAGAGGGAGAGAGAGAAAGTGGAGCTGGGTCAGAGGAAGTAGAGAAAAGCTAGAGGTAGACAGGACAAGGAAGTTAGAGGAGATGCTGAAAGTGAATTGGATAAAGGAACGACTTCACACAACAACAAACTCTAAAACATATTCCCCAAATGTATTCTATTTCCAAGAAACACACACACACTCACCCCTCCCCACAAACACCAACCACCAGTGTATTTGTTCCACTGTTATTTGTCTCACTGCATTGTATTGTGCTGACTTGTGTATGGCGAGGGTTCAGGAGAACATCAAGACAATCTCCCAGCGCCCAAATACACAGAATTGAATCACCTCTGAGGTACCCCCCCAGTGCTCAGAGTGCTCATTTTGACCTTTATTTTAAATAACCATGAACACTTCACGAAAACAGACAACAACATAACAGTTTGCAGGCTAACCCTAGCAGTGCAAAACCACCTCCCACAATTTCCAAAACAAGCATACTCCTAATTATAGGACCTTCAATCAGAGGCAACGATAACCAGCTGCCTCCAATTGAAGGCCCAAATCCCAATTACTAAACATAGAGATAAACACCCTAGAAACAGACATAGAACTATACAACATAGAACTAAACCAAAAACCCCGGAAACATAAATCAAACGGCCCTCTACCTAAACACACACTCAAAACCATATAAAACAAATGCCCCCTGCCACATCCTGACCAAACTCTAATTACAAATTACATTTACATTTATGTGATTTAACAGACGCTCTTATCCAGAGCGACTTACAAATTGGTGCATTCACCTTATGATATCCAGTGGAACAACCACTTTACAATAGTACATCTATATCTTTTTGGGGGGGGAGGGTAGGGGGGAGGGTTAGAAGGATTACTTAATCCTATCCCAGGTATTCCTTAAAGAGGTGGGGTTTCAGGTGTCTCCGGAAGGTGGTGATTGACTCCGCTGTCCTGGCGTCGTGAGGGAGCTTGTTCCACCATTGGGGTGCCAGAGCAGCGAACAGTTTTGACTGGGCTGAGCGGGAACTGTGCTTCCGCAGAGGTAGGGGGGCCAGCAGGCCAGAGGTGGATGAACGCAGTGCCCTTCTTTGGGTGTAGGGACTGATTAGAGCCTGAAGGTACGGAGGTGCCGTTCCCCTCACAGCTCCGTAGGCAAGCACCATGGTCTTGTAGCAGATGCGAGCTTCAACTGGAAGCCAGTGGAGTGTGCGGAGGAGCGGGGTGACGTGAGAGAACTTGGGAAGGTTGAACACCAGACGGGCTGCGGCGTTCTGGATGAGTTGTAGGGGTTTAATGGCACAGGCAGGGAGCCCCGCCAACAGCGAGTTGCAGTAATTCAGACAGTAGATGACAAGTGCCTGGATTAGGACCTGCGCCGCTTCCTGTGTGAGGCAGGGTCGTACTCTGCGAACGTTGTAGAGTATGAACCTACAGGATCGGGTCACGGCCTTGATGTTAGTGGAGAACGACAGGGTGTTGTCCAGGGTCACGCCAAGGCTCTGAGCACTCTGGGAGGAGGACACAATGGAGTTGTCAACCGTGATGGCGAGATCATGGAACGGGCAGTCCTTCCCCGGGAGGAAGAGCAGCTCCGTCTTGCCGAGGTTCAGCTTGAGGTGGTGATCCGTCATCCATACTGATATGTCTGCCAGACATGCAGAGATGCGATTCGCCACCTGGTTATCAGAAGGGGGAAAGGAGAAGATTAATTGTGTGTCGTCTGCGTAGCAATGATAGGAGAGACCATGTGAGGATATGACAGAGCCAAGTGACTTGGTGTATAGCGAGAATAGGAGAGGGCCTAGAACTGAGCCCTGGGGGACACCAGTGGTGAGAGCACGTGGTGCGGAGACGGATTCTCGCCACGCCACCTGGTAGGAGCGACCTGTCAGGTAGGATGCAATCCAAGAGTGAGCCGCGCCGGAGATGCCCAACTCGGAGAGGGTGGAGAGGAGGATCTGATGGTTCACAGTATCAAAGGCAGCAGATAGGTCTAGAAGGATGAGAGAGTTAGCTTTAGCAGTGCGGAGAGCCTCCGTGACACAGAGAAGAGCAGTCTCAGTTGAATGACCAGTCTTGAAACCTGACTGATTTGGATCAAGAAGGTCATTCTGAGAGAGATAGCAAGAGAGCTGGCCAAGGACGGCACGCTCAAGAGTTTAAGAGAAAAGAAAGAAGGGATACTGGTCTGTAGTTGTTGACATCGGAGGGATCGAGTGTAGGTTTTTTGAGAAGGGGTGCAACTCTCGCTCTCTTGAAGACGGAAGGGACGTAGCCAGCGGTCAAGGATGAGTTGATGAGGGAGGTGAGGTAAGGGAGAAGGTCTCCGGAAATGGTCTGGAGAAGAGAGGAAGGGATAGGGTCAGGCGGGCAGGTTGTTGGGCGGCCGGCCGTCGCAAGATTTCATCTGGAGAGAGAGGGGAGAAAGAAAACCCCTTTACTGGTCAGGACGTGACAAGGGCTTTCTGATGGCCACTCCAATGCCTTGACTTTGTTGTCCTTAAACCATTTTGCCACAACTTCGGAAGTATGCTTGGGGTCATTGTCCATTTGTAAGAGCATTGCGACCAAGCTTTAACTCCCTGACTGACGTCTTGAGATGTTGCTTCAATATATTCACATCATTTTCCACCCTAATGATGCCATCTATTTTATGAAGTGCACCAGTCCCTCCTGCAGCAAAGCACCCCCACAACATGATGCTGCCACCCCCGTTCTTCACGGTTGGGATGGTGTTCTTCTGCTTGCAAGCTTTCCCCTTTTTCCTTCGAACATAATGATGGTCATTATGGCCAAACAGTTCTATTTTTGTTTCATCAGACCAGAGGTCATTTCTCAAAAAAGTACGATCTTTGTCCCCATGTGCAGTTGCAAACCGTAGTCTGGCTTTTTTATGGCGGTTTTGGAGCAGTGGCTTTTTCCTTGCTGAGCGGCCTTTCAAGTTATGTCAATATAGGACTTGTTTTACTGTGGATATAAATACTTTTGTACCTGTTTCCTCCAGCATCTTCACAAGGTCCTTTGCTGCTGTTCTGTGATTGATTTGCACTTTTCGCACCACAGCATGTTCATCTCTAGGAGACAGAATGCGTCTCCTTCCTGAGTGTTACGATGGCTGCGTGGTCCCATAGTGTTTATACTTGAGTACTATTGTTTGTACAGATGAACGTGGTACCTTCAGGCGTTTGGAAATTGCTCGGCAAGGATGAACCAGACTTGTGGAGGTCTACAATTTATTTTGCTGAGTTCTTGGCGGATTTATTTTGATTTTCCCATGATGTCAAGCAGAGGCACTGAGTTTGAAGGTAGGCCTTGAAATACATCCACAGGTACACCTCCAATTGATGAAAATGATGTCAATTAGCTGATCAGAAGCTTCTAAAGCCATGACATCATTTTCTGTAATTTTCCCAGTCAACTTATTGTATGTAAACTTCTGACCCACTGGAATTATGATACAGTGAATTATAAGTGAAATAATCTGTCTGTAAACAATTAATGGAAAAAATGACTTGTGCCATGCACAAAGTAGATGTCCTAACCGAAGTGCCAAAACTACAGTTTGTTAACAAGAAATTTGTGGACTGGTTGAAAAACTAGTTTTAATGACTCCAACGTAAGTGTATGTAAACTTCCGACTTGAACTGTATCTGCCAAGGAGATATGTATACCGTAGCTAAGAAAGTAATACTAAGTGTATGTTGTGTTGTAAGCTGTTAGTAGCCCATGTGTTTCACCATAATCATTTGGTTCCTTTCCCCCTCATAATTTAGCCTACTGTTCTGACTTGCTGGTGCACATGTAGCCTATAGCCTGTTTTAGAGACATGTAATCATTGAATATCGTAAGAGCTTTCATTGTCTGCTTATACGCCCCCTTTATTTATCCTACGGTTCTGACTTGGTGTACAGGGAGAATACAGTAAGAACGGCCCATGTTCTGAATTCTGTTGCTGTACATTTCAAAAGCGCAGAACAAATAGTTATACTGACTACGTCCGTCCTAGCTCGACCATTTATGTCTAAATCAAAATTACGGATTGCCTCATCCGCTCGTCGTCCCCTTATGCCATAGTTTGTATATGTCAGTGTCCGTGTATAGGAGATGAGAAATAGAGTCAATCGCAGGACACCGAACTGAGTAAAACATACGTTTTTACTCTAGGAAAAGTTCATCATACAAAATCCACACAGGGATAAAACAATAACTATACATACAACGAACACGACCAACAGTAAAACAATAACGCACAAAACATCATGAATATCAGAGGGTTTAAATAGGGAAGTAATCATAACGAAATGGGAACCAGGTGTGAACAATCAAGACATAACAAATGGACAAAGAAACATGGATCGTGGCAGCTAGAAAGCCGGTGACGATGACCGCCGAACGCCGCCCGAACAAGGAGAGGCACCAACTTCGGCGGAAGTCGTGACAGTACATCTCAATTGTCAGTAGAAACCACATTTGTTTTAAGTAAGGCAGCCATATCAGCTATGTTTTTTTAAAAGGCAGTAAATGAGGCTGAATGAACTGTTTCGCTGCCAGACAAGGCTCCGCTGATAGGCAGGTGTAGCAGTGGTAAGGTGTTGGGACTGCTGTTGGGAGGGACTCTGCTGTTGGGACAGCTTTATGTAGGCCCTAACAGTTTGTGGGCACTGTTTGTCACCGTTAGTGTGCAATTAATGTATTGTTTAGTGTTGTGTTGTGTAGTGGCTTTGCTGGCATGCATCTAAACATGTTTCTTTTTTGCCGCACCAAGATTTACATGCTACAAATCACCACTGCTTCACACTATAGCCCTACCTCAGAACACTAACCAGGGTTGTGTTGAGTTCAGTATATACCATGTAGCCCTACCTCAGAATGTTAACAGGGTAGTATTGAGTTCAGTATATACGGTAGCATGTAGCCCTACCTCAGAATGCTAACCAGGGTTATGTTGAGTTCAGTAGATAGCATGTAGCCCTTCCTCAGAATGTTAACCAGGGTTATGTTGAGTTCAGTAGATAGCATGTAGCCTACCTCAGAATGTTAACCAGGGTTATGTTGAGTTCAGTAGATAGCATGAAGCCTACCTCAGAATGTTAACCAGGGTTATGTTGAGTTCAGTAGATAGCATGTAGCCTACCTCAGAACGTTAACCAGGGTTATGTTGAGTTCAGTAGATAGCATGTAGCCTACCTCAGAACGTTAACCAGGGTTATCTTGAGTTCAGTAGATAGCAAGTCTGAAAGATTCAGTCTGATCACGCACACCTCTTTATACTGCAGACTGCCTATTGCACCTTGCTCACGCCTTGCCCACAACAGACACACACAAACACACACACACACACACACACACAACCCAGACAAAAAAGATTCCCCGCTGAGAGAGAAAGAGCCCCAGTTCTCCACGCATCAAGTCTAGTCTGCTACTAGATAAACACAATGGATTGGAGCACAGCACAAAAGACTGAGCACATCCAAATAACCCTCCACCTCAACCATCACTACTGCATTTATCTGCTCATAAACATAGAGATCAATACATTCTCTTGGAACACACACATTTTCTCATGAAATTACAGCTCTGGGGACAAGAGGCAGCATTATAAGATAGGTCAAATACCCTAACCTCTCCTCTCCATGGCAACAGTTTTTCACTTAAAAAAAAAAAGAAGCTCTCCCCGTGTTTGTTTGGTTTGTTGTGTGTGTATGTGTGTCCTTAACAGTGCGTCTGACAACCTCGCCATCTCAGCGTCTGTATTAGCATAGCCGAGGCACAGCTTTGTTTTACCATGACCTGTATAATCAGTGTCACATTAGCAACACAACAAATCAAATACTGGTGTGTCTGCCCTGTAACTCCCCTCACCTCTCGCTCTCTCTCTCACACACACACACACACACACACACACACACACACACACACACACACACACACACACACACACACACACACACACACACACACACACACACGTGCCCCCAGCTGTCTGCCATGCTGTCAATCTGATGCTAATTAATATGATAACTAAACACCTATCACAACACAGAGAGGTTCAGGCTCACTAATTTGATTTGCGTTTAAAAAGGGAGGAGAAGGAGAACTGAATTACCAATGTGGAGGTGCCGTGAGCCCAGTACTCAGCTGTAGGTTAGCTTCCCTGTTCCCTCACTCTGTTCCTACCATGATGGCTTCTATCACAGCTGTTTAGGATGAGGACTTCTTATGAGTGAAGGAAGAATATGCACATCGCAACATATGATAAACATTAACTTCCACAAACATAAATACACACACCACTTTCTCTCCCTCTCCTTTTTGACACTCCTTCAATGTGGCAATGTTAACTACTTCAGTGTAACGGAGGAAGTCTTCATCATGGGCTTGTGTTTCCTTCTCCTGCTGCATCTCAGCTCATCATAGAAGACGAAAAAGAGAGACGACGAAAGGAAGGAAGAGAGAGAAGAGGGGATCGAAATGAAAAGAAGGGAAGGAAGAGCGAGAAGACTGGGGAGGCAGATGGGAAAATAAACAGAAAGGAAGGAAGGAATGAATGGAGAGAGAGAGAGAGAGAGAGAGGAGTAAAAAATGAGAGGTGTGTAGTGTAGAAGGACCAGCTGACATTATAAAGCTGGTGAGTTTATGAGTCGTGGTGATTAGCCAGATCTTACCAATCAATGACACATTCACATGGCTGCCTGCTCTGTTGCTAACCCCAATACACACTAATTGGTCTATTCCTGGCTTAACATGGAGACGCTGCCTTCCACTTCAGAGCAAGCTCTCTCTCTCTCTCTCTCTCTCTCTCTCTCTCTCTCTCTCTCTCTCTCTCTCTCGCAAACACACACACACTCTGCATGCATACACTCATACATATCTGGTGAAGAGCATGCTGCGTATATTTTCTTAAAAGGTCAAATTGATTCTGATTCAATTTGTGAGTGGATGAGGACCAATGGATACCGTCACATCTGCACTAACAATAAGGAGAGAATGGGATCCCACTACGGACCAATCACACAACAGAATCTGGACGGGGGAAAAACTCACAAATGTAATTTAAGTTTGTTGAGTGTTTAGATAATGCAGCCTAATGTAATGCTGCGCTGTATGGGCCCAACAGGCTCCACCACATAGCAACAGCGCCACCAACATCTCAGACCAGAAACTGCATGTTTTAACACACTTGTGGGTTCAAATCTGCATTACATTAGACCTACAGTATTATTATTAGATTATAAATATTATCCATTTGAAATATGATTTAAACATACAGATGTGTCAATATTTGCAGAATTAAAAATATATCTAGGCATTTTGGGGATATAAATCAAATCAAATGGTCACACTTTATCTGGATTTTCCAGCTGTAGATGCTTTACAGATGGTCATACGATCTGTTGATAAGCAACTGCTTGTTAAAGGTTACGGTTAGGGTTAAGTTTAGAATAAGGGTTAGGATAAGGGTTAGGGTAAGTAGTTAGTTGAAATGTTACTGGTAGTCTGTAGCATCTCCAGAAGAACTATCCAAATAGTGTTACCACTACTACTACTACAATACAACAGTTGGAACAGGGATGTGAAATATTGCATGAGTGTGAGAGTTGCTCATTGGAGAGGGCATTTTAGTCATCACATACATACACTTGGGTAAGGTCACCCATAGGGTACATTTCTCTCTCAGTGAGTGCTGGGAGCGAGCAGCACTTCTGGCTGAGAGGAGGACAAGAGGAGAGCTCACTTAAACACATGACTAGTACTACCCAAATATTAGTGTGTGTGTGTGTGTGTGTGTGTGTGTGTGAGAGTGTGTGTGTGTGTGTGTGTGTGTGTGTGTGTGTGTGTGTGTGTGTGTGTGCTGCACACGTGTTGTTTACTGTGAAGCCGTTTGTAGTAAACAACAATGCAATTACTCTTTTAACCAGAGAGCGAGACAGAGAGAGAGCGAGACAGAGAGAGAGAGAGAGAGAGAGAGAGAGAGAGAAAAGAGGTGTGTAGTGTAGAAGGACCAGCTGACATTATACAGCTGGTGAGTTTGAGTCGTGGTGATTAGCCAGATCTTACCAATCAATGACACAGTCACAGTACTTGAAACATTGGAAAGAACTAACCAAAAAATGGAATGCTATTTGGTCCTAAACAGAGAGTACACAGTGGCAGAATACCTACCACTGTGAATGACCCTAAATTAAGGAACACTTTGACTATATACAGACTCAGTGAGCATAGCCTTGCTATTGAGAGAGGTGGCTGTAGGCAGAACTGTCTCTCAAGAGAAGACAGGCTATGTGCACACTTCCCTCAAAATTAGATGGAAACTGAGCTGCACTTCCTAACCTCCTGCCAAATTCATGACACATTTCAGATTATACAGACCCACAAAGAATTTGATAAACTCCAGTATATATTAGGTGAAATACCACAGTGTGCCATCACAGCAGCAAGATTTGTGACCTGTTGCCACAAGAAATGGGCAACCAGTGAAGAACAAACACCATTCTAAATACAACCTATATTTATCTGTCTATTTCTTTTCCCTTTCGTACTACAACTGTTTGCACATTGTTACAACACTGTACATAACCATACTATAACATTTGAAATATCTCTATTATTTTGAAACCTTTGTGAGCGTAATGTTTACTGTTCACTTTTGATGATTTATTTCCCTTTTGTTTATTATCTATTTCACTTGCTTTGGCAATGTAAACATGTTTCCCATGCCAATAAGGCCTTTTGAGTTGAATTGAGAGGCAGAGAGTGAGATCCACACCCACTGTCTCTCCAGCCACTCTTAACACATATTTGCTACATCCACTGAGAATACAAACACCCCTGACAAACACAACCTGACTATCATTCAAATGTCAACGCAAATTGCAGGGTGTGTTTTTTCTGAATGGCTGGCGTTAGCTGGCCGTAATGATGGCAAGGAGTGGGTGTTCAAGAGGAGCCATTTATCTACAGTAAATTTCAATATTTATTGTAAATAATGTTCTCTACAAAAAAATCTACATACAAAATCTTGGGGAAAAAAAGAGGAGTTAGCACTTTAGTAAACCACACACACACACACACACACGCACACACACACACACACACACGCACACAGGCTAACAATATTATCGTCCCGGATCACTAACTCAGCAGATCTCACTCACGTCACCCGCGATAACACACACACACACACACACCTCTATGTGTCCTGTCAATAGGACATGGAGGGCTTTGGCACTAATGGAGATAAGAGAGAGAAGGGTGAGGATGGTAAAAGAGAATGGGGGGGTGGGGGGGCGACACAAAGGAGCACACACACACACACACACACACACACACACACAAACAAAAAGGCCGGTCTTTTGTGCTACTGCCAATACCTCGCAAGATTAATACTGTCCATGCAGGTACAATAAGGTACTGGGTCAATTCTAGTTGGAATTGGAATGTAGGGCTAAATTAAATTCTTATTCTATTCTGCTGCCTTTCCCTACTCTATTGGTCTAATTCATACCAAATGGAATGTTCCTGTGTGTGTAGGTGGGTGCCTCCACTATGCTGAATTACTATAATTATAGTACTGTAATGTAACGTCATGGCCTCACTGACTTCCATGCAGCAAAATGGTTCACAATAAGGCCTTTTAAACATGTGCACACGCGCGCGCACACACACACACACACCTAGTAGGTGTATGTGTAGAATATATTGGCTGGACCCTGGTCTGTCTGTGTGTCTGACATTTGGACACCTGTCAATCAAGTCTTTCAATGAGCCAGCGGCGGGAAACGAGGTGCTGGGGGTCAGCGACTCACGGCATCTCCATGGCAACGGCTTCAGGGAAGTTCATAGCCCGCTGGGACGTTGCCATAACCCTGCCGCAGTGAGTGTGTGTGTATCTGTGTGTGTGGTGTCTTGCCTCCATTGTGCTCAGTAAGCCAGGTGTTTTAGGTGAACTATCCTCGTCTCCTCTCTCACTTTGACCCAGGCAGTTTAGCCTCTCCTTCCCTACATCCCTCTGTCCAGCCATCCCTCCCTCCCAACCTCACTCCCTCCCTCCCTCCCAACCTCACTCCCCTTACGAAGAGCAGGCCAGGAAAGAGGAAGGACCTGCAGGAAGTCACAGCAGCCAGAAAGGTCCACTTAACCCTCTGTACCCTCCCTCCCTCCCTCCCTCCCTCCCTCCCTCCCTCCCCCTCCCTCCCTCCCTCCCTCCCTCCCTCCCTCCCTCCCTCCCTCCCTCACTACCCCACTCTCTAGACAATCTTTTTCTGTCTCTAATTATATTACACTTCACAGGTTTGTCAGTCTTCCCCTCCACTGTTTTCTCCTCTCTCCCTCTATTCCCCCCACCCACACCCCACCCCCCACTCTAATTGTGCTGCAAACATATTTACAAGGAGGATTTTGTAGGCCTGAAAATGGGACTGTGTGTACTAAAAGGTGCGGTGTGTGTGGTAGAACCATAGGGGTACAAGTGCCCAAATGATCCCACACTGGGGTTCACATGGACAGCATGCACTCAACCACACACAGAAGAGATGAATACACACACACACACACACACACACACACACACACACACACACACACACACACCGTAACCCGGTAACTACAGCTTACACTGTTGGAGAGACGTTTATGACATGAATAGAGAACACATTTAGTATTCTCAGGCAGGGGTGTGTGTGTGTGTGTGTGCGTATCACAGGAGGTTGGTGGCACCTTAACTGGGGAGGACAGGCTTGTAGTAATGGCTGGAGTGGAGTAGGTGGAATGGAATCAAATGGACCAAATACATGGTTTCCAGGTGTTTGATGCCGTTCCATTTGCGCCGTTCCAGACATTATCATGAGCCGTCCTCCCCTCACCAGCCTCCTGTGGTGTGTGTGTTGGAGGCCTTCTTGGAGGGATAAGTGGAATATAACAACTCCATGATAAGTGTTCCGTAAGTGTTCAGTAAACAGGTCAGTGCTTGTGGCTCACATATTATATTCAACACACACAAACACGCACAACCACAGGTAGCTTGGGTACTCTGTCCCTTTATGAGAGTCTAACTGTATCTCCAGTGCTAGTCAAATCTGCTGCTAATTGCAGTTTGATTTGGATTAACATGGTTCATTGCTCCAATGTACCAACACTGCCAGACTCATTACACACACACACACACACACACACACACACACACACACACACACACACACACACACACACACACACACACACACACACACACACCCCTCCATCCGACTTTCCCTCTCCCTCCTCCCTCCATCCCCGGACAAGGCCTCTCTCCGGCTGTTATTCTGGGGATAATTCTAGGGATAATCTCCCACAAACGTCTCGGAGTGCTGCCACCCCGTTTGCCCAGTGCCTGATTACCAGCCTCCCTGTGCCAACCACTTCTACTGACCGCTGTCACGCACACATGCTTCTAGGCACAAACACACATTTTCAAACCTGCCAACCATTCCTACTGTCAGCTGCGTTCAAATAAACACACACGCTATGTAGCAAGGAATCACCAACAGGATGTTTGTGTGGTTTGATTGCCACCTAGTGGTTGAATTTACAACACTCATTCTACACTTCGGAGAAGGTTTTATATTGAATCCTATGGATTTAATTTATTGACAAACACTGCCATCTAGTGCCAAGATATCAGTGTTACTACATGAATGGCTTCAGATGCAAATCCAGGATCAGTGCACCCTCCTCAAGTCCTAATCATAACCATTAGGATGTGACATGTACACACGCAGATAAGAGAAAGTTTGATCTAACTTCATCACACACACTAGCTGTTTAAAGACATACTCAGATGTCACATGTCACTCACAGGTAGAACCCGTAGAGACTCTTTATTCTGGACCACAATATGTTCCTCTCCTCTCCTCTCCTCTCCTCTCCTCCAGTAATGAAAGTAAAGTCACTGATGTCGCTCTATTTCTTTCAGCTGATCAACACTTTCAAAAAGACTCTTCTCCTCTCTGCATCCAGGGAGAAAAGGTAGAGTGAAAATTCTCTGTAACTAAAGTACGCAGATCTAATAAACTGAAAGCACATCCACAGGTGCAGGGAACACTAAATAGCATGGGGGAAATAGGGACATACCTGGAGTATTTGGATGCTCCGCTCCCATTGCTGCACTCCCATTTCAATCAAAGAGTCTTTGTCAGACTTAATTCCACCAGATTTTCTTAGTGAGAGAAGTATCCCATCAGTGAGTGAGTCATTGAAGCTTCTTGAATTGAGGGAGTCACATTCCAAAGCAAGGAGAACCAGGTCCAGTTATAAGCACCTCATCAGCTCTCCTGCCTCTCCCTTTTGCCCTCTCAGTTTGCTCTGACAGACTATACACTCAGCCACAGAGCTTACTCTGCCCTAAAGTTGAGCTGGAGAGAGAGAAATGGCAGAGAGAGAGAGGCAGAGAGAGAACATAACTAACTGGCAGCAAGTAGTGACAAACCACCAGCTCACAAATCTGTAATCCATTGAGCTTTCTGAGTCAAATCTGTCCTTCTGTTATGCCGACTCCTCCACCCTCCTCCTCTAATCCAGCCACACACCGTCTTCCCCATTTCCCCTCTCTGCTCCACACTTTATATCATCTAGTACTGCACCATTATCCTACTGCATAGTCCTCTCTCCTCTCAACTCCTGACTGAGCCAATGTCTGCCCAGAGGCCCATCCCTCTCTCTGTCCCCATCTTCATCTGTCACTCCTTTCCCCATATTTCATGTCACTCCTAGAATTTCTCTGCCATCTCTTTCCCATTGCTCTTCTTCTCTTCCTATCCTTATATACTCCCCCAGCAGTGTTCTGCTGCCTTCGCTGCGTCTCCAGCAGACTGCATGTATTATTATCCCCACAATGGCCTCCCAGCTTATTGTTTATGAATTACCAGCGCTGCAGGCCAAACAAAGGCTATTTTCATAAAGAAACCTCCATTTCATTTCAGCTCCAATTAGATAGGAGGCTAAAGAATAGAGGTGGACTGGCCGCAGCCTCTAAGGATGGCAGGCCCCATTCAGAGCCATTCAATGGGGCCTTATTGCTTTCCTTGACAAAAGGAGCTTGTGGATGGGCTTTCAGACTAAAAAACACAGAGTAGAAATGACTGGCAAGAGAAGACAGTCTCCTGTACAATAACAAACCTTTAAAGGGAAGGATAGTGTCTTTCGCTTATCCTTCCATCCATCAATTTATCCTTCCGTTTCTTCGCTTTCTTCTTTTTGGTGTGTGTATATTGGCCTGGACATGAATGACAGACAGTTGAAAGAGAAAGGAGGAGAGAATAAGAAAGAGCAGATCAGTTCCTCACAATACATGTCAACTCTAAATGATCATTGGCCGTTGAATAGACAGAGAGGAGAGGAAAGTGTGTGTGTTCCCACAGCTGATTGATTTACAGCTTTGAAAATAGAGAAAGAGAGAAAAAGAAAGAAAGAAGACGTGAGCGAGAGACACCTTGATGCTTTTACAGAACTCTACAATAGTCAAGGGCACATTGTGGCCCTGTCAGTGACAAGCTGTCACTTTCTCTCTAAGAAAGCAGAGGGAGACAGAGAGAAAGAGAGGGAGCAAGAAAGAAAGAAAGAAAGAAAGAAAGAAAGAAAGAAAGAAAGAAAGAAAGAAAGAAAGAAAGAAAGAAAGAAAGAAAGAAAGAAAGAAAGAAAGAAAGAAAGAAAGAAAGAAAGAAAGAAAGAGAGAAAGAAAAGAAAGTGAGAAGAAAGAAAGAAAAGAAAGTGAGAAAGAAAGGAGAGAGAAAGAGAGAGAGAGAGGACTATGCCAGGTCAAAGATGAAAAATGCAACTGAGACAATTTCTTCTTCACAGTTTCTTCCAATGTGTAAACTGTAAATACACTGAACAAAAATATAAATTCAACATGTAAAGTGAGCTGAAATAAAAGATCCACAAAATTCTTCATACACACAAAAAGCTAATTTCTCTCAAATGATGTGCACAAATTTGTTTACATCCCTGTTAGTGAGCATTTCTCTTTTGCCAAGATAATCCAACCACCTGACAGGTGTGGCATATCAAGATGTTTAAACGGCATCATCATTAAACAGGTGCACCTTGTGCTGGGACAATAAAAGGCCACTTTAAAATGTGCAATTTTGTCACACAACACAATGCCACAGATGTATCAAGTTTTGAGGATAAATGCAATTGGCATGCTGACTGCAGGAACGTCCACCAGAGCTGTTACCAGAGAATTGAATGTTCATTTCTCTACCATAAACTGCCTCCAATGTTGTTTTAGAGAATTTGGCAGTACATCCAACCAGCCTCACAACCACAGACCACATGTAACCACGCCAGCCCAGGACCTCCACATCCGGCTTCTTTACCTGCAGGATGGTCTGAGACCAGCCACCCAGACAGCTGATGAAACAGTGGGTGTACACAACCAAAGACTTTCTGCACAAACTGTCAGAAACCGTCTCAGGGAAGCTCATCTGCGTGCTTGTCGTCCTCACCAGGGTCTTGACCTGACTGCAGTTTGGCGTCGTAACCGACTTCAGTGGGTAAATGCTCACCTTCGATGTCCACTGGCACCCTGGAGAAGTGTGCTCTTCACGGATGAATGGATGGCCAGATGGTAGACAGTGTGTATGGCGGCGTGTGGGCGAGCGGGGTGTCGATGTCAACGTTGTGAACAGAGCGCCCCATGGTGGCGGTGGGGTTATGGTATGGGCAGGCAGGCAGGTATAAGCTACGTACAACGAACACAATTGCAATTAATCGACGGCAATCTGAATGCACAGAGATACCGTGACGAGATCCCGAGGTCCATTGTCGTGCCATTCATCCACCACCATCACCTCATGTTTCAGCATGATAATGCACAGCCACATGTCGTAAGGATCTGTACACAATTCCTGGAAGTTGAAAATGTCTTAGTTCTTCCATGGCCTGCATACTCACCAGACATGTCACCCATTGAGCATGTTTGGGATGCTATGGATCGACGTGTACGACAGCGTGTTCCAGTTCTCGCCAATATCCAGCAACTTCGCACAGTCATTGAAGAGGAGACAGTATTCCACTGGCCACAACCAACAGCCTGATCAACTCTATGCGACGGAGATGTGTTGTGCTGCCGTAGGCAAATGGTGGTCACACCAGATACTGGCTGGTTTTCTGATCCACGCCCCTACCTTTTTTTTTTATGGCATCTGTATTCCTAATCATGTGAAATCCATACATTAGGGCCTAATTCATTTCATTTCAATTGACTGATTTCCTTATATGAACTGTAACTCTTTGAAATTGTTGCATTTTGCGTTTATATTTTTGCTCAGTGTAGAATAGAAAGTAAACCTGTTCTGGCTAGCATCAATCTGAGTGTTAGATCTGGGTGTTACAGAGGAAAAATCTAGGTTTTATGTTCCTTTGTATTTATGCAGGTATAGTTAAACAGAAGACAGAGTGTGACTTTAGCCAGTACCAAATCAGGGAACAAGGTGATGGCGGTACGTTGATAAAGGATGACATTTGAGCCTTTGAGGCGACACCAGCAGAATTACAGCCTTTTCCTTTAGAAACCAAAGCAGGAGAGTCAGACCCCACAAAGGTCTTTGATAGGCTTGTCACATCGATAAGGTGGGATATAATCCCACACACAACTTACTTGCCAAAGGAGTGAGAGAAAGGAGAAGATATCTTCATTACCCCATGCTTCCCTGCTTAAATTGTGTGTGTGTGTGTGTGTGTGTGTGTGTGTGTGTGTGTGTGTGTGTGTGTGTGTGTGTGTGTGTGTGGAGAGAGAGAGAGAGAGAGAAAACCAACCTTCCTTCCTTTGGATCACCATCATGGTTGTTGTTATCATCCTGCTCCCAAGCCTTCGTATCACATTGCCTCATAAATACCTGTAGAATGTCATGTCCTGATCTCCCCTTTCAAATGTCATTCTTACCTTTCAACCAAGCAGACTACAGCCCCCCCTACACAACATGATCCGATCTCCTAGAGGCCCCTAGCACCCAGCCTGTACTCAGACATGTGTTTAGCAGAGAAGATTACGTCTCAAATGGAACCCTATTCCTTTTATAGTGCACTAGTTTTGACTAGAGCCCAGAGTGCCACTTGGGATGCATGCATACTACATGTGGTCCTGAAGCATCACCCTGGTTCATTACCTGCTTGGTGACTCCTGATAAGCTGGGTGACAGAGAGGCTATGAGACACTGACACTAGTTAGAGATGCAGTACACAGATGGATAGTAGCGGATGTACGGTGAGCTTTCTGCCGCAGAGCGGCTAGCGTGGCATCACCTAGGTGGGTGTTGCACATTGGTGGTAGATGAGGTGTGAATGTAAAGTACTTTGAGCACCTGGAAAAGCGCTACGTAAATACAATTCATCATCATCAGTCTTTCCAGTCTTTCTGCAGTACAAGGACCAGGTTTGGAGTCGCTAAAAACACATTTTATTTCATACCACAGCAATGTTCATATTTACATCAAAGCGTACCAGTACCAGTCAGTACCAATACCAGTCAGTACCAATACCAGTCAGTACCAGTACCAGTCAGTACCAATATCAATATCAGTCAGTACCAATATCAATACCAGTCAGTACCAATACCAGTCAGTACCAATATCAATACCAGTCAGTACCAATATCAATACCAATACCAGCCAGTACCAATACCAATACCAGTCAGTACCAATACCAATACCAGTATGTACCAATATCAATATCAGTCAGTACCAATATCAATACCAGTCAGTACCAGTACCAGTCAGTACCAATACCAATATCAATACCAGTCAGTACCAATATCAATACCAATATCAATACCAGCCAGTACCAATACCAGTCAGTACCAGTACCAGTCAGTACCAATACCAATATCAATACCAGTCAGTACCAATATCAATACCAATACCAATATCAATACCAGCCAGTACCAATACCAGTCAGTACCAGTACCAATACCAATATCAATACCAGCCAGTACCAATACCAGCCAGTACCAATACCAATACCAGTCAGTACCAATATCAGTATCAATACCAATATCAATACCAGCCAGTACCAATACCAGTCAGTACCAGTACCAGTCAGTACCAATACCAGTCAGTACCAATACCAGTATCAATACCAGTCAGTACCAATACCAGTGGGTACCAATATCAATACCAGCCAGTACCAATACCGATACCAGCTGGTACCAATAGCAATATCAATACCAGTCAGTACCAATATCAATATCAGTCAGTACCAATACCAGTCAGTACCAATACCAGTCAGTACCAACACCAGCCAGTCCATTTCTGTACAAATCCCTTCTGACCCACCGGTCAATGACAACACAAGGCCCAACCACAAGACAGGCCGCTACAAGTCCTTACACAGAAGACCACAAGACAATGGAATATAAGACATTAAAATGGATAGATTTCATAGTAATTAAATAACAGTAGAGAAGAGGTGAATGAGGAGTTGTTTTGTACAGTACCATTAGAGCTGTAACGCTTTGCTGAGTATCATTTGTAAACAGAGACGGAGGGAGGGAGAGAGGGAAGACTCCAGGTCCATGTTGGTTTAGGGAGAGATCCACAGACGTTCCTCATTGTTATAGGTGGAGCCATGTGACCTGACAGGGTCCTAGTTCTACACACACACACACACACACACACACACACACACACACCCGTTTCCGCAAGCAAACACTCATTCACACTCACACACGTTTCTCCATCACACACTAGCACACACACCACACACACACAATTCACTCTCACACCATCTCATATGCACACACACACACCTCATAAGTTAGTCTCGTCCCAGGTGGGGTCGTTCATAGTCTTTAAGACCCTCCTGACCACTTTCTCCACATCTTTCCGTGCCCTCTGCTCCTCCTCCAGTGACCTCTTCATCTTCTTATTGTCCTGTTGAGGGGTCAAAGGTCAGTTTGAATATGCCACAAGCATTCGGTTGTAGTTCTACTACTTCATCCGTCATAACAGTGTAATGTCAGGTGTCGTAAGCGGTCATGAGCTGTCATAGGCCCGTTATAAGCCAGTGGGATGGTGACACAGAGTGGACATTCACCTGTTTGAGCTCCTGTACCTCGTCCCTCAGGGCGTACACTACATCCTCCAGGCTCCTTCAACACAACACACACGGTTAATACCATCCTAGAGATAAATACATGACTATATACAGGGTCTTCGGAAAGTATTTAGACCCCTTGACTTTTTCCACATTTTGTTACATTTTAAAATAAGGCTGTAACGTATCAAATATGTACTTTCTTAGCAATCTACACACAATACCCCATCATGACAAAGCGAAAACAGTCAAATTCATAAACAAATTTAAAAGAGAAATTCCGTATTTCAATAAGTATTCAGACCTTTTGCTATGAGACGAAATTGAGCTCAGGTGCATCCTGTTTCCATTGATCATCCTTGAGATGTTTCTACAACTTGATTGGAGTCCACCTGTGGTAAAATCAACTGATTGGACATGATTTGGAAAGGCACACACCTGTCTGTATAAGGTCCCACAGTTGACAGTGCATGACAGAGCAAAAACCAAGCCATGAGGTTGAAGGAATTGTCCGAAGAGCTCTGAGACAGGATTGTGTGGAGGCACAGATCTGGGGAAAGGTACCAAAAAATGTCTGCAGCATTGAAGGTCCCCAAGAACATAGTGGCCTCCATCATTCTTAAATAGAAGAAGTTTGGAACCACCACCACTCTTCCTACAGCTGGCCGCCCGGCCAATCTGAGCAATCGAGGGAGAACGGCCTTGGTCAGGGAGGTGACCAAGAGCCTTATGGTCACTCTGACAGAGCGCAAGTGATCCTCTGTGGAGATGGGAGAACTTTCCAGAAGGACAACCATCTCTGCAGCACTCCACCAATCAGGCCTTTATGGTAGAGTGGCCAGACGAAAGCCACTCCTCACTAAAAGGCACCTAAAGACTCTCAGACCATGAGAAACAAGATTCTCTGGTCTGATGTAACCAAGATTGAACTCTTTGGCCTGAAAGCCAAGCATCACGTCTGGAGGAAATCTGGCACCATCCCTACGGTGAAGCATGGTGGTGGCAGCAACATGCTGTGGGGATGTTTTTCAGCAGCAGGGACTGGGAGACTAGTCAGGATTGAGGCAAAGATGAATGGAGCAAAGTACAGAGAGATCCTTGATGAAAACCTGCTCTAGAGCGGTCAGGACCTCAGACTGTGGCGAAGGTTCACCTTCCAACAGGAAAACAACCCTAAGCACACAGCCAAAACAACGCAGGAGTGGCTTCGGGACAAGTCTCTGAATGTCCTTGAATGGCCCAGCCAGAGCCCGGACTTGAACCCGATCGAACATCTCTGGAGAGACCTGAAAATAGCTGTGCAGCAACGCTACCTATCCAACCTGACAGAGCTTGAGAGGATCTGCAGAGAAGAATGGGAGAAACTCCCCAAATACAGGTGTGCCGAGCTTGTAACATCATATCCAAGAAGTCTCGAGGCTGTAATCGCTGCCAAAGGTGCTTCAACAAAGTACTGAGTAAAGGGTCTGAATACTTATGTAAGTGTGATTTCAGTTTTTTATATTTAATAAATTATCAAAAATGTCTAAAAAACTGTTTTTGCTTTGTCGTTATGGGGTAAAGAAAAAAAAAAAATTTAAGAATTTAGAATAAGGCTGTAACGTAACAAAATGTGGAAAAGTCAAGGGGTCTGAATATTTTCTGAATGCACAGTATGTATGCACACAGTACTGCACATGTCTACATACTAACTAGTACTTCATCGTTCAGAAACATAAGCATTCTTATGAAAACACCATCCCACTTTCATTTGGGAATTTCCTCCAGCACATGACGACAGAAACTGTCATGGGTTACCAAGATACTCATCCCTGACCAAAATTAAGAGGAGGAGGGGAGGAAGTGTGGGAGAGGAAGTAGGGATTAGGAGGACGAGGAAGAACAAGAGGGAGAAGAGAAGGATGACAGAAGGTGGAGGTCTTACTTCTCTCCGACTACAGTCTGTCCGTTGCTCGTGGTCTCCTCCACAATGATCTTCTCCTCTCCAGGGATGATGACTTGCAGCCCTGTGTCCCTCCGCATCGCCCCTGTTCCAAACACAACACAACACGCTAGATACGCTGATCCAAGGTCAGTTTGGACTTCCAACCCCTAATGGCTGAGGTTAGAATTGTGGGATCCTAGCTCTGTAACCTGATCCTAGATCTGTGCTTAAGCCAAGGGCAACTTCTACCCACAGTTTATCTAATATAAGTGATTGAGTTCCTGATTGGTGCTGATTTCTGATCGGCGACATGGTATGGGAAGCAAAATGGACACAACAGGACACAAACACAGGAGAAGATGGAGAGGCTGTGGGTTAGTTAGGCATACACAGAACCACGAGATACAACGACAGAGGAGGCAGAGGAGCCATGTTGGAGAGGAAGAACAGAATTAAGAAAAGAGAGAGGCGCACCACATCCAGATCATCCTGATCCATTCACCCCTCATTGGTTTTACCTCACCACACCGCTCTCTGCTGCAGACCAAAAAACAACAAGGTAACATCAAGCGTGTATTCATGAGAGAAAAGACACCATTTTGTTCTCACATTTCCTGTTCCAGTGGTTCAGCCTGGAGCCTTGTTGACAGCGACATCCAACACAGTGAAATAAAGTGTGCTTCTGACAAAACACCCAAAATACCAACAGCTAGCAAATGACAGATTTATTCAAAACTCAATGATACAGCGTTTGGGAACTGTTGTCATATACGACAATCTGTATATATATCACAAATACTCTGTAGGTGCCGTTTGTAGGTAGGTCAATAGGTAAGACATTTTGATCACAGGTGTGGGACAGGTCATGTACAGCATTGGGAAGCACAGAGGACCTCGCAGTCCCCCTGCTTCTCTGTTTTCCTTTTAGTTTTTTTTACACCGCAGTCACAAAGTAGAACACAAAACGTGAGGACAGTCCTATTCTTAGCTCAAATACTCATATAACAACTGTTTGGCTTCTTATTTTGTTCCGTTTCCATCCACTATGTACAAAAGAGACACTTGTCCATTCTTTTTTTTGTTCATGTCCACCTGTCTTGATGAATAAGTATCGCACATGACTGCTCCCGCAAGACTAGGTTTCTCTTTCTGTTGACACTATCTGAACACTGAAATGGTAGATTTACACAATGGATGAGCTGTACTGTACAGGCACATTTCATATCTATGGCAAGCATGATAACTAGGTCACACCATACAGTATGATGTCATACACACACACTGGGGGTAGTAGACCAGTAAGGGGGGGGGGGGGGGGGTACAGAAACAGAACTGTTCATATTGAACACATTTCAATGCTCTACCACAGAGATTGTGCAAAAATGTATCCCAACAACCCACGCTCAATATCCAGTGTAAACTAAACTTTAGTGATACCATTTCATCAAATGTAGAGAGAGAGAGAGAGAGAGAGAGAGAGAGAGATCGACTAAGTTCACCAAATCAGTTGTAAACATTTACATACACAGTGAAATAAAATAATAAAAAATCACATACGTTATACAAAATAATTTAAGGACAATAAACAAATCATTTTTATAAATATATAAATAACACAAACCAGTATATTCCGTATATTGTAACAACAACAGCGGGGAGAGGACTGATTTGAAGTGGACAGTAAAATAGGGATTTGTAATGTGATACTAGGAAATACTTTCTCACAAAAATAGCTATTAGCGCATGGAAGAGCAAGGCAGGATATGTGGTAAAGGATATTGGTGTTGTTTGAAACAAAGGTTTCCTACTAGGGA
>NC_138311.1:25382500-25402500 GCF_965601325.2 Salmo salar | reverse complement strand
GACTAACCGGTGTCTGTATGTAGCCTCGCTACTTTTATAGCCTCGCTACTGTATATAGCCTGTCTTTTTACTGTTGTTTTATTTCTTTACCTACCAATTGTTCACCGAATATCTTTTTTTCACTATTGGTTAGAGCCTGTAAGTAAGCATTTCACTGTAAGTTCTACACCTGTTGTATTTGGCACACGTGACAAATAAACTTTGATTTGATTTAGGTTGATTTAGGTTGCAGTCATGAAAACTTGTTTTTCAACCACCCCACAAATTTCTTGTTAACAAACTACAGTTTTGGCAAGTTGTACATGACAAGTATATTTTCCAACAATTGTTTTAAGACATATTATTTTTATAATTCACTGTATCACAATTCCAATGGGTCAGAAGTTTACATACAGTAAGTTGACTGTGCCATTAAACAGCTTGGAAAATTCTAGAAAATTATGTCATGGCTTTAGAAGCTTCTGATAGGCTAATTGACATCATTTGAGTCAATTGGAGGTATACCTGTGGATGTATTTCAAGGCCTACCTTCAAACTCAGTGCCTCTTTGCTTGACATCATTGGAAAATCAAAAGAAATCAGCCAAGACCTCCAAGAAAATTGCAGACCTCCACAAGTCTGGTTCATCCTTGGGAGCAATTTCCAAATGCCTTAAGGTACCATGTTCATCTGTACAAACAATAGTACGCAAGTATAAACACCATGGGACCACGCAGCCGTCATACCGCTCAGGAAGGAGACGTGTTCTGTCTCCTAGAGATGAACGTACTTTGGTGCAAAAAGTGCAAATCAGTCCCAGAACAACAGCAAAGGACCTTGTGAAGATGCTGGAGGAAACCGGTACAGAGGTGTCTATATCCACAGTAAAATGAGTCCTATATCGACATCACCTGAAAAGCCGCTCAGCAAGGAAGAAGCCATTGCTCCAAAACCGCCATAAAAAAGCCAGACTACGGTTTGCAACTGCACATGGGGACAAAGATCGTACTTTTTGGAGAAATGTCCTCTGGTCTGATGAAACAAAAATAGAACTGTTTGGCCATAACGACCATCGTTATATTTGGAGGAAAGAGGGGGAGACTTGCAAGCCGAAGAACACCATCCCAACCGTGAAGCGTGGGGGTGGCAGCATCATGTTGTGGGGGTGCTTTGCTGCAGGAGGGACTGGTGCACTTCACAAAATAGATGGCATCATGAGGCAGGAAAATTATGTGGATATATTGAAGCAACATCTCAAAACATCGGTCAGGAAGTAAAAGCTTGGTCGCAAATGGGTCTTCCAAATGGACAATGACCCCAAGCATTCTTCCAAAGTTGTGGCAAAATGGCTTAAGGACAACAAAGTCAAGGTATTGGAGTGGCCATCACAAAGCCCTGACCTCAATCCTATAGAAAATTTGTGGGCAGAACTGAAAAAGCATGTGCGAGCAAGGAGGCCTACAAACCTGACTCAGTTACACCAGCTCTGTCAGGAGGAATGGGCCAAAATTCATCCAATTTATTGTGGGAAGCTTGTGGAAGGCTACCCGAAATGTTTGACCCAAGTTAAACAATTTAAAGGTAATGCTACCAAATACTAATTGAGTGTATGTAAACTTCTTACCCACTGGGAATGTGATGAAAGAAATAAAAGCTGAAATAAATAATTCTCTACTATTAAGCTGACATTCACATTCTTAAAATAAAGTTGTGATCCTAACTGCCCTAATAAAGGGAATTTTTACTAGGATTAAATGTCAGGAATTGTGAAAAACGGGAAAAACTCAGCAAAAAAAGAAACGTCATCTCACTGTCAACTGCGTTTATTTTGAGCAAACTTAACATGTGTAAATATTTGTAGGAACATAACACGATTCAACAACTGAGACATAAACTGAACAAGTTCCACAGACATGTGACTAACAGAAATTGAATAATGTGTCCCTGAACAAAGGGGGGTCAAAATCAAAAATAACAGTCAGTATCTGCTGTGTCCACCAGCTGCATTAAGTACTGCAGTGCATCTCCTCCTCATGGACTGCACCAGATTTGCCAGTTCTTGCTGTGAGATGTTACCCCATTCTTCCACCAAGGCACCTGCAAGTTCCCAGACATTTCTGGGGGGAATGGCTCTAGCCAGCACCCTCCGATCCAACAGGTCCCAGACGTACTCAATGGGATTGAGATCCGGGCTCTTCGCTGGCCATGGCAGAACACTGACATTCATGTCTTGCAGGAAATCACGCACAGAACGAGCAGTATGGCTGGTGGCATTGTCATGCTGGAGGGTCATGTAAGGATGAGCCTGCAGGAAGGGTACCACATGAGGGAGGAGGATGTCTTCCCTGTAACACACAGCGATGAGATAGCAGGCAATGACAACAAGCTCAGTCCGATGATGCTGTGACACACCGCCCCAGACCATGACGGACACTCCACCTCCAAGTCGATCCCGCTCCAGAGTACAGGCTTCTGTGTAACGCTCATTCCTTCAACGTTAAACGCGAATCCAACCATCACCCCTGGTGAGACAAAACTGTGACTCGTCAGTGAAGAGCACTTTTTTCCAGTCCTGTCTGGTCCAGCGACGATGGGTTTGTGCCCATAGGCGACATTGTTGCCGGTGATGTCTGGTGACGACCTGCCTTACAACAGGCCTACAAGCCCTCAGTCCAGCCTCTCTCAGCCTATTGCAGACAGTCTGAGCACTGATGGAGGGATTGTGCGTTCCTGGTGTAACTCGGGCAGTTGTTGTTGCCATCCTGTATCTGTCCCGCAGCTGTGATGTTTGGATGACCGATCCTGTGCAGGTGTTGTTACACATGGTCTGCCACTGCGAGGACGATCAGCTGTCCGTCCTGTCTCCCTGTAGCGCTGTCTTAGGCATCTCACAGTACAGACATTGCAATTTATTGCCCTGGCCACATCTGCAGTCCTCATGCCTCCTTGCAGCATGCCTAAGGCACGTTCACGCAGATGAGCAGGGACCCTGGGCATCTTTCTTTTGGTGTTTTTCAGAGTCGGTAGAAAGGCCTCTTTAGTGTCCTAAGTTTTCTTAACAGTGACCGTAATTGCCTACCGTCTGTAAGCTGTTAGTGTCCTAACGACCGTTTCACAGGTGCATGTTAATTAATTGTTTATGGTTCATTGAACAAGCATGTGTTTTAAACGCTTTACAATGAAGATCTGTTAAGTTATTTGGATTTTTACGAATTATCTTTGAAAGACAGGGTCCTGAAAAAGGGACGTATTTTTTTCCTGAGTTTATTTTATTTTTATTTTATTTAAATCACGGCCGGTTGTGATACCGCCTGGAATCAAACCAGGGTCTGTAGTGACGCCCCTAGCACTGAGATGCAGTGCCTTACACCGCTGCGCCACTCAGGAGAAGCAAAGGGGGGACCAACTCCATATTAATGCCCATGATTTTGGCATGAGATGTCCAAAAAGCAGATGTCCACATACTTTTGGCCATGCAGTGTTTATAATTACTAAATGATCCTGTGTGCACAAGTGATGCACGCTCATATATTCCAGTGTACCATAAAACGTCGACTCATGACTCACACACACGTCACAGCTTTGACGCACAGCATGCACTGAAAATGAGGTAACCATGGAAACAAGAGGCGATATGGGTGTGACTCACCGAGAGGCTCTTGAACGTTGTCATACACTTCTGGATGTCTGGCCAGTCGGGGTGAGTCTCCTACAGGGAGCACAGCAGAGAGCATTTATACAGCTGTACACACACACACACACACACACACACACACACACACACACACACACACACACACACACACACACACACACACACACACACACACACACACACACACACACACACACACACACACACACACACACACACACACACACACACACACCACTATCAGTGATTGACGACATCCTCTTACACATAAGACATGCACACATACATCATCAGTGAATGAGGACACTCTTACACACCCAGCATCTTACAAACACACACCTGTACGTGGCACACACACACACACAGCCCCTACCTCCATGTGTCTCTCCAGTTCCTTCAGTAGTGTGGGGTATTTGTCCAGCCTCATGAAGGGTTTACTGAGGCCTGTGGTCAGAGTCAGGATGCCTGGACTACTGGCTCCCTTCCCCTCCATAAACTCCCCCAGCTCCTCACTGAGGGGAGGGGAAGAGAGAGAGAGAGAGAGAGAGAGAGAGAGAGAGAGAGAGAGAGAGAGAGAGAGAGAGAGAGAGGAGTATTCAATTGTCAAATCTAATTATATTCTTTACACTACCTGCCTGTGTAAAAATGATAAATGTACGTGTACATTTTAATGTAGAGTAAGAATGTACAGTAAGAATGCTAGAACATCAGGTTCATGCTGTATTGGGTCTATGTTTACCTGTGCTGGGTGAGCACGTTTACTGCCGAGGGGTGGTTGGAGCAGTAACCCACGTAGAGAGCCTTCATCTGGGGCATCAGGTTCATGAAGAAGCCCCCTACCCTCTGCTGGCTCTCTGGAAGTCTGCACATGTTGGGGAAAAAACACACAAGCTGAGTGAAATCAAGGATGGCTGTATTACCACAGCCGACACCTAGATGTTCCTATACCCTTTATTTACCTCGACGAAAACTGCTGTGAAATATCCCAAGTAGCAGCAGGACAGATCTAATTGGATTAGAACAGCAGTGACAAGGACTTGCTCTGATCCCTGTGTGCTGACTGGTGAAAAGTATGTGAGGGGCGGGACTTACTTGGTGCACTCCTCCAGTGATTGGACGAGCATCTGCTGGAAGGTGTTGATATCCTCCAGGTTCCCCAGGATCAGGTACACATCTGTACTGCTCAGTCTGGAGAGAGGGAGGAGAAGAGGAGAGGAGGGAGGAAAGGAGAAGGAAGAGGGGGGAGAGGAGAGGAGAGGAGAAGAGAAGGAGAGGTGGAGGAGGAGGGATAGGAGATGAGAAGGCGAGGAGAAGAAAGAGGGGGGAGGGAGAGAGAGAGAGGAGAGAGCGAGAGCATGAGTTTTGGAATGCGTCTAGTAGATCCAAATCAGTGGCCATACAGTGTCATCAGACAGACAGACAGACAGACAGACAGACAGACAGACAGACAGACAGACAGACAGACAGACAGACAGACAGACAGACAGACAGACAGACAGACAGACAGACAGACAGAGACAGACAGACAGACAGACAGACAGACAGACAGACAGAGACAGACAGACAGAGACAGACAGACAGACAGACAGACAGACAGACAGACAGGGTTTAGAACAGTAAAATGAGTGGAGCTTACTTCTCTGTGCTCTGGAGTGATCGCAGGTAGTTGGTCAGAAGGCTCTGGAGGTCCTTGGAATATTCTGTTTCTGTTTCTAGAATGTTCTGCAGCACCTGGGGAAAGATAGAGATGGTGAGAGAGTGTGTGAGGGAGAGTTTTTCAAGTTTCTTGTTGGTTATTGAGGAGTATCACTCTATGGTTCAAGTTGTAATTTCATGTCTTTGTAACTCTGAACACTTTCACTCCCTCTGACCCCTGGATGGTGGTGTAGATGAGACTGGGTCTAGTCAGGTTATGGATGGTGGTGTAGATGAGGCTGGGTCTAGTCAGGTTATGGATGGTGGTGTAGATGAGGCTGGGTCTAGTCAGGTTATGGATGGTGGTGTAGATGAGGCTGGGTCTAGTCAGGTTATAGATGGTGGTGTAGATGAGGCTGGGTCTAGTCATGTTATGGATGGTGGTGTAGATGAGGCTGGGTCTAGTCAGGTTATGGATGGTGGTGTAGATGAGGCTGGGTCTAGTCAGGTTATAGATGGTGGTGTAGATGAGGCTGGGTCTAGTCAGGTTATAGATGGTGGTGTAGATGAGGCTGGGTCTAGTCAGGTTATGGATGGTGGTGTAGATGAGGCTGGGTCTAGTCAGGTTATGGATGGTGGTGTAGATGAGACTGGGTCTAGTCAGGTTATGGATGGTGGTGTAGATGAGGCTGGGTCTAGTCAGGTTATGGATGGTGGTGTAGATGAGGCTGGGTCTAGTCAGGTTATAGATGGTGGTGTAGATGAGGCTGGGTCTAGTCAGGTTATAGATGGTGGTGTAGATGAGGCTGGGTCTAGTCAGGTTATAGATGGTGGTGTAGATGAGACTGGGTCTAGTCAGGTTATGGATGGTGGTGTAGATGAGACTGGGTCTAGTCATGCTATAGATGGTGGTGTAGATGAGACTGGGTCTAGTCAGGTAATGGATGGTGGTGTAGATGAGGCTGGGTCTAGTCAGGTTATGGATGGTGGTGTAGATGAGACTGGGTCCAGTCCTGTCATGGATGGTGGTGTAGATGAGGCTGGGTCTAGTCAGGTTATGGATGGTGGTGTAGATGAGACTGGGTCTAGTCAGGTTATGGATGGTGGTGTAGATGAGACTGGGTCTAGTCAGGTAATGGATGGTGGTGTAGATGAGGCTGGGTCTAGTCAGGTTATGGATGGTGGTGTAGATGAGACTGGGTCCAGTCCTGTCATGGATGGTGGTGTAGATGAGGCTGGGTCTAGTCAGGTTATGGATGGTGGTGTAGATGAGGCTGGGTCTAGTTAGGTTATGGATGGTGGTGTAGATGAGACTGGGTCTAGTCAGGTTATGGATGGTGGTGTAGATGAGGCTGGGTCTAGTTAGGTTATGGATGGTGGTGTAGATGAGACTGGGTCTAGTCAGGTTATGGATGGTGGTGTAGATGAGACTGGGTCTAGTCAGGTTATGGATGGTGGTGTAGATGAGGCTGGGTCTAGTTAGGTTATGGATGGTGGTGTAGATGAGACTGGGTCTAGTCAGGTTATGGATGGTGGTGTAGATGAGGCTGGGTCTAGTCAGGTTATGGATGGTGGTGTAGATGAGACTGGGTCTAGTCAGGTTATGGATGGTGGTGTAGATGAGGCTGGGTCTAGTTAGGTTATGGATGGTGGTGTAGATGAGACTGGGTCTAGTCAGGTTATGGATGGTGGTGTAGATGAGGCTGGGTCTAGTCAGGTTATGCTAGTGGATGAGGAGAGTATAGTGTGGAAGGGAACCCACAAATGCTGATGCTCCAGATACTCAACTAGTCTAAATAAGGACAGTTTTATTTCTTCTTTAATCAGAACAACAGTTTTCAGCTGTGCTAACATAATTGCAAAAGGGTTTTCTAATGATCAATTAGCCGTTTAAAATTATGAACTTGGATTAGCTAACACAACGTGCCATTGGAACACAGGAGTGATGGTTGCTGATAATGGGCCTCTGTACGCCTATGTAGATATTCCATAAAAAATCTGCCTTTTCCAGCTACAAAAGTCATTTACAACATTAACAATGTCTACACTGTATTTCGGATCAATTTGATATTATTTTAAATGTGCAAAAAATGTGCTTTTCTTTCAAAAACAAGGATATTTCTAAGTGACCCCAAACCAAAAAAAAGTACATGTGTTGTTTCTGCAGGAGACCATAGTGATGTGATGAATGAAGTCGTTTGGGGGCTCTGGTGGAAAGGGGCAAGTGTGCTGAGCCATGGAACAAATGTTAGTGCAGGGGTGGCAATCCTTTTTGCAATGGGTCTGGCTGTAAAAATGTGCTCCTCAAAGGAGGTGTGTAGGGGTAGACTGCTTGTAGGTAAAGGAGAAATTAACAACGGCGGTTTTGTCCTCATAAATGTGTATGTGCCTAACACAGGGAGAGAGAGGGGGCGTCTGTTTGGGTGTCTCAGACAGGAACTCTCAGAGGTAGCCCCTGTTGAGACGGCGGTGGTCGGCGGGGAGTGGAACTGTACGATGGATTTTACGAAAGACAGAAATGGGGAAGAGCCTCAATCAGGGTCAGTGGGAGTGTTAAGGGACATCATTAATCAGTTCGACCTAGTGGATGTTTGGAGAACTAGACATCCTGACACCAGACAGTATACATGGGTGAAGGTCTTTGGGGTTAGGGTGAGTGCAGCCAGACTAGATCTCTTTTACATCCAAGAATCAGAGCATTAGGCTGTTGGGCGCTACCATTCTCCCAGTGGGTTTTTCAGATCACCACATAACCATGGCTCAGTTGTCTATTTCATCAGGGCCTCGGCAGGCATCCTATTGGACGTTTATTGTAAAGCTCTTACAAGATGCCACTTTTTGCTCAGGTTTCCAGATTTTTGGGGAAAGGTGGGGGCAGCGAAAAGAGGAGTATGGGTCTCTGAGTCAATGGTGGAATGTGGGTAAGTCCAAATTCAGCTTTTCTGTCAACAGTATACAGCTCTCACATCCTTAGAGGCTAGGAGAGTATTGGGGGAACTGGAGCGCAGTATCAGTGAAGTGGAGGTAGAGATGGTGGAGCAAGGCAATGTAGGCCTCAAGGCTACTTTAGCTGAATTACGTAGGGACCTGGGCAGTTTTTTCCAGGTTAAAGCAAAGGGAGCACTTGTAAGAGCTAGGTTCTCCATGCTCAAGGAGATAGATGCTCCCAACTTCTCCTTCTTTGTTTTGTAAAGTCAGAGCGGTGAAGCCAAGAGTATGCATTGTCTATGGCTGTTTGATGGGCGGGTGACCTCTGTGGTGGGGGAGATGCGTGATCAGACTGTGGAGTTTTATATTGAGTTGTATAGGCCAGGACTGTGTGATCCTATATGTGCTCAGGTTTTGTTTGCAGAACTCCCTAAGCTCTCTCTGACACAGAGGGATGAAATGGACCTTCCCTTGTTGTCCCATGAACTAGCAGAGGCCGTAAAACAGGTGTCCCCCGGCCGTGCACCTGGGGAATAATTGGACTGGACATATTTTGCGTGTTGCGTGAGTGCGTCGGGGTAGGAGAGTCGCCGATGAACTGCCGTAGGGCGGCTCTGACTCTCCTGCCCAAAAAAGGGGACTTGTGTAAACTTAAGAACTGGAGGCCTGTGGCATTGCTCTGTGTGGACTACAAGATATTTGCCAAGGTCCTCTCTAACAGACTGAAGTCCCATCTGGACTCTATAGTACACAAGGACCAGACAAATTGTGTACCGGGACGCTCAATCACGGACAACTTGTTCTTGAATCAGGGACATGTTGGACTTGTCGAGAGTTTCTAATGTGAACTTTTGACTGGTCTCTTTAGACCAAGAGAAGGCTTTTGATAGAGTGGACCATGAGTATCTGTTTAATGTGATGTCTGTGTTTGTGTTTGGGGAAAGGTTTTTGGCCTGTGTGAAGATGTGGCATGCGGGGGTGTCATGTATGGTCAAGGTGGGAGGGGGGCTCAGTAGGCCAGTCTGGGTGAGACGGGGCATTAGACAAGGATGCCCTCTATCGGGGCAGTTATATACACTAACCATTGAGCCTCTTTTGAGCCTGCTACGCAGGAGACTGCAGGGAGTGTGCTGGACAGGGATGGGTGTGGTGACAGGCATTGCAATGTCGGCGTATGCAGATGACGTTTCTGTGATGATCAGGGATGGGCAGGATATGCAGGCACTATAGACTATTCTGAAGGTGTACAAGAGAGCTTCGTCAGCTAAGGTGAACTGGGGCAAGAGCAAAGCTCTTATGTGGGGCATGGAGGGATAGCCCCCCCCCCTGCTTCCAGGGGGTGCGAAGTGGGGTTGTGAAGGGTTTAACATTTTGGGGGTGTACCTGGGCTCGGAGAGGTGGGTCAGGAAGAACTGGGAGGGGCTGTCACAGGCAGTGGTGTCAAGACTGGCCAGGTGGAGGCGGCTCCTGTCCCAAGTGTCATATAGAGGGAGGGTGCTGATAATCAACAACCTGGTGGCATCTTCCCTGTGGCATAAACTGGCTGTCCTCAACCCCCCCGCCGGTCTGCTCGCAGACTTGCAATGCAAGCTGGTGAATTTTTTCTCGTAGGGCTATCACTGGCTGAGGGTGGCAGTGTTGAAAGAAATTCAGATGACGTACATGTCCGTCCACAAAAGAGTCCAGGACCTGGTGGAACTGGAGAGCAGGGTGGCTGCATTCCTACTAAAGGCGGTGCAGAGACTGCTGTACCATACTGATGTAGGCTGGAGAGAACCAGCATCCTCGCTGCTGAGGAGAACTGAGTACAGCAGGGGTCTGATTTGTATTCTGCGTTGCTGAAGGCCTGGCAGCTGCTGAGGCCCACACAAGAAGGGGGTGTGGAACCTGGGCTATGGGTGTGGGAGAAGCCTATCTTCCACAAGCCAGCCCTCCTTTTGAGATCGGTTCAATCAGCCACCCTGCAGAAGCGACTGATGCAGCGTGTTTACTAAGGCTGTGTGACCTGCGGCTCCTGGCACAACAAACAGAACTAACATCTCTTTGGCTATTTGAGAGATTCCTGGGGGAGGTCCAGGAGGCCCTGTCTGAGCCGGTAATGGGGGTGTGTCTCTCTCTCTCTCATTCTCTCTCTCTGTCTTTTTCTTTCTCTCTCTCTCTCTCTCTCTAGTATAGCATGCATTTACTTGTTATCTCATCTCAGTAACCCAGAGCACTGAGATACATTAAAATGTCAGGAACACAACACACACACAGAACTAGGTCAAGCTATCTGGAGCGGCCATGGCACCTCATGCCTACAGCGTTAAGAGTAATGCCAAGCTTTAAAAAGCCTGTTTTCTTTTATTGAGGATAGTTACAGCAGTATTGAGAGACACACGCAAACAGAAAGAGAGAGCGAGAAAGAGACAGAGCCAGAGAAAGGGAGAGCGAGAAAGAGCCAGAGAAATGGAGAGAACGAGACAGACAGACAGACAGACAGACAGACAGACAGACAGACAGACAGACAGACAGACAGACAGACAGACAGACAGAGACAGACAGAGACAGACAGACAGACAGACAGACAGACAGACAGACAGACAGACAGACAGACAGACAGACAGACAGACAGACAGACAGACAGACAGACAGACAGACAGACAGACAGACAGACAGACAGACAGACAGAGTGAGAGAAGTAAGTTGGATGAACAGGTCTTACCAGGTTGTAGTAGGTCTTGCTAATGGCCGTAGTGTCAACACCTTTTGGGGGGCTCTTGAGGGTCCCAGATTTGGGGGACACTTGTTTGTCTCAGAGGGAGAGGGAGAAATTAGTTATTTTTCTCCATCAGACACTATCCTTTTCCTTCACGTCCTTTCTGATATTCCTGGGTTATGTGATGTCCAGTAGCAAGAACAATAAGGGATACCTACCACAGCCTTTGATCTCACGGACATAGTTGCTAGGGAACCAGCCGGTCTTGCCATTGAAGTTCCCCTCCCACCAGCCGCCCTCCTCCTGGCGTGTCACGTTGATGACATCCCCCTTGTTGAAGGACAGCTCGTCCTCATTGGTTTGTTCAAAGTTGAAGCGAGCCTTGACCAATAGCTGCGTCCCGCTGCCCTCAGACATGTCCTATAGGAGAGGTAGAGAGGTGAGGAGGGAGGTAGAGAGGGGGAGGTAGGGCGGTAGAGAGGGGAAGGTAGGTAGGTAGGTAGGTAGGTAGGTAGGTAGGTAGGTAGGTAGGTAGGTAGGTAGGTAGGTAGGTAGGTAGGTAGGTAGGTAGGTAGGTAGGTAGGTAGGTAGGTAGGTAGGTAGGTAGGTAGGTAGGTAGGTAGGTAGGTAGGTAGGTAGGTAGGTAGGTAGGTAGGTAGGTAGGTAGGTAGGTAGGTAGGTAGGTAGGTAGGTAGGTAGGTAGGTAGGTAGGTAGGTAGGTAGGTAGGTAGGTAGGTAGAGAGGTAGGGAGGTAGAGAGGTAGAGGTAGGGAGGTAGAGAGAGGAGGTAGAGAGGGGGAGGTAGAGAAGGGGAGGTAAAGAAGGGGAGGTAAAGAAGGGGAGGTAGGGAGGCAGAGAGAGGGAGGAAGAGCGATAGAGAGGGGGAGGTAGAGAGGTGAGGAGGGCGTTAGGGACGGGGAGAGAAGAGCGGTACAGAGGGGGAGGTAGAGAAGTAGAGAGGTAGAGGGGGGAGGTAGGTAGGTAGGGAGGAAGGTAGGTAGAGAAGGGGAGGTAGGGAGGTAGAGAAGGGGAGGAAGGGAGGTAGGGAGGTAGAGAGGGGGAGGTAGAGAAGGGGAGGTAGGGAGGTAGAGACGGGGAGGTAGGGCGGTAGAGAGGGGGAGGTAGGGCGGTAGAGAGGGGGAGGTAGGGAGGCAGAGGGGGGAGGTAGGGAGGCAGAGAGGTGGGCAGGTAGGGAGGCAGAGAGGTAGGGGTAGAGAGGGAAAGAGAGGGGGAGGTAGAGAGGGGGAGGTAGCAAGGTAGAGAGGAGGTAGGGAGGTAGAGAGTTGATGAGGGAGGTAAAGGGGGAGGCAGAGAGGTAGAGGGGGGGAGGTAGATAGGTGAGGTAGGGAGCAAGAGAGGTGTGGAGGGTAGCGAGAGGGAGGGTTGGTGAAGGAAAGGACAAGGGGAGAGGGGGAGGTAGAGAGAGAGGGGGGGTAGAGAAGGGAGGAGAGGAATATTAGTGAGATAGGGAGGTAGAAAGGGTGGGCCGATGGCTCAGTAATGGACAAATAAGGGCTTGAATACTGACTACACGATAAGCCCACACAAATCTCCATTTGACATAGATGCACTTTGAGATGCAGACATTTCAGAAGTTGGGCTTCAGCACCGAGGCTGCAATGTTTGTGTCTGTGTGTGTCTACGTGTTTCTCACCAGGCTGCGGAACTGGTTCTGAAGCAGCTTGGAGGATCGACCCAGTGATGACTGGGAGGCCAGAGACTCAAACGACTTGATCCGATGGGCCGACGAGTGACGGGCACAGACACTATCACTGCCCACTCCAATGTCTACAGATAAAGAATAGAGAAGTTACAGTGCATTCGGAAAGTATTGAGACCCCTTGACTTTTTCCAAAATGTTGTTATGTTCTAGCCTTATTCTAAAATTGATTAAATAAAAGGTTTTCCTAATCAATCTACACATAATACCCCATAATGACAAAGCGAAAACAGGTTTTTGGACATTTTTGCTAATTTATTACAAATAAAAACTAAAATACCTTATTTACATAAGTATTCAGACCCTTTGCTATGATGAGACTTGCAATTGAGTTCAGGTGCATCCTGTTTTCATTGATCATCCTTGAGATGTTTCTACAACTTGATTGGAGTCCACCTGTGGTAAATTCAATTGATTGGAACTGTTTTGGAAAGGCACACACCTGTCTATATGAGGTCCCACAGTTGACAGTGCATGTCAGAGCAAAAACCAAGCCATGAGGTAGAAGGAATTGTCCATAGAGCTCAGAGACAGGATTGTGTCAAGGCACAGAAACAATTCTGCAACATTGAAGATTACCAAGAACACAGTGGCCTCCATCATTCTTAAATGGAAGAAATTTGGAACCACCAAGACTCTTCCTAGAGCTGGACAACCGACCAAACTGAGCAATCGGAGGAGAAGGGCCTTGGTTAGGGAGTTGACCAAGAATCCGATGATCACTCTGACAGAACTCCAGAGTTCCTCTGTGGAGATGAGAGAACCTTCCAGAAGGACAACCATCTCTGCAGCACTCCACCAATCAAGCCTTTATGGTAGAGTGGCCAGACGGAAGCCACTCCTCAGTAAAAGGCAAATGACAGCCTGCAGCATCATGCTTTGGGGATGTTTTTCAGTGGCAGGGAATGGGAGACTAGTCAGGATCGAGGGACAGATGAACGGTAGCATAGTACAGAGAGATACTTAATGGAAACCTGCTCCAGAGCTCTCAGGACATCAGACTGGGGGTGAAGGTTCACCTTCCAACAGGACAACAACCCTGAGCACACAGCCAAAACAACGCAGGAGTGGCTTCGGGACAAGTCTCTGAATGTCCTTGAATGGCCCAGCCAGACCCCGGACTTCAACCCGATCGAACATCTCTGGAGAGACCTAAAAATAGCTGTGCAGCGACGCGACCTATCCAACCTGACAGAGCTTGAGAGGATCTGCAGAGAAGAATGGGAGAAACTCCCCAAATACAGGTGTGCCAAGCTTGTAACGTCATACCCAAGAAGACTTGAGGCTGTAATCGCTGCCAAAGGTGCTTCAACAAAGTACTGAGTAAAGGGTCTGAATACTTATGTAAATACGATTTCATTATTATTATTATTTTTTTTTTTGCAAATAAATAAAAAAAAAACGTTTTTTTGCTTTGTCATTGTGGGGTATTGTGTGTAGATTGATGAGGGGGGAAAGAATGTAATACGTAACAAAATGTGGAAAAAGTCAAGGGGTCTGAATACTTTCTGAATGCACAGTATATACACACACACACAATACACAGTATATACACACACACAATCTATACACACACACAATAGACAGTATATACACACACAATAGAATAGTTATACTAAACACCCATACTCACATGGGCTGCACACAAACACACACTTTCAACTAACCTGCAGTCACTTTGTTGAGAGCCACCAAACTGCTGAGTATCTTGGAGAAGTTCAGTCCTAGGAGCAGATCACTGGGCTCAAACAGCTGTGGCAGACGAGAAAAAGACAGGTCAGTGTGTGTGTGTGTGTGTGTGTGTGTGTGTGTGTGTGTGTGTGTGTGTGTGTGTGTGTGTGTGTGTGTGTCAGTGGAGGCTGGTGAGAGGATCTATAGGAGGACGGGCTCATTATAATGCTGGAATGGAATTAATGGAACGGAGACAGATATGTGGTTTCCATGTGTTTGATACCGTTCCATTTGTTCAACTCCAGCTATTACAATGAGCCTGTCCTCCTATAGCTCCTCCCACCAGCCGCCACTGGTGTGTGTTTGTGTGCATGTGTGTGTGCATGTGTGTGTGCATGTGTGTGTGCATGTGTGTGTGCATGCATGTATGCACATCATTCCTGTGTGTGACATGGTGTTAGTGCCGAAACTAAAATACGTGGAGACATGCCAAAAAGTAATGGGGGAAAAATCACTAGTCAATTGGACAGCACTGGAGCTGGGTCATCACAATGCCTGCTACTGCCAATCAATGGAACTCATTTTCACTAGCACAGTAGCCTACAGACAGCTTCACAAACTACTGTACACCAAAGGACTTGTAGAAAACGGCAGGTGAGCAAAAATGTCCTGTGCAGCACGAGAAGAGGTAGTTGACTGGAGGAGAGTAGATAGTTTGGAGTTAATGTGCCTGAGGGGTGAATTATTGTAGTTTCATTCTCTCCCTGTAAAATGTCTGTTAATGTACATCACTCTCTCCATCTCTCAATCTCCATCTCTCCCTCCCTTCCATCTCTCCCTCCCTCCCTCCCTCCCCCCCTTCCATCTCTCCCTCCATCTCTCCCCCCTCCCCCTCCATCTCTCCTTCCCTTCCATCTCTCCCTCCCTCCATCTCTCCCCCCTCCCCCTCCATCTCTCCCTCCCTCCCTCCCCCTCCATCTCTCCCTCCCCCTCCATCTCTCCCTCCCTCCCTCCCCCTCCATCTCTCCCTCCCCCTCCATCTCTCCCTCCATCTCTCCCTCCCCTCCCTCCCCTCCCTCCCCCTCCATCTCTCCCCCTCCATCTCTCCCTCCCTTCCATCTCTCCCTCCCTCCCTCCCTCCCTCCCCTTCCATCTCTCCATCCCCCTCCATCTCTCCCCCCTCCCCCTCCATCTCTCCCTCCCTTCCATCTCTCCCTCCCTCCATCTCTCCCCCCTCCCCCTCCATCTCTCCCTCCCTCCCCCTCCATCTCTCCCTCCCTCCCCCTCCATCTCTCCCTCCAGCTCTCCCTCCCCTCCCTCCCCCTCCAGCTCTCCCTCCCCTCCCTCCCCCTCCATCTCTCCCCCTCCCCCTCCATCTCTCCCTCCCCTCCATCTCTCCCCCCATCTCTCCCCCCTCCCCCTCCATCTCTCCCCCCTGTGCAGTGGTTACTGTCGGGCCACTGAGGGGGAGTGAGTGAGATGTGGCTCCCTTTTATCTTCCGCTCTGATTCCAGACAGTCTATGCCCTGAGAGAATGTGTGTGTGTGCATGGCCTGCACTGTGCTATTTCCAGAGTTCCAGTCCAGTCCCATATTCCTCCACTGTCCCATAGAGGTACATATTACATACAAACATTCAATGATTGTGTGAAGGTTTTGGATATATAATATGTGCAGAGAAACGTGAGAGTGACACACCAAACACTATGCTCCAATGTGGTTTATTGACACAATGTTTCAATCATTAGGGCTTAACCAGAGCTGAATGTACCAGGACTGGTTTGACTGTGGCCCTTCCAGTCCTGACCTGATAGATGCAGTAGGTGAAGTCAGGAGTGCCGCTATATGGCTTTAAGGCTTTAACTTATCCAGAATATCAGATCAGTGGCCACTCCAATGGAGGGAGGAAGGGTGCATTTCAAAAGTACTCTTAACTGGATCGATGACTACAGGGGGTGTGGAAACTCTTAGGGTCACTTCCTGTTGTCAACAGGTCAGGGGTGAAGGGTCAGCTAACTGCTGCACAGAGTGTGTGACATGGCTCCAAACAGTCTGAAGACATAAAAACACATTTACTTGAAGAAGAGTGAAGATGCAAAGTTTGGTAACAGAATGACGGTTTGTGCTGCTGGTCATTCTGTTAACAAATTTTGCATCAGCACTGTTCTTCAAGTAAATGTGTTTTTGAGAGGTTTTCTGTGGAAATTGTTAAAAGTAGTCATTGTGCATAGTTGTGGGGTTTGTTTAGCAATCAGTGTTTTTTGTTTGGCATATATTTTAAAGTGACAAATCTGAGTCTCAGCATCCGTTACTGTGGAATTGCCCATAGAATAATCCCAAGAAAACAACACCCACACACCAAACAGTATACAATCACCTGCCAAACACACACCCATCAGAAGCAGGTCGGGGCTTAAAAAGCGCTGGCACACCAACGTGTGGGTACGTACACACACACACACACACACACACACACACACACACACACACACACACACACACACACACACACACACACACACACACACACACACACACACACACACACACACACACACACACACACACACACCTAATCTGCTGCCCCATGCAGCTAGCTGTACTGTGGCCCAGCAGTAATTTGGGGTCTGGAGAGGGTGTATGATGTCTGGCCATGTCCTACACTATTATAATCCAGCTCCCTGCATGTTACACAAACACACGGCTCGCTCTCCTCTCCTCTCCTCTCTAAAGCAGCTTATAGGGAAACAGGTTTACGGTATGAGGGGCATGGAGGGCTGCTGGGAGGTTTTCAAGGTCTGTCTATCTGCACACCTGGGAAGCTTAGTTATCCCAAAAACACCCCATGACTCGGAGAGAGGTAGACGAGCAGTCCACTTCGCAGAGATTGTTATCAGTCCAACCTCAAACATTCATTTACTACACCAGTGTTTTCCAAGCCTGGTCCTGGGGATTCAAACGGGTACACATTTTCGTTTTTGCTCCAGCTCTCAGACACCTGATTCAACTAAGCAACTCGTCAAGCCTTTGATGAATGGATTCATAGTGCTAGGGCAAAAACAAAACTGTGCACCAGTTTGGGCCCCCAGGACCAGGCTGGGAAAACACTGGACCAGATGTTCAGCATCTCTATTACAAAGTTATTCTGTCTCAACATAAGTGTTGTCATAATGCGTCGGTGATATGCCTATTCAAATAAAGGCTTTTTCAAATCAATAATACCTACTCAGCACTGGAAGGTACTGGAACCCCATCTTTATAGACCAGTTATGGTTAATCATTGTGTATTTATTCCTTGTGTTATTAGTTTTCTATTTTTTTGCTCTCTGCATTGTTGGGAAGGGCCCAAAAGAAAGAATTTCACCGTTAGTCTACACTTGTTGTTTACTAAGCATGTGACAAACATTTGATTTGATTTATGAAATTCTTATCCAAGAAGGGAAGGCTTTGTGTTGACATTCAACACCAAGCACAAGTAAGCCATTAACAAAATCCTATTCAGAGCCCTTTATTCTACAGTGCCCTCCCTCCATTTCTCTCTCTCTGTCTCTGTCTCTATTTCTTTCCCTCTCCCATCTCCTTCTCTCCTGCAGTCTCAGTGAGGAAAGTCAATAGTGAAGATCGAACAGTGAGCTGTATTGTCCAGACTGGGTGGGTTCAATGACTCCTCTATGCACTGACACAGTACCAAACGCTCTCTCTCTCTGTGTGTGTGTGTGTGTGTGTGTGTGTGTGTGTGTGTGTGTGTGTGTGTGTGTGTGTGTGTGTGTGTGTGTGTGTGTGTGTGTGTGTGTGTGTGTGTGTGTGTGTGTGTGTGTGTGTGAGAGATAGCCATTGCCCTCTAACCACAGATCTAGAATATGACTGTTCACCCTAATCATTATTGTCAAAGTCTTTGATATAACAGTTGACACAGACAGCATTAGCTGCTGCTGTACAAGAAATGACCAAAACATCCCAATAAAAACTAATGAGACTTTAGACTTCCTATATGGGTCAACTAGGTAGTGAGTTTGAAGACTACACTTTCTGACAACTCTGGGTGGATTCATTGACCAAGTGTAGCCTAATTCTCGCTTGCGGGTATCTGGATAACTAGCTGGTGTTTCCAAATCGAGAAAGGGGGACACAAGCGCAACGCCGTGCACGTAGGCTACGGGGGCCGGCGAAGAAAGACGACGACTTACATAATGGAAAAGCATCAGTCTGATAAAGAGAGAAAGACCGTTTATAGAAGTGTATACATTAACTAGCTATCTGCACTTGGAGCCTACAAGATAATGTTACATTGTTACATTTTTAAACGACTGCAGCAAATAATTGCAGCATGACTGTTACAATGTTGCGATTGTGGATAGGCCATTTCAGTGCAGGCGACAAACAAGGCAGCCTCACACCCGGCGATGGGTGATTGTTCTCGGCTCCCACTGTCAGCAGGCCTATCCCTCCGTCCACTTCGTGGCCCCATTGTTTATTGTGTCACATTGGATATTTGTACGATTTTACGTAGGTTATTTATCTTTCTTATTAAATGTTGGATGCATGTTTGGAGTGTTTGTGGGGTTATTTTATGGAGAACGTACCTCTACGCGAAACGAAGTGCAGCCTTTGAGAAACTCCTTTATGTTGCTCAAGCACTCGCCGTCGTTCTTCGGTTCTTGGTAGATCTGGGATAACAAAAATGCATATGAGAAACACGAATTTCGATCAAAATGAACTTTTTTTCCATAGCCTAGCTCCTTGGAAGCAGTCTAAAGTCTTATGCGCGTTTTGATTCAGAGTCGAAGCCAACATTCCCTCTCCTTGGCTTGCTGCTACAACACAGAAACAGATTCTCCAGCAGGGAAGTAGGCATTGGATTGAGGGAAATGACGTTGACGAATGGGAGCTGTGAGAAACAACACAGCAGCAGTGAGGGAGGACGTTGGCAACTCCTCTGAACAGAGAGGCGGGATGGATCAAATTGATCAAAACAGAAAAAATATCAAAGAACGGGTGGGATATAAATAAGTGACACTAACCACAATGCCAATGTGAATGGATGTAATACGGCCTATGAATCTAGGAGAGATCTGACGACACACCTTTTACTACCAGTCTATAACCATAGGCTACATGAACTGATAACCATAGGCTACATGAACTGATAACCATAGGCTACATGAACTGATAACCATAGGCTACATGAACTGATAACCATAGGCTACATGAACTGATAACCATAGGCTACATGAACTGATAACCATAGGCTACATGAACTGATAACCATAGGCTACATGAACTGATAACCATAGGCTACATGAACTGATAACCATAGGCTACATGAACTGATAACCATAGGCTACATGAACTGATAACCATAGGCTACATGAACTGATAACCATAGGCTACATGAACTGATAACCATAGGCTACATGAACTGATAACCATAGGCTACATGAACTGCCAGTGAGATATACAACAATAGATAAACATTGGACGCTGGTTGAGTATGGACATATAGATATTATACTAGAGTAATTAGCAGTTAAATGACCTGTAGCCTATCGGTCTAGCCCATGCAGTTAGAATATAATAGGATATAGAACATAATAAAATAATAACTTCATTTTTCCTAGAGGGAAGACTTGCTACTTGCTACTGTTTGGTATTTTCTTAGACTACAGAACACTGGGATATCACGCTTTCTCCTCCTTTCTACTTGTGGCCAATAGCT
>NC_138311.1:25360000-25377500 GCF_965601325.2 Salmo salar | reverse complement strand
CACCTGCATCTGGCCTGATAACCTGGCCTTGTCCTTGGCCCAGTCGCTCTGCTCATTTCCCCAGGCTTTCTCGGTCTGGACAATTTTCACCACCAGTCTCTGAATGATCTCCTGGAGTGCAGTTTTCTCCGTCTCTGCCATCTTGATCTCTGCCTCTGTTGTTTTCGAGGCACACTGGAGATCCTTGATTATCTTTTGAAAGCTTTCTGCTTCATCTATTAGAGCAGATTTCTCCCTCTTCCAAAGCTTCTCCAGTTTTGACCTCTGGTCTGAAAACATGGCTTTGGCCTTGTTCCAGTCTTCCTGCTTTCCCTCCCAGGCTTCCTCTGTCCTCACCTGTTTCTTCACCAGTCTTTGAATGATCTCCTGGAGGGCAGCTTTTTCTGCCTCTGCCCTCTCATTCCCTCTGGTCATCTCCTTTAGAGCTTCCTCTTGGACTGCATATTTATTCTGCTCCCACTTTACGCTCATCTCCAACTCCTGAATTTTTCTCATGAAGTGCTCATGCTCAGCTCTCCTCTCTTCTTCCATCCTTTCCTTCAGACGCTCAAACCTTGACTTTTTTTCAGCCGTTGGAGTAGCATCAGAAGCAGCCTGCTCTGTCCTCACCGCTGTCTTGGCCAGGGGGGCGTCTTTCACCCACACAACATTAGAGACCTGTCGAGACAGACACTGTTCATTAGTTAATAGCTTTCTGTCCTTGGTTGCAGATGCTAAATGTTTTGCTCAGCCTGGCTGTGCACTGTGCTGCTCTCTGGAAAAATAATAGATGGCAAGTTCAGACACTGTTCTGTCTATTGTCCTAACATGGTGACATGGTCCAAAAATAAAATACTTTATTGAGCTATATGTAATTGCACTTATTCTCCATTCTCTCATTGAAGTGACAATCAAATGACATTTTAGTCGGCCTACACTGTCCTGGTGTTTATCAATATAGTCTACCAACAAACTATTCTACAATGCATGATGTAGTAGTTATTACTTTTACTTTGAATGTAATGAGTCATACTTAAACTTGTTCAGACTTACTTGTCCAGGCTGTTTGGTGTCCATCACTTTGCCCTGCAAATAGGCCTCCTGTGCTGCTCGCTGGAAAAGCATAGCTGTAGACTATATTACAGGAATCCCTCTCACTAGTGTATATAGTCATGGCATAGAATTGCCCATAATATATTGTATTATACAATTTCCAATCATATTTCTAAAAGCCATTTTAACCTAGCAGGAAATTACTATCCAATGTTATCATCTGCTGATCTTATTGGCCTATATTATAGCCTAGCGCCTTACAGCATTGTTTAGGTTAGCCTACCTGTTCTTTCTTCCTCCGAGATTTTCGCTGCATGGCTGAAAAACAAATCTAAATAATTTTGTCAATATGGCTATGCTGAAAAAGTTTGATAGGTGGTGCGTTACACTATCCGACTGTTTGTTTTTGTCCTGGACATTCGCAGGCCAGGGAGTGCGTTCTGATTGCGCAATAATGGCTTTGGAGCGTATGCGATCTGTCATCACTGGGAAACAGTTCGATTGATGTAAATTAAATCTAAACATTTTTGTGTGAAAATCCAATAAAGAATGGAAACAGCATTGATTCAATCAGCTTATGTCCATGATAATATGCATGTTGCCCGAATTCTAATGTCTAATATTGTAGCCTATATATCGATACCCAGAGCCATATATAGTTAGGTCTAAATACATGGTGGTACCATGCACAGAACTTTATTGTGATTTTATTTATATGATGGTACCAACATCAGAAGCTGTCACGCCCTGATCAGTTTCACCATCCGCGTTATTCTCTCCACCCCCTCCAGGTGTCGCTTGTTTTCTCCGGTGTATTTATCCCTGTGTTTCTTGTCTCTCTGTGCCAGATCGTCTTGTATGTTAGTCAAGTCAACTAGCGTGTTTATCCCGTTCTCCTTTGGCTATTCTCTTATTGATAGTCCTCTCGGTTCTGACCCCTGCCTGATCATCCTGCCTGCCCTGACATTGATTCTGCCTGCCCTTCGGTACCTTTTGGACTCAGAACCCTTTTGCCTGTCCACGTCCATTCTCTTGCCTTCCCCTATTGGATTAATAAATATTGTAAGAGTCCAACCATCTGCCTCCTGTGTCTGCATCTGGGTCTCGCCTTGTGTCATGATAGAAACACCCAAATAAAACAACGAGGTGCTCAACTGTTGGCTGAAACCACGCAATTACAGATCCGTGCGTTTTTCTCCAGGGTCTCCTCTCGCACTAGACGGTTGGGCTCAATTACAAAATAATAGTACATGTAGTCTAACTACTGTATTTCACCTTGAAAAGTTAGGACAGCTGCTGAGATACTCAATCGCGTAATCTGCCAGATGTTGCCTGGTTTATGCCCTCCACTTCTCCTGGGAGATAAAACTATTTTTCTTCCTCAGTCTCATCTCTCTCCCCTCTTTCCTTGCTGACCCCCCCATACTCTTGTGAAAAATGTTCACATGTTAAAACCTAACTATCACAAGCGAAATTACATTTTCGCATGTGAAAATCGAATTTGCACGTTCAAATCTAACTCTTACATGTGGAACTCTCACATGTGCAATTAAAGTGATTTGTTTTTACAAGGGTTGTTAATCCATCTCCATTTAAAGCCGCTTCTCTCTCTCTCTCTCTCTCTCTCTCTCTCTCTCTCTCTCTCTCTCTCTCTCTCTCTCTCTCTCTCTCTCTCTCTCTCTCTCTCTCTCTCTCCGCCAGCCGCCCGCGGCATCTGGGGCAGGAACATGAGTCATATTTCATTAGAACAACACCAACTCTACACAACACAGACCCGCTGCGTCCCGGTCCAGACCCCAGCAGAGTGCATTAGCGGTAATGATAGATCGCACAGGCATTCACTGGCAGGATGCGGAGAGGGTGAAACAATAATAATTTAACAGCAAGTGACCCCCTTCACTTTTCAGAGATTGTACACTGGGTGCATGGTGAGATTGTGCGCTGCACTGTGCTTCCATTCAGATACGCGCTGGAAGCAGTGTGTGCCACATTGTTTCCGTTTGTGCGTGTGGGTCATTGATGTGAGTGTGCGTAGAGTCTAGGTAGCGGCGCTCCCCGCGGATGTTTGAACTTCGTGCCTGAACCTATAACGGATGCGTCACGTCGGCTCTGTCATGCGAATCCCCCCGTACGCCAACGCACAGCGCACGCTCGCTCCCAAGACGACACCGACTCCGTGACTCTCCATTTGAGCTGGTGACGCTGCTCGCTCTCTGGCGGTAGAACGGGATGTTTGACATTTGTACGGATTTGTGCTCGCACGGTGCGTCTTCTGTAAGATGGACCGAGGAGAGGACCAGTGACCAAACATGCCTACAGTCCTCCGCGACAAGGGAAAACTTTCCAACGTCTGTTTATTGCTTCGATGTGCTTTTCAGGTGAGAAGAGATACATGGCTATCTATTCAAAGTTCATGTGATAGTCAAGAAATACAATTTGTTTTAGTTTTTTGCTTTCTTTGTTTTACTTGAAATGTAGAATACTCTTTTGTAATAACATTTTTTTGTAGGCTATTGTATTTGCGTTCTCATTTTAATTTACTGTAAAGTGAAACCAAAATTAATTATATAGAATAATGCAACAAAGCTAGTTAAGGATTTATTGCAAATACAAAAGAACAATTCACATGGGTTGAAATGTTATATTGATTTGTACAGTCTATGGTTTGAATAGTCACAATGAGATGTAAAAGTTGAGAAATCTTGAGGTCAGAGACGGTTAAACCCATTTCCGTCGTTTGACAAGCCAACCCGCAACCTTTCGTTTTCACTTCAGATACACTGTTCTAAATATAGAAACGGTAAGAGAACTATGAAGACATTTAAATCCAACTGTACTACAAGTTCATATGAGATCACATCGGTCTATGGGCGCTGTATAGGCAACAGATGGTTGGTCTGTATGCTGTTTGTTTGAAGGTGTTATGATGGGTTGAGGTTGGTTTGGGCGCAGGAGACCATGGTGTGTGTCTGGGGGATTGCGTCACCATTACTGTACCCTGCTGATGTGTTAATAGATGTGTGAAATGCATTATGCATATTATGCACACATTCTACAGCTACACTTTCAGCACTGTGTTCAATGACAGAGGTGCACACACATACACACACACACACACACACACACACACACACACACACACACACACACACACACACACACACACACACACACACACACACACACACACACACACACACACACCACACACACACACACACACACACATCCATGCCAGTGCTTGATCACACAGTCAGACAGTGGAGTGGAGTGACTCATACACACACACACATACACACACACACACACACACACACACACACACCACACACACACACACACACACACACACACACACACACACACACACACACCACACACACACACACACACACACACACACACACACACACACACACACAGAGAGAGCAGAGCAGAGAGAGCAGAGCAGAGAAAAAAAAGAACAGTCTCAACAGCCAATTATTGCAGGATATCCAAGGATATGCAGTAACAACAACCACCAGTATTTCAGCAAGAAAGATAATAAGAGGGACAGTAAAATGGGGACTAGAGATAGAGAGAAGGACAGAGGAAGGTACGATGGGGGAGAGAGAGAAAGGGGAGAGTTGGAGAATATGAGCATCCCCCCATCAACAGCTGTGTTTGTTTAGATATGATTCACCAACCAACATCAACCTCCCCTCAACCGTGTGTGTTCATGTCATACGTGGAGTCCTGACTCCTGATGCCTGTTTTAGATCCACTGAATCATCTCTCTATCTCTCTCTCTCTCTCTCTCTCTCTCTCTCTCTCTCTCTCTCTCTCTCTCTCTCTCTCTCTCTCTCTCTCTCTCTCTCTCTCTCTCTCTTTCTCTTTGAGACTGTATGCAACATCTGGAACAGGAAATCGTAGTGGCAGGCATGAATAGCTCACAGGTGTGTGTGTGTGTGTGTGTGTGTGTGTGTTGTGTGTGGACGTGTGTGGACGTGCACCCCTGTCATTGAACACAATGCTGAACGTGTAGCCATATTATAAGCACAGATAGAACAAGGAGCCAGATGTTTAATCAAATGTATTAATCTGATCCATCCGGTTGGAAGTTTAATTGAGTTATTTCACAGGGATTTGCGATGCGTAGACCCTCTGGGTACATTGACTTCAATACAAAACCTAGGAGGCTCCTGGTTCTCACCCCCTTCCATAGATTTACACAGTAATTATGACCACTTCCGGAGGACGTCCTCCAAGCTTTCAGAGCTCCTGTAGCATGAACTGACATGTTGTCCACCCAATCAAAGGATCAGAGAATGAATCTAGTACTGAAAGCATAAGCTACAGCTAGATAGCATTACAGTGCATAACATGTGGTGAGTAGCTGACTCAAAGAGAGAAAGACAATAGCTGAACAGTTTTGAACAAATTATGGAGAAGCAAGAGAGAGAGAGCTAGCTATATTTCATATTTTATTCACGTTTCACTTTCACTTACTTAGCTATCGAATGCAACTAGCTAGTTTAGCCTACTCAAACAACCGACTCAAACAGAGAGGGATGCTATGTTAGCTAGCTGGCTATTGCTATCCAACACTGGGACTCTTCCAAGTCAAGGTAAGCTTTTGGTTTTACAAATGTATTGCCACCGGGGCCCACCGGTGTAACTGCTAAACTGCTTACTGTACACTGTTGTAGCGGGTTGTAGCGGGTTTTTTCGCCTGGTCACAGACAGCTGATGTGTTGTGCACTGAAGTCCACAAGCAAAGGGAAAAGGTGAGAGGAGGAGAGCGCGTAGACGCGAGAAGGAATTCTACAACGATTAAAGGAATCATGCTGTTTGTATGTGGCTGCTATGAAAGTGAACTGTGTTTGCATGTGATCAAGGATGTATTCATTCCGTCGATTCTGTTGAAAAATATTTTTGGAACGGAAGCAAACTGAATGAAACGGGGCTAAACATACCTGTATTTGTCCAATATAAACTCTTGTTTGCAACTGTTGGACTAATGATTACACCGTAGATCAGCTATCTAGATGCAGGCAAGAGTGTGCAAGGCGGTATTGAATGTGTCAATGTCTGTCACCTTGGTTACTCACTTTTCACTCGACCTGTGTGCACCTATGTTGTAAACTTTGGTTCATTGGCTAGGTTGTGTAGCAACCTGATGGGTATAGGGAACATTTTAGTATCATGTAGTAGCCTAAATCTATCGCTGTTACCAGTGGCGGTAGCTTGTATGTCTCCCTGGGCGAACCCCGCTGCACCATTCTGCACTAACTGTCATTTTTATTCAGACATTTGGAACAACACAAATAAATAATCATAACATTTAAAACTATATAAATATAAAAATACATACAAAAATAAGACTCATACATATCAAAAAGAAGTAACAAAGACAAATAGAAACAAATTGTTGTATATAAATACAAGTAAAAAAGAGAATTAAATTATTACACTATTACCCTATTGCTAACAAAAAACACACAAATATAACTAAATTGCGCAAATCCTATATTACACAAATACACAACTAGAATAACACACTTATAAAGAAGAGAACCTAATTTTTACACTATTGCACTTCAAACAAGAAACACACAAACTAAATTGCATAACTAATTGCATTAGTACTGTACAAAGATGGTGCACTATTTGATAAATTCCCCTGCTCCCCCTACCTCGGGCTTCCAGTGGGGAGACCTGAGGTCAACCTAACCCCGCTCCCCCTACCTCTGGCTTCCAGTGCGGAGACCTGAGGTCAACCTACCCCCGTCCCCCTACCTCTGTCTTCCAGTGGGGAGACCTGAGGTCAACCTACCCCCGCTCCCCCTACCTCTGGCTTCCAGTGGGGAGACCTGAGGTCAACCTACCCCCCCCACCTACCTCTGTCTTCCAGTGGGGAGACCTGAGGTCAACCTACCCCCCCCACCTACCTCTGTCTTCCAGTGGGGAGACCTGAGGTCAACCTACCCCCGTACCCCCTACCTCTGTCTTCCAGTGGGGAGACCTGAGGTCAACCTACCCCCGTCCCCCTACCTCTGGCTTCCAGTGGGGAGACCTGAGGTCAACCTACCTCCACTCTCCCTACCTCAGGCTTCCAGTGGGGAGACCTGAGGTCAACCTACCCCCGTCCCCCTACCTCTGTCTTCCAGTGGGGAGAACTGAGGTCAACCTACCCCCCCCACCTACCTCTGTCTTCCAGTGGGGAGACCTGAGGTCAACCTACCCCCCCCCACCTACCTCTGTCTTCCAGTGGGGAGACCTGAGGTCAACCTACCCCCGCTTCCCCTACCTCTGGCTTCCAGTGGGGAGACCTGAGGTCAACCTACCCCCGCTTCCCCTACCTCTGGCTTCCAGTGGGGAGACCTGAGGTCAACCTACCCCCGTCTCCCTACCTCGGGCTTCCAGTGGGGAGACCTGAGGTCAACCTACCCCCGCTCCCCCTACCTCTGGCTTCCAGTGGGGAGACCTGAGGTCAACCTACCCCCGTCCCCCTACCTCTGGCTTCCAGTGGGGAGACCTGAGGTCAACCTACCCCCGTTCCCCTACCTCGGGCTTCCAGTGGGGAGACCTGAGGTCAACCTACCCCCGTAACCCTACCTCAGGCTTCCAGTGGGGAGGCCTGAGGTCAACCTACCCCTGCCCCCTTCTCCATCTCGTACTTCTGAGTGGGAGACCTTCCCAGGCAGTAGCCTGCCTAGCTCACAAACTAGAAACCGGGCGCCGACTCCGACAAGGTTAATTGACCCACAGTCCCACACGGTGACATGATATCATTGACGTGACGTGAAAATGAGCGATAGAAAACCGATCGCGCAAATGTCACCATTCGGAATATATATATATATATATATATAGATTCTTTGGTGTTTGCGCTGCATGCCGCCCGCGGCGACGCCCTGGGCGGCTGCCCATGTCGCCTATGCCTAAATCCGCCACTGGATGTTACAATGAACTGAGTGAATGGAATATGAATGACAGTCATCCAATATGCTGTAATAGAAATAAGGACATGCTCGTAACAAAATGTATCGTCCTCTCTCATCTGAAACACCCCCCACCGCCACGGGTAATAACATAGTAAATATTTCACTTCAATAGTTTGGTTCAGTTTCTCTTGCACAAGGGTAAAACTGGTTCATATGAGTTTTGCTAAATACACTGAGCAAACATATAAACACAAGATGCAACAATTTCAAATATTTTACTGAGTTACAGTTCATATAAGGAAATTAATCAATTGAAATACATTCATTAAGCCTTATCTATGGATTTCACATCTGGGAATACAGATATGCATCTGTTTGTCACAGATACCTTTAAAAAAAGACAGGGGCAGTCAGTATCTGCTGTGACCACCATTTGCCCCAGGCAACGCCTCATGCATCTCCTTCACATAGAGTTGATCAGGCTGTTGATTGTGTCCTGTGGAATGTTGTCCCACTCCTCTTCAATAGCTGTGTGAAGTTGCTGGATATTGGCGGGAACTGGAACATGCTGTTGTATACTGAAACGTGAGGTGATGGCGGCGGATGAATGGCACGACAATGGGCCTCAGGTCGCGGTATCTCTGTGAATTGAAATTGCAGTTGATAAAATGCAATTATGTTTGTTGTCCGTAGCTTATACCTGCCCATACCATAACCCCACCGCCACCATGTGGCACTCTGTTCACAACGTTGACATCAGCAAATCGCTCGCCCACACGACGCCATACGATCTGTCTGCCATCTGCCCAGTACAGTTGAAACCGTAATTCATCCTTGAAGAGCACACTTCTCCAGCTTGCCAGCGGCCAGCTCACTGAAGTCGGTTACGACGCCGAACTGCAGTCAGGTCAAGTCCCTGGTGAGGATGACGAGCACGCCGATAAGCTTCCCTGAGACGGTTTCTGACACTTTGAGCAGAAATTCTTCGGTTGTGTACACCCACTGTTTCATCAGCTGTCTGGGTGTCTGGTCTCAGACCATCCTGCAGGTGAAGAAGCCGGATGTGGAGGTCCTGAGCTGGTGTGGTTACACGTGGTCTGCGGTTGTGAGGCCGGTTAGACATACTGTCAAATTCTCTAAAACGACATTGGAGGCGGATTATGGTAGAGAAATGAACTTTCAATTCTCTGGCAACAGCTCTGGAGGACATTCCTGCAGTCAGCATGCCAATTGCATGCATCCTCAAAACTTGATACATCTGTGGTATTGTGTTATGTGAAAAAACTGCACATTTTACAGTTGCCTTTTATTGTCCCCAGCACAAGGTGCGCCTGTGTAATGATCATGCTGTTTAATCAGCTTCTTGATATGCCACACCTGTTAGGTGGATGGATTATCTTGGCAAAGGAGAAATGTTCACTAACAGGGAGGAATGTAAACAAATTTGTGCACAGAAATTTGAAAGAAATATGCTTTTTGTGAGGATGGAACATTTCTGGGATCTTTTATTTCAGCTCATGAAACATGGGACCAACACTTTACATGTTGTGTTTATATTTCTGTTCAGTGTCGGTACAATGGTAGACCTGTTTTATCAGAGTATTGGATATAGCCTCTGGTGGTAACCTGGTTTGTATGGGTATATTAGGGATGAAGTGCATGTATAGACCTAGTATATATGAATGTTGAGGCTTGAGCACCTGGGTAGACTTGTTTTATATGAGTGTCAAGCTTAACGCCCATGAATTGACCTGGTTTATGTAATGGGGTGTAGAGATTTACCAGGCTCCTATAGGTCATGGGTTTGAACAGACATCTATTGCCCTTTCAAATCCTTTCTGATAACAAGTTTGTGGTAGAAAAATAGTGAATGAGGCTGGGGAAAATGTAATATACCACTGTACTATGAGTTTATCTATGAAATGGTTAGAGTATAGAGGTCAGAGGTCACAGGACTAAGATATGCAATAAACAGAGTTGGAGTGTGCAGTGGATAGCTGGATATAGGTACATGTTGATGACTTGGTGGAATACAAGTCTTGGCAAAGTGGGTAACAGGGCTGAGATAGGCAAGTAACAGGGCTGAGGTGTTTAGGCAAAGGAACTGGAGTCTATGGGTAATACATAAGGCTAGGATATGGGTGTATCAGGACTTGGTTGCATTAATATTAGGATATTGGCATGTGGGTGTTAGGGTTAGGGCATGGGGGTCATTGTGTTTAGATGTGTGGGTAAGTGGGCTGAGGTATATAGATATTAGGGCTGGTGTGTGTGGGTCATTGTGTTTAGATGTGTGGGTAAGTGGGCTGAGGTATATAGATATTAGGGCTGGTGTGTGTGGGTCATTGTGTTTAGATGTGTGGGTAAGTGGGATAAGGTATATAGATATTAGGGCTGGTGTGTGTGGGTCATTGTGTTTAGATGTGTGGGTAAGTGGGATAAGGTATATAGATATTAGGGCTGGTGTGTGTGGGTCATTGTGTTTAGATGTGTGGGTAAGTGGGATAAGGTATATAGATATTAGGGCTGGTGTGTGTGGGTCATTGTGTTTAGATGTGTGGGTAAGTGGGATAAGGTATATAGATATTAGGGCTGGTGTGTGTGGGTCATTGTGTTTAGATGTGTGGGTAAGTGGGATAAGATATATAGATATTGGGAATAGTGGTAAATACTGTATCTGTTAATTGTATTATAGGCACATCACTGTATGTTCCCATCGGGCACAATTGTGACAGAAAATAAAACCTCGTTTCACATACTTTTCAATATTATTTTTCAAAAAGCAATATGGCTTATAGGGGTTACTAATTGTATAAGGTGTACATAGTGGGCATATCAGAAATAAATGTGGGAACAAATGGGTTCAGGATCAGCAGAAGACTACAGTAATATGTTTCAATGCCCAGACACACACCATGGAACACTGCAGATTAGCCAGACACAACAAACAGACAAGCAAGTCTCAGTGAAGAATCGTTTTGATGTAGGCTCACATGCCCTGGTTGGGTTTTGCAACCTATATCTGTCAAGGCATTCTCATTGGTTACTGAAAGACCACCAGTGTATAGACCTCCACCACACCTGTTTTATTTTACTGTGTGGATGTTGTCTATGACTTTTCTCAAACGGTTTTTCTGTCCTCATTCAGGTCATAGGAAGTGAGTGTAACAGCTGTGTCAAGGATATTCTAGGGTAAGAGATGGTTGACTTTATACTCCCACCTGGCCCACGGGACCATAACTGCTGCACTGATCTACACTGCTCTGCTCTAGCTAAATCAGGTGTGTAGTGCTGGGCTGGAACAAATGTGTGTGTTGGTACACGTTACACTTTCTCCTGTCCTCTTAGTGGTGGTTGCCCTGAGGCTACTAGTAACAGGCCTTTGGGGGAATCTCTGTTGCTGTTGGTAGCTGTAGCTGAACAGAGCATGTCTGACTGTATCCTGCCTACTGAAATACTGTCCCAGTGTGCTGTTCACGGTCTACCTTTCCTAGCCAAAAGACTAGCACAGGAGATAGAAATGAAGAGAAGGGATGGAGAGAAATAGAGGGAGAGTAAGAGAGGAAGGAGAGAGGAGAAAGAGCAGAAGAAGAGGGAGGAGGAGAGGGAGCAGAGAAAGAGGGGGAAAGGGAGTGGAGAGATAGCAGCACACTGCTCACCTGGGAAGGCTTGTTTTTGTGAGAGGAGGGGAGTAAGGGATGAATCAGTGTCCTTGGTTACTGAGGGAGGAGAGGAGAGATAATGAAGTGAAAGGAGGAGTAGAGAGAGGGAATACTTGCCTTCTGGGGTTATGGGGAAAAGGCTGTGTTTATGAAGAAGAGAGGGGAGAGGAAAAGAGTGAGAGAAGTGACAACAGGTACTAGATGTGTCTACTACATTACGTGTGTGTGTGTGTGTGTGTGTGTGTGTGTGTGTGTGTGTGTGTGTGTGTGTGTGTGTGTGTGTGTGTGTGTGTGTGTGTGTGTGTGTGTGTGTGTGTGTGTGTGTGTGTGTGTGTGTGTGTGTGTGTGTGTGTGTGTGTGTGTGTGTGTTAGACTGAATTGAATGAAAGGAGACATGCTTCTCAGAGCAGACTCTCCTTACTCTGTTCAAGACAGCTCTGACAGACTCTACTGTTCTCTCACACATGTCCATCTGTTTCAACTCTCTCTCAATTCAATTTCAATTTAAGGGGCTTTATTGGCATGGGAAACATATATTTACATTGCCAAAGCAAGTGAAATAGATAATAAACAAAAGTGAAATAAACAATAAAAAATTAACAGTAACATTACAGAATAAAGACATTTCAAATGACATATTATGTCTATATACAGTGTTGTATACAGTCTGATGTGCAAATAGTTAAAGTGCAAAGGGAACATAAATAAACATAAATATAGGTTGTATTTACAATGGTGTTTGTTCTTCACTGGTTGCCCTTTTCTTGTGGCAACAGGTCACAAATCTTGCTGCTGTGATGGCACACTGTGGTATTTCACCCAATAGACATGGGAGTTTATCAAAATTGGATTTGTTTTCTAATTATTTGTGGGTCTGTGTAATCTGAGGGAAATATGTTTCTCTAATATGGTCATATATTTGGCAGGAGGTTAGGAAGTGCAGCTCAGTTTCCACCTCATTTTATGGGCAGTGTGGTTTTGTCTAATTGTGTTGCTGTCCTGGGGCTCTGTGAAGTCTGTTTGTGTTTGTGAACAGAGCCCCAGGATCAGCTTGCTCTGTAGGTGATGGCTTTGTTATGGAAGGTTTGGGAATCGCTTCCTTTTAGAATTTAACGTCTCTTTTCTGGATTTTGATAATTAGTGGGTATCGGCCTAATTCTGCTCTGCATGCATTATTTTGTGTTTTACATTGTACACTGAGGATATTTTTGCATAATTCTGCATGCAGTCTCAGTTTGGTGTTTGTCCCATTTTGTGAATTCTTGGTTGGTGAGCGGACCCCAGACCTCACAACCATAAAGGGCAATGGGTTCTATAACTGATTCAAGTATTTTTAGCCAGATCCTAATTGGTATGTCAAATTTGATGTTCCTTTTGATGGCATAGGAGGCCCTTCTTGCCTTCTCTCTCAGATCGTTCACAGCTTTGTGGAAGTTACTTGTGGCGCTGATTGTTTAGGCTGAGGTATGTATAGTTTTTTGTGTGCTCTAGGGCAACATTGTCTAAAAGAAATTTGTGTACATGGATTTTATAATGTCGTATGTTTTTCCCCCAACACCACTTTCCATCAATTTGTATAGCAGACCCTCATGCAAAATTGAGTTGAAGGCTTTTTTGAAATCAACAAAGCATAAGAAGACTTTGCCTTTGTTTTGGTTTGTTTGTTTGTCAATGAGGGTGTGCAGGGTGTATCCGTGGTGAAGTCTCTCTCTCTCTCTCTCTCTCTATCTCTCTCTCTGTCACACACACATTCACACACACAGCAGTGGCGGTCGGTTCCGTTTAAGATTAGGGAGGAATTTTTTTATTTTTTTATGAACATGGCCTTATTTCTATTACAGCATATTGGATGACTGTCATTCATATTCCATTCTCCCAGTTAAATGTAACAGTGTTAGGTTTAGACTACTACATGTTACAACCTATACCCATCATGAGGTTGATACAATCTAACCTATGAAGGAAAGTTTACAACGTAGGTGCACACAGGTCGAGTGAAATGTGAGTAACCAAGGTGACAGAGTGACACATTCAGTACCACCTTGCACACTCTTGCCTGCATCTAGGTGATCTAGTGTGCAATCATTAGTCCAAACGTTCTATTTTGCAAACAAAACGAGAGTTTCTATTGGGCAAATTCAGGTAGGTTTATCCCTGTTTTGTTCCGTTTGCTTCCATTTCATTTTTGAAGAATTTAGTTCAAAACTGTTCAACTATTCTCTTTCTCTTTCTTTGAGTCAACTACTCACAACATTTGATGCACTGCAGTGCTAGCTAGATGTAGCTTATGTGTTCAGTACTAAATACGTTCTCTGATCCTTTGATTGGTTGGACAACATGTCAGTTCATGTTGCATGAGCTCTGATAGGTTGGAGGACGTCCTCCAAAAGTTGTCATAATGACTGTGTAAGTCTATAGGGGGTGAGAACCATGTGCCTCCTAGGTTTTGTATTGAAGTCAATGTACCCAGAGGAGGATGGAAACTAGCTGTCCTCTGGCTACACCATGGTGCTAACCTACAGAGTGTTGTTGAGGCTACTGTAGACCTTCTTTGCAAAACAGTTTGTTTTAATCAATTATTTGGTGATGTGAATATATTTAGTATAGTTGTATCTAAAAATAATAACTTTTTGAATGTTTCACTATTTGTATTTTTTTTTATTCACTAAGTAGGATGGTCCTCCCCTTCCTCCTCTGAGGAGCCTCCACTGACACACGTACACACACACACACACACACACACACACACACACACACACCACACACACACACACACACACACACGCACACACGCACACAGCCATCAGAACAGATAAGGCCTGACCTTTTCCAGAGCCTGCTTCCTGTTCAATGGCGATGCAAAAGTCGGCATGGACTAGACACACTCACACGCTCGCACCACACACACATCCCTTTCTCTGCCATGTTAATAATCCGTACAATAATCCATGTTAATAATCCATGTTAATAATCCATACAATAATCCATACTAAACAACTGTATTATTCCTCTTCTAACATGGCTGTGACTTGTCTTTGTCAGTCAATCTAATCATTTGTATGCGATGAGGATTGGTGCAAAGATCTCTCTCTCTCTCTCTCTCTGGCTGGCTTCCTATTCAGAGCTGGGCTCCTGTACTCAGATAGAGCAGATAACAGATAGCAGATAGGATAGTTCACTGGGCACTGTCTCATAATCGCCCTGACGATTATCACCTGGATCATCAAAACCCCTGTCCTCCCTCTGGTAGACCCATGCTTCAGGGATATCACTTGCAAACACACACGCAAGCAAGTACGCACGTGCGCGCACACACACACACATGCACACGCACACACACACACACACACACACACGCACACGCACACGCACACGCACACGCACCACACACACACACACACACACACACACACACACACACACACACACAAAGACACTAACAAAAGAGAGATCACAAAGACAGCTACAAATATGCACAAAATACACAGAAGTTGATGTACAATATACACAAAGCAGTAGGAACAAAAGACAGGTTGTCACTCAAAACACATCACAGCCACAATAGACTAAGAACCTGTTTCACACTGTGGACAGGCTGTATCATGACACCTCTGAATTCACACCGACAACACACAAACACGCAGACACATAGACATAGACATACACACAGATCATGGACAATTTATCACAACTTACATCTTTCACAGACACCCTACAACCCCCATCCCCATCCCTCACCCTCATGTCTTTCACAGACACCCTACAACCCCCATCCCCATCCCTCACCCTCATGTCTTTCACAGACACCCTACAACCCCTATCCCCATCCCTCACCCTCATGTCTTTCACAGACACCCTACAACCCCCATCCCCATCCCTCACCCTCATGTCTTTCACAGACACCCTACAACCCCCATCCCTCACCCTCATGTCTTTCACAGACACCCTATAACCCCGATCCCCATCCCTCACCCTCATGTCTTTCACAGACACCCTACAACCCCCATCCCCATCCCTCACCCTCATATCTTTCAATGGCTAGAGTTAGATCTGCATGTTCTTTAGCTTAGCCAATGATAGTCCTGGCAATGAACTGAAGGCTAGAAGCAGGCTAGAAGCAGGCAGTGGTGGAAAAAGTAGACAATTGTCATACTTGAGTAAAAGTAAAGATACCTTAATAGAAAATTACTCAAGTAAAAGTCACCCTTTAAAATACTACTTATGTAAAAGTCTAAAAGTACTTGGTTTTAAATATACTTAAAACAAAAGTAAATCTAATCACTAAAGTATCAAAAGGAAAATAATAAATAATTTCAAATTCCTTATATTAAGCAAACCAGACAACACAAATGTACGGATAGCCAGGGGCACTCTCCAACACTCAGACATAATTTACTAACGAAGCATTTGTGTTTAGTGAGTCCTCCAGATCAGAGGCAGTAGGGATGACCAGGGATGTTCTCTTGATAAGTGCATGAATTGGACCATTTTCCTGTCCTGCTAAGCGTTCAAATGTAACAAGTACTTTTGGATGTCAGGAAAAATGTATGGGGTAAAAAGTACATTATTTTGGAATGTAGTGAAGTCAAAGTTGTCAACAATATAAATAGTAAAGTACAGATACCCAAAAAACAACTTAAGTAGTACTTTAAAGTATTTTTACTTACAGCTTTTTTTCAATTGTTAAAGCACAATTTTGAAAACAGGGCCCAGTTTGTCAAAACACTACACACAATTAGCACAACCCTACACCAAAGTAGCACAACACTTCAGATCATTTGCAAAATGGAACACTTTTGTCAAAACTATACACGACTTCATAAAAACAATATTTTGTTACCATACGAAACACACACATTTCATATGACTTCAATCTTTTTGAACCAGTTACACACTGCTGTTGCTAACCTAAAACACTTTTAGAAAGTCTAATTGTCAGTGATTAGAGTACTGTAAATGAAGTACACAGAGAAAGTGCAACTATACAAACACTACACAAGACCAATGCTGCAGACTGAGGAAAATATAATTTATTTCTCTCCATACACCTAAATCAGTCAACATGTCAACATGGAAAATCACAACAAAACATGTCCCAGTTTTCATGCTACTACAGTAGTGTGCATAACACTGTTAGCTCAGCAAACAGACAAATGTAAAATACTGTATCCAGTACAGGTTACAATTACAGTAAATAACAACAACAAACATAAAAAACTATCTGAAAAAAACGGACAATATTGTACAGAAAATACTACAGTAAACATACTATACATTATCTCTTCGCCTAGCTGGATCTGGCCAGAGAATTTCATCAACATCACAAGCAATATCCTCATTAGCAAGACAACGCGGGAAGAACCGTCTTGAATGTCGAATCCATCCTTGCACAGTTGCGGCGTGGACTTGGTCACAGGCGTCCTCCATGGCCTGAATGAGGGGTACCTGAGCCTGGGGCTGGAGATCGTAAACCTTCCACCGCCATGCAGAGAAAAACTCTTCGATAGGGTTTAGAAACGGAGAGTATGGTGGAAGGTATAGTACTGTCAACTGTGGATGGGGGACCAGTACGGACCAGTACGGAGAAAAAATGTATGAAATGTATGCATTCACTACTGTAAGTCACTCTGGATAAGAGCGTCTGCTAAATGACTAAAATGTAAATGTAAAAATGTGTTGAAACCAGTTCTGGACCAAAGCAGAGCGGTGGAATGACACATTGTCCCAGATGACAGTGTATTGCATCTGGTGCATTTCATTACCTGCTGTGACGGTGTGGTGCAATCGGTCCAAAAATGCGAGAATGTGAGGTGTGTTGTAAGGGCCCATTTTGGCATGACGGAGGAGAACCCCATGCTGTGAAATGGCAGCGCAAAGGGT
>NC_138311.1:25210000-25355000 GCF_965601325.2 Salmo salar | reverse complement strand
CTCCTCTCATTTCAGATTCTCTCTCAATCCCATTCAATTCCATTCAAAGGGCATTATTGGCATGGGAAACATATGTTTACATTGCCAAAGCAAGTGAAATCTATCTGGGAGGGGGAGGGGGAGGGGAGGCAGGAATTAGGAATGCACGTGAGCTACTCTAGGGAGGGGGTGAGACCAGGGGGAGGAAGCAGGGGGAGGGGTATGCAGGGGGAGGAAGGCGGAGGGGAGTTGCTGTAGGAATTAGAGTCTGGGTGTCATGTCAACAAGCCCAGTCCCAAATAGGAAAGCCCACGGGAGGTGGGAGTCCCGGAGATTCAGTTTCACGCTAACATTTCATTAGCAGTTAGCATGACAGTCTCCCACACTAATAACCAACTACAGACTCTCTATGCTACGCCAGCTTACGCCCAACTAAGCTAAACTAAAGGTAAGGGAAGCTTTCAAATGGAATGGGTTAGCAGTTTCATTGGCACTGAGTTACAAGCATGTAAATGCACAGTGGAGAGAGAGAGAGAGAGAGAGAGAGAGAGAGAGAGAGAGAGAGAGAGAGAGAGAGAGAAAGAGTGGTGTGTTTATAAACAGTGGTGAATAATAGGTCTTTATTTGAGGAGGAGCTGGTGGTGGGGGGATATTGTCGAAATAGGGGGACAGTAGTTGGGGGTTTAGGTTAGCTATGCAGAGAGAGTTGAGTAGGGGAAACCTGCTTCTACTGCCTGTATGAATAGAAGGCCCTATGTGTCTGTGTATGACCATAGCTGGGTCTATTACTGTACATGCGGTATATCAGGCCCCAATAGAGGTGGTGAGGCTGGGGGGGGGGGGGGGGGAGTATATTTATTTACTGATTTCTATTGCCTTCTTGTCAAATAGTGCCAAGCCAGAACAAACTGAGAATTGACAAACTAGGTCCTGAAAATCATGCAAAGAACATTGGGAGTTTCCTTCCTCAACTGAAATAGAATCCATCTCCAAGCTCAAGAGAGATCTTATCTATGGATGATCCAATTCGAACTAGGGTTTCAACCGGGTATGTTTTGGATGGGTGGGGAGGGGGGTAGGAAAGAGTGCTCCAGAGTTCCAGGTAGAGGGAGGGAGGGAGGGAGGGAGGGAGGGAGGGAGGGAGGGAGGGAGGGAGGGAGGGAGGGAGGGAGGGAGGGAGGGAGGCAGGAGGCAGAGAGGGTACAAGAGACGCAGTGTCTTCTCTGGAAAAGGGAATGAGGGAAGGGGGGCAGTGTTTGAGTAGAGGAGTAGAGGTTTAAATAACTCTGGTCAGCTACTGGAGAGAGGGAGATAGAGGGGGAGGAGAGAAACATAAAGAAAAGAGAAAGAGCAGGAAAGCAGTGAGTATATCCTCTTCTTTTTAAAACTCTCTTCTTCCCTTTCTGGGTTACTGAGTGAATTGTTAGGCAGAATAAACAGCCAGTGTGTGAGTCATTAGATAAATGGGAGGGGGCTTTAGCCTCTGTCAGGGCAAATGTGTGTGGATTCCAGTGGAAGTAGGAAATGTCAGGGCAGATGTGTGTGGATTCCAGTGGAGGTAGGAAATGTCAGGGCAGATGTGTGTGGATTCCAGTGGAGGTAGGAAATGTCAGGGCAGATGTGTGTGGATTCCAGTGGTGGTAGGAAATGTCAGGGCAGATGTGTGTGGATTCCAGTGGTGGTAGGAAATGTCAGGGCAGATGTGTGTGGATTCCAGTGGTGGTAGGAAATGTCAGGGCAGATGTGTGTGGATTCCAGTGGAGGTAGGAAATGTCAGGGCAGATGTGTGTGGATTCCAGTGGTAGTAGGAAATGTCAGGGCAGATGTGTGTGGATTCCAGTGGAGGTAGGAAATGTCAGGGCAGATGTGTGTGGATTCCAGTGGTGGTAGGAAATGAAGGTGGGTTGAAGAAGTAGTCAATTTAAAGGGCACTGTTCAAAGTTTGAGCTTCTTAGACTATGGTTGAACGAGTGGCCGTTTTTACAGTGTTTTCTCAATGTACTCCACATGTACAGTGTTTTCTCAAAGTACTCCACATGTACAGTGCAGTTTTGACTGTGGTGGTAAGAGTGAAGCCGGGACTGGGAGTGAGTAATGTGTGTTGGTAGTGTTTGTTCTATGGGTTGAGTGTTTTGGAATAGTCCAATGTGTGTCCTGGTTTTCAAGGAATCTATCGTTCACTCATCAAATCAATCAAATCAAACAGGTGTAGACCTTACAGTGAAATGCTTACTTATGAGCCCCTAACCAACAGTGCAGTTTCAAAAAATATGGATAAGAATAAGAGATAAAAGTAACAAGTAATTAAAGAGGAGCAGTAGAAAATAACAATATATACAGGGGGGTGCCGGTACAGAGTCAATATGCAGGGGCACCGGTTAGTTGAGGTAGTATGTACATGTAGGTAAAGTTAATTAAAGTGACTATGCATAGATGACAATAGAGAGTAGCAGTGGTGTGGAGAGGGAGGTGGGGGGGGGGGGGGGGGGGCAATGCGAATAGTCTGGGTAGCCATTTGACTAGATGTTCAGGAGTCTTATGGCTTGGGGGTAGAAGCTGTTTAGAAGCCTCTTGGACCTAGACTTGGCGCTCCGGTACCACTTGCCGTGTGGTAGCAGAGAGAACAGTCTATGACTGGGGTGGCTGGAGTCTTTGACAATTTTTAGGGCCTTCCTCTGACACCGCCTGGTATAGAGGTCCTGGATGGCAGGAAGCTTGGCCCCAGTGATGTACTGTCATGTCACTGTAACTTGCTCTTTTCCCCTTAGTCTCTCTCTCTCTCTCATTCCATCACTCTATCCCTCCCTCCCCCTTAGTCTCTCTCTCTCTCTCTCTCTCTCTCTCTCTCTCTCTCTCTCATGTTATCACTCTATCCCTCCCTCCCCTTAGTCTCTCTCTCTCTTCACAGAACAGTGTGACCATAAGACAGACCCTCCTCATCTTTCTTTCATCCTGTTCCTCCCTACACACTTTATAAACATTTGTATTTTCAATGATTTTTTCTATTGCACTGGCCTTCATTCAACATATCAATATTTTTGTGGGAAAAAGCTTATCTGAATATATATATCTCCTTCCGTGGCCTCCAACTGCTCTTAAATGCAAGTAAAACTAAATGCATGCTCTTCAAACGATCGCTGCCTGCACCTGCCCGCCCGTCCAGCATCACTACTCTGGACGGTTCTGACTTAGAATATCTGGACAACTACAAATACCTAGGTGTCTGGTTAGACTGTCAACTCTCCTTCCAGACTCACATTAAGCATCTCCAATCCAAAATTAAATCTAGAATCGGCTTCCTATTTCGCAACAAAGCATCCTTCACTCATGCTGCCAAACAAACGATCGTAAAACTGACCATCCTACCGATCCTCGATGTCATTTACAAAATAGCCTCCAACACGCTACTCAACATATTGGATGCAGTCTATCACAGTGCCATCCGTTATGTCACCAAAGCCCCATATACTACCCACCACTGCGACCTGCACGCTCTTGTTGGCTGGCCCTCGCTTCATACTCACCACCAAACCCACTGGCTCCAGGTCATCTACAAGTCTCTGCTAGGTAAATCCCCGCCTTATCTCAGCTCACTGGTCACCATAGCAGCACCCACCCGTAGCACGCGCTCCAGCAGGTATATCTCACTGGTCACCCCCCAAAGCCAATTCTTCCTTTGGCCGCCTTTCCTTCCAGTTCTCTGCTGCCAATGACTGGAACGAACTACAAAAATCTCTGAAACTGGAGACTCATATCTCCCTCACTAGCTTTAAGCATCAGCTGTCAGAGCAGCTCACAGATCACTGCACCTGTATATAGCCCATCTGTAAATAGCCCATCCAACTACCTCATCCCCATACTGTATTTATTTATTTATCTTGCTCCTTTGCACCCCAGTATCTCTACTTGCACATTCATCTTCTGCACATCTACCATTCCAGTGTTTAATTGCTATATTGTAATTACTTCGCCACCATGGCCTATTTATTGCCTTACCTCCCTTATCCTACCTCATTTGCACACACTGTATATAGACTTTTTCTACTGTATTATTGACTGTATGTTTGTTTATTCCATGTGTAACTCCGTGTTGTTGTATGTGTCGAACTGCTTTGCTTTATCTTGGCCAGGTCACAGTTGTAAATGAGAACTTGTTCTCAACTAGCCTACCTGGTTAAATAAAGGTGAAATAAATAAATACAAATATATATATATAAATAGTATTTTTCTCGCTGATCAGGACGATTGTTGTTTTTGGCTTAACCCCAAGACCAGGTTATCTGTTTTGATTGAATATAGTCCAAGCACTTTCTGCAAGTTAATTATAGTGCAAGTTAGTATTTAAAACCAATGTGGATATATCAAAGTCAACCTGTATCACATGATCCCTCTCCGTTGTTGAGCATACCTGACTGTTTCTCCCCTCATCCCTCTCTCCTTAAATCTGTCATCCGTCTCCATCCTCTCATCTTCCTCTCTCTGTTTTCTCAGATATATCACCCCTCCACCACTCAGTGGCAGCTGGATAAGTGGCTGAAAAAAGTCCCCAAAGAATCCTCTTCCTGCGACCAGGATCCCAGCAATCACGACCACACCCAGAGAGCTACAGAGCACCGGTCGCTCTCCCCAGACCCCCAAAGAGCCCCATCTCCATCCAGACCCTGGGGGATCAGAGAGGACTACAGCCCCAGCCAGAGCCCTGTTTCCAGCCCGCGCTTCAACTACAGCCCCAGGCATAGCCCTCGGCCTAGCCCTGGCTACAGCCCCTGCCCCAGCCCCAGCCCCTGTTCCAGTCCTTGTCCTAGCCCCACCCCAAGACACAGCCCCATCCCTAGCCCGGTCCCCAGTGTCTATCCGAGCCCCTTCCCAAGCCCCAGAGCCACCTGCAGCCTTAGTTCCATTCCCCAGCACCCCCCTAGGAGTCCTAGTCCTAGCCTTACTCATTCTAGCCCCCGCCACTATCCTCAGGTTCGGAGTCCTCATCAGGAAAGCCTCAGGCCTCCCACGTGGCCTAGCCTAACAACCAGCCCGAGCCATAGACCTAAAATCAGGCCGTGGATTGCCCCTGTACCCAGCACTGAGCACAAGAGCAAGCCAAGACACAGTCCATATCCTCAGCCTCCGCCTCAGCACAGCTCGAGGCCTAAATCCACACAGAGCCAGCCTGTTCCCACTCCCAAGACCACAGCCAAGGCAGCCCCTGCTCTGAGCGCTGAGCTGAGCCACAGGCACAAACACAGATCCAGGCCTAGTCCCAACTCGAATCCCAAGCTTCATTCTCAGCCTAGCTTGAAACACGCATGCACTCTAGCCCCCAAAAGCCAACACCTATCAACCTCTGGACAAAGGCCCAAGGAGAGTAGCAGACACAGCCATAATTCCAACTCCAACCCCAGGCACAGTAATGGGCCTAGTTTGACAACCAGACTCAGTACCAGTCTCAGTCCCACACCCAGGGCCAAGCACTTACCCACCACAGACCCTAGCAGAGACACCAGCAGCAGAGTTGGTCACTGTTCCAAATCCAGCCCAAAGCCACATTCTCTGCCTAACTCCAAAGCTAGTTCTGAGCCTCGCGCTAAATCCAGCCCCAGCCCTAGACCCAAAGTCAAGTCCTGGGCCCCTGCTCCCCACTCAAAGCTTCCACAGAGGAAACCCCAATCCAGGGAGAGAGAACAGGAGGTGGACAACCGGAGAGAAACCCATGCAACAAAGAGGAAGGTAGACAGGCAGACAGAGGGAAAGGGGGAACATGAGGTAGAGAGACAGACAGAAAAACAAGAAGAGAGGCAGGGGAAGAAACAGAAGGAAAGAAAGGGGGAGAGACAGGGAGAGAGAAGACTGGCGGAGGAGCAGTTGCTTAGACACCCCTGGGTCCAGAGCTCAGAGGAAGAGGAGGAAGAGGACGTAGAGGAGAGAAAGAGGAGAAGGGAGGAGAGAGAGAAGGAGGAGAAGCGCAAGAGGAGGTGGAAGGAGCAGCAGCAGCAGAGAGGTGAATGGCAAGCGGTCCAGCCCAAGCAGAGACCTCACACCAACAGTGAGCGCCGCCACCATCCCATCGACCCACAGCGCCACGGGACCAAGAAAAAGAGGAGGAGGAAGAGTGAGGAGGAGGAAGTGAGACAGTCTCAGCCGGACCCTTCCCCTCCACCATCACCCTCCGCCCCCACTCCTGTCGTCCCACCCACGGACTCCTCATCCTCTTCAGAGTCCGACTCGGAGCCCGATCTGCCTCCCAACGTCTCCAAAGTCCCGGCCGACTCCACATCAAGCCAGCGTCCCATCCCCAGGAGAGGGTACCAGGGCCCGGGGAGGCCCGCGGATAGCAGGCCCAGAGTGCTCTACCCCTGGCGCACCACCGCATCCAACCCAGGCCAGGGGCAGCAAATCCAGGGGAAGCAGAAACTCTACACCCTGGTCCCGTTTGGACGTCGTGAGCTGGCCGCAGCCTCCCATCGAGGCCTGAGAAACTTGGTGGTGCAGATAGACCTCTCCCTGCTCAACAGAGTGCCTGATACTACGACAGGCACCCCAGCCTCTCACAAACACTCTTCCTCCTCCTCTGCCTCTGTCAAGCAGAAAGAAGCCATGAGACACCTGTGCATCCCCGAGACAGAGAGAGGAGACAGCAAGAGGAAACGCAAGGTAACACACACACTCCTTTTTTTTCTATAGACCTCCAGTGTAAACAAGATAGTTGCACTGTAGCTAGTTTATCATGGAATACTAATGTCATGCTTTACTGTGACCTGAAGTCACTGTTACTTCACAACTACAATAGCCTGGTGTCCGTGGTTCTGCCGTAATATGCATGTTTCCTCCCAGTCAGAGAATGGAGTCCAGCACCACAGAGAGAGTAAGAGGAGCAACTCCCAGACCAACGGCCCCTCTGCCCACACGGAGTCTACAACGCACAGACGTCTAGACGCTCACTCAGACACCAGACACAACGGGTGAGACTGGAACACACACTCTCATACACACGTATACACACTCTCATACACACTCTCATTGACACTTATACACACTCTAATACACACACACACACACACACACACACACACACACACACACACACACACACACACACACACACACACACACACACACACACACACACACACACACACACAAACACACATACACACAAACACATATATACACTGAGTGGACAAAACATTAAGGACACCTGCTCTTTCCATGATATAGACTGACCAGGTGAATCCAGGTGAAAACTACAGTATATATACACACGCTGATGCATACATAAACACTGTAAAACGTGCTGACTGAGTATTTCCGGGGGTTGTATGTGTGAGCAGGTTCTTGGAGGACTATCTGGGCAGTAAGAGGCCAATGTCCCCTCTCTCTGACACCCCCGACCCTACCAAGCCCCCCATCAAAACACAGAACCCAGAGCCTAAGATGGAGGTTGAGTGTTGTGTTGGGGTGTCAGGGCAGCCTCAGCCCGAGTGTGAACCATGGGGACCTCCTTTACAACGGGCAGGGGGACAGAGAGGAACCGTAACCAACCATGAACCGTGAGTGCCTGACTGAAAAATAAGGCCACTGTCAGTCTTAAAGACCACATTCTACAGCCCAACCTAGACCATCAGAAGCAGTCAGTAGCTACCACCTAATCATATGCTCTTTCCTATTGACTTCCTCCCCCTCTCCATCCCTCTGTAGCCCACATCATGCTGAGTACTACATGCATGAAGCCAAGAGGATGAAGCATCGTGCAGATGCCATGGTGAGACTGGTTCAGGACTGGATTAGGACCAGAAGGACTGTTCTAACACTGAGTTAGGAATGTTAAAAATCGCTCCGCCATTTTCTGGTTGCTAAAACTCTGATAGTTCGCCTAATTTCAGTTTCTGTGACAAAATAAGCTAGTTAGTATAGTGTAGAGAATCATTGTACCGTCTAAACCGCTGTGAAATAGATATTTTTCATAAGCAAAGATATTGTTGTTTCAGTTGTTTGAAGCTGGTGTAATAAAAACGGTAGGGAAAGAAGCAAAAACAAAACTTAAGACCAGGAAGCATAGAAATAGCGCATATCGAACAGATCTGCAGCTTCTTAGACTTACTTTCAAACCGAATGTGAATTTAGTCGGTTCGCCCAAAAAGTTACATATTGCCACTTTAAGACTGTTTCAAAGATATCAGTAACATTTTTAAGATAAGTTGGCTAAAATGATAAGGACCCTTTTACAACTTCATTCATTTCCTATCTCACTTACCCAGTATCTCTCTCTCACTGTCTCAGGTGGATAAGCTGGGGAAGGCAGTGAACTATGTGGATGCTGCTCTCTCCTTCATGGAGTGTGGAAAAGCTATGGAGGAGGGACCACTGGAGGCCAAGTCCCCCTATACCATGTACGCAGAGACAGTAGAGCTTATCAGGTGAGACAAACACACACACACGCACACACACACATTCACACAGACACTCTCTCACACACACACACACACACACACACACACACACACACACACACACACACACACACACACACACACACACACACACACACACACACACACACACACACACACACACACACACTGTAACAGTGATCCTCTGTGGTTGTCAGGTACGCCATGAAGCTGAAGAACCACTCTGGCCCAGGGGCCAGACAGGAAGACCAACAGTTGGCCGTACTGTGGTATGTCACTAGCAACGATTGTCCAAATTGGTGAAAGGTCAAAAATAAAGTTCTGATCAATGTAAAAGCTGCATAATGGGGTAAGATACTCAACGCGTTTTGAATTTTAAAAACCCAAGAAACATTGACTGAACCTTTGTTTAATGAGATCCAGAAAATCTATGGAATCCAGACAGTTTAGGCGGCAATTTCAATTTAATGTTAAATATCAAATGTTTTCTTCTTTGAAACAACCATGCCAACATTTCTTTAAACCATATATGGCCTATTTATGTATTTTGTGATTACATTGATGGAGTAAACTTCTGGAAATACCAACTAATTTGGGCAAAATGAAAAAGAATAGCATAAAAGTAGGCCTACTCTCTATACAATCAGCATATTCCTATGGTAGGCCTACCAACCCCTCACAATCTCCCAGCTTTCACCATGGTTTTGATTCATAATCATGATTGTTTTTGTCAAATCCTCATGCATATTCAACATTAGATGGAGACTGTGTTTGAGAAAAGGATAGTCACCTAACCTAAATGCCCTGCTCTAGAATTTTCAAGCACAGAAATAGTTGATGTTGATTGTTCATTTTTGGGAGCGGCTTCCATTGTGGCTGAGTTAGGCCTAATTTGTAAACATTAAATCTCAACTTTTTCAAACGCTACAAAAATTAACACCCACCTGTGCAACAATCGCTTTCTTGTCTTTCTTGTGATATAAATATTGTTTGTGCATTTAATCCCTGTCAAATCAAATCAAATGTTATTTGTTAAATGCTTCTTAAACAACAGGTGTACACTAACAGAGAAACGCTTACGTACCTTCCCAACAATGTAGAGAGAAATAAAATAGAGAAATAATAAAAAAGTTAAGCACAATAATAAAATGTATAATAAATACACAATGAGTAACGGTAACTTGGCAATATACAGGGGGTACCAGTACCGAGATGATGTGCAGGTGTACGAGGTAAATAAAGTAGATATGTACATATAACTAGGGATAAAGTGACAAATAATAAACAGTAGAAGCAGCGTATGTGATGTGTCCCAAAAGTTCTTGCAACAAGGGTCAATGCGGATAGTTTGGGTAGTTATTTGGTTAACTTTTTAACTAACTATTTAGCAGTTTTATGGCTTGGAATTAGATGCTGTTCAAGGTCCTGTTGGTTCCAGACTTGGTACATCGGTACTGCTTGCCGTGCGGTAGCAGAGCGAACAGTCTATGGCTGTAGTCTTTTACCATTTTTAGGGCCTTCCTCTGACACCACCTGATATAGATGTCCTGGATGACAGGGAACTCGGCCCCAGTGATATAGCGCCTTGCGGTCGGATGCCAAGCAGTTGCCATACCGAGTGGTGATGCAGCCAGTCAAGATGCTCTCAGCGGTGCAGCTGTAGAACTTTTTGAGGATCTGAGGGCCCATGCTAAATCTTTTGAGCCTCCTGAGAGGGAAGAGGCGTTGCCGTGCCCTCTTCACGACTGTGTTGGTTTGTTTGGACCATTATAGGTCCTTAGTGATGTGGACACCGAGGAATGTGAAGCTCTCTACCCGCTCCACTACAGCCCTGTCGATGTGAATGGGGGTGTACTTGGCCCTCCATTTCCTATAGTCCACAATCAGCTATTTTATCTTGCTGACGTTGAGGGAGAGGATGTTGTCCTGGCATCACACTGCCATGTCTCGAAACTGCTCCCTATAGGCTGTCTCATCGTTGTCTGTGATCAGGCCTACCACCGTTGTGTCGTCTGCAAACTTAATGATGGTTTTGGAGTCGTGCGTGGCCATGCAGTCATGGGTGAACAGGAAGTATAGGAGGGGACTAAGTATGCACCCCTGAGGGGCCCCCGTGTTGAGGGTCAGTGTGATAAATGTGTTGTTGCCTACCCTCACCACCTGGGGCAGCCCGTCAGGAGAGGGAGGTGTTCAGTCCCAGGAACCTTAGCTTAGTGATGAGCTTTGAGGGCACTATGGTGTTGAACGCTGAGCTGTAGTCAATTAAAAGCGTTCTCACATAGGTGCTCCTTTTGTCCAAGTGGGAAAGGGCGATGTGGAGAGCAATAAGGATTGCGTCATCTGTGGATCTGTTGGGGCGGTATGCAAATTGGAGTGGGTCCAGGGTGTCTGGGATGATGGTGTTGATATGAGCCATTACCAGCCTTTCAAAGCATTTCATGGCTACAGATGTGAGTGCTACGGGGAGACAGTCATTTAGACAGGTTACCTAGGTGTTCTTGGGAACAGTGACTATGGTGGTCTGCTTGAACATGTAGGTATTACAGACTGGGTCAGGGAGAGGTTAAAAATATCAGTGAAGACACTTTCCAGCAGGTCAGCGCATGTTCTGAGTATGCGTCCTTTTAATCCGTCTGGCCCTGCGGCCTTGTTAATGTTAACCTGTTTAAACATCTTACTCACATCGGCTACGGAGAGCGTGATCACACAGTTGTCCTGAACAGCTGGTGCTCTCACACATGGTTCAGTGTTGCTTGCCTCGAAGTGAGCGTACAAGGCATTTAGCTCGTCTGGTGGGCTCGTGTCACTAGGCAGCTCGTGGCTGAGTTTCCCTTTGTAATCCGTGATAGTTTGCAAGCCTTGCCACATCCGACAAGCATCAGAGCCGGTGTAGTAGGATTTGATCTTAGTCCTGTATTGATGCTTTGCCTGTTTGATGGTTCGTCAGAGGGCGTCCAAGCGTCAGCATTGAATAGATTCAGACAAAAAAAACACTATGTGCCGTTGCTGACATTTTGAAGGGGACTTGCTTGTGTTTGAGCCAGCATAATGCACGATTGCACAATCATAACATCAACAGGGAAATGCTTTTTGTTTTTTTCTATTGTGTTATTGACTGTACGTTTGTTTATTCCATGTGTAACTCTGTGTTGTTTGTGTCGCACTGCTTTGCTTTATCTTGGCCAGGTCGCAGTTGTAAATGAGAACTTGTTCTCAGCTGGCCTACCTGGTTAAATAAAGGTGAAATTAAAAAATATATTAAAAAAAACAAGCAAGAATTATAATGTGCGTTGCTTTTCTTTTTAAATAAATCAGTCCAGCAACAATTATTTGACAAGTGAATTTACACCTCACAAAACAGAGGAATAATTTACACCTCACAAAAACAGAGGAATAATGGCGGAGAATCCTGAGGTGGGCGGGGCATGCACATTGCTAATGTCCCTTTCTCCTTGTAATTTCTTGTCTATTATTACCCTCCTAGAAAATAATCACCTATGGGATGTGGATTATGTATTTATTTACTGGGCATTTCTCTCTCTCTGTGTGTGTGTGTGTGTGTGTGTGTGTGTGTGTGTGTGTGTGTGTGTGTGTGTGTGTGTGTGTGTGTGTGTGTGTGTGTGTGTGTGTGTGTGTGTGTGTGTGTTCCCTAGTTTCCGGTGCCTTGCCCTCCTATACTGGCAGATGTTTCGTTTAAAGAAGGATCACGCCCTGAAGTATTCCAAAGCTCTATTGGACTACTTTAAGGTACAAACCTCACCAGCAGCTATTTTAACTGCTGGATTTAGTGTGATGCAATTAAAAGCAGACATGTTAGATTAGATTGGTTAGATTGTAAATGTGTTTTATCTGTCGTCCCAGAGTTCTCCAAAAGTGCCTACTACTCCCCCAATCTGGAGCGACTCGGGAAAGTAAGAAAGACTCGCTCTCTGTCTCTCTTATCCCCTCTCCCCCTCGCTCTCTTTCTCAATCACTCCAATGTATTTGTGAACGTAGTATTACGTTGATTTGACTCTCCTTAGTGAAGTATCATTGTGTTCTTCTCATTGACAGGGGCACAGGGGGACCTCCCTCGTCCCTCTCCCCCAGCCCCTCAGCCCTCACCCTGGGCTCTCACACTGGCAGCTCCCCCTCCTCCCTCATCAGCATTCCCCAACGTATCCACCAGATGGCAGCAAACCACCTCAACATCACCAACAGTGTCCTCTACAGCTATGAGTACTGGGAGGTAGCAGATAGCCTTGCCAGAGACAACAAGGGTAAGAGAGGCTACCTCTTTATTAGCAAATGAATAAATGGACTGAAATGACCTCTTTGGGGTTTTTTTAGAGAGAGAGAGAGAGAGAGAGAGAGAGAGAGAGAGAGAGAGAGAGAGATCAGTTTGTTGAGACTAGGTTTCAGTGTTTTATTAGATGTGATCTAACCCCCGCTTTCTCTCTATCTCTTTCGTTCTCTCTCTCTCTGTCCCTCTCTCTCTCTCTCTCTCTCTCTCTCTCTCTCTCTCTTTCCAGAGTTCTTTAACTACTTGAACACCCTGTCGGGGCCGTTGACTCTCCACAGTAGTATTGCTCATGCAGTCCAGTACACCAGACAGGCTCTACAGTGGATACGCATCAGTGCCAATGTGGGTTAGTGGAGGGAGGGGCGAGACCATAGAGAATGATAGAGAAAGGATCCCTATATAGTTCCCATTATGGCGTCTGTGAGCGCACCGGCAGCGCCATCTCAATTTTTAAGTAGTCAATTTTATTCTTCACAATTGGCTGATACCTCCTGATGAGCTGATTGGACATGACTCCAACAGGAAGTTGACTGTCACCCAGTTGACTGCATTAAAATGGTGGAAGCCCTCAATGGTGCTCCCATGCTAACACGGCCTTTTGGCCACTGGAGGCCTCTATCATTCTTTATGGGTGAGACCCAACAACCTGGCCTAAGGGAAGGAGGGAGACAGGAACACAAGTGATTAGAAATTGAGGATTCCCCCTGTATTCTATGTTTTAAGGATTAGTACTTCAATTAATACTTCAATTCTCAGCATGTATCATAAATTATGGATTAGATTTATACACAGTAGCACCTTTCCTGGTGCTCAAAGTGCTTCACTTTGTATAGGGGGAAGGTGTTGTTAATCCTACAAACAGGCAAAGGAACTGCTTTAGTATATCTTTACTCTTCCGCTTGGGATTCTCTGTGCAGATCTTTAAAGATCCACATGGATTCAATGCCTTCAAACTCGCTGCTTTACCAAACGTGCCACATATGTAATGACAAAACACACACAGAAACTGTCTAAAAAGGAAATGGAAGAGAAACATCGTACAGTGCACCTGTGAGGACTTCATGATTTGTCTATTGTACAAAAGGACAACAGACATACGACCTGGACTACATCTCCCATGGGCCTTACCAGGACTAATGGTTTCAGTAGGGGAAAGGTGAAGTTGGGATTTTGAGTTTTATTTTGGACTGTCTGGTAGCTTTTCTGTATGACTACACTGTGAGATGGCTCTTTTAAGAACATTTTGAGATGCCTTTCACTTTTTGATGTATTTTTATGTGCAATAGGTGTGTCAGATTATTTGTTTTTAACAAAAATACCAAAACAATGGGTTTTGATTTGGATTTTTTGCCAAGTGGATGGGCCAGCATTCATGTTCCTGTCTATGCAAAATTATTATTTATAATATGGTGTAATGTAATTATCAAAAGTTGCATACCGAATTGTATTTCATAAATGTCTTTTTGATATTGCAATTTGTATGCATCTCCATGTTTGTTGTAGAAAAGTTGGTATATGACCTCCTAAAGTCTCATTTATCCCCAAATAGAACATGTACTGACACCTAGTAATCGCTCAGATATTTCCTAAATTCTATTAGTGTCCCCACTCAACTTTCAATATTTAGATGAAGGTGTGTGTGTGTGTGTGTGTGTGTGTGTGTGTGTGTGTGTGTGTGTGTGTGTGTGTGTGTGTGTGTGTGTGTGTGTGTGTGTGTGTGTGTGTGTGTGTGTGTGTGTGTGTGTGTGTGTGTGTGTGTATTCCAGTTAAATGTATTTGTGATCAGACTGTGCTTCTCTCCTTCATCTCTCCCTGTCTGACTGACTCCCTACCCACTGGGCACACACTGGTTGAATCAACGTTGTTTCCATGTCATTTCTATGAAATGACTTTGAACCAACATGGAATAGGTGTTGAATTGACGTGTGTGCCCAGTGGGTAGCCTCTCTTTCTGCTCCTTCCCTCTCCCCCATCTTTCTGTCTTTCTTTCTCTGAGTAGGTTGTCTGATAGAGCTAGTTCTTTTTTTCGACATCACTTATTACCCTGATGCCCTTTGCACCAATAGGAAGACTGTTATGGCAAGCCTCAGCATCCGCTGTCTGGAACCATAGCAACAACTCGGAATAGCCAATGAGACTGGGGAGGATGTAGCCTAGCCTACATCTGTCCGCGTGACAGGTGCAACGCAATGAGACCCAGAGAGGAATTTTTAAAAAGCATCAGACAGTCTATATTTAGATTTGGCTACTGTAGATGAAACATGACAGTGGAACAAACCTGAAATATCACATATGCTTTGACTTCATGCATCGGATTTCCCGGACTGCGCCTCTGTGGGGTTAACGGGTTTATACATTAAATAACGAATGGGCATTGCACCCGATGACGTGCGTGGGATCAAATTGCCATCCATTCAGTGAGATCACTAGAGCAGAGATTGTAATTGAACTGATTTTGAGATGTTTAGATGTTGCTATTCACATCTGCATAATATTGGATAGACTAAAATATTAGGGCCAATCATCATAGGCCCACTAATGTTCAGCGGCTGATAATATATATTGCCACACGGTTACAACAGAGACTTTTGAGATAACGGTTTACCTACCCAGTGTCGGTAGGCCTACACTGGACTGAACTGAAGTATCATAGCTCCAAGGCGTTTCGGTATTCTCCGCATGTATGTCGCCCGTGCGTCATTCTGTGTAGTCTGTGCGCGTGCTGGAATAATAGCGCCATCTGCTGTCCGGTTGGGCTAGGGTTTCTGAGGACACTGGCTAGTGGCCAGTCTGCATCAAAGCACGAGACAAAAGATTTAAAAAGTATTCTTTCTCTGTTGCACTATCTGTTACACACTCGGCCTAGTCTACACGCAGCCCTATATTTGGACTCTGCGACTCTAGTCCTCTTCTTGGCTGCCTGCATGGATTTCTTTTGCCCGAGAGACATGGCTACCATATATTATATGCAGATTGTGTATTGCGTTTTTCAGTTTCCAAATCAAATTGTATTAGTTACATGCGCCGAATACAACAGGTGTAGACCTTACCGTGAAACGCTTACTTACAAGCCCATAACCACTGTCCACTGCCATAACCAACAACGCAGTCCAGTAAATATAATTAAGAAAATATTAACTAAATAAATTAAAGTAAAAAATACAATAAAAAGTAACACAATAAAATAACAAAAACGAGGCTATAGTGTACAGGGGGTACCGAGTCATTGTGCGGGGGTACAGGTTAGTCGAGGTAATTTGTGTGTGTGCGTGTTTTCGGGGGCCAGTATGCTGGATGCAGTAACAGTAAAAGACCAGTCAGAGATCTGTATATAATGACGAGAGCTCGTGTCTCCGCCTTAACAATGGGAGTCGTTGTCCCAAAGGCGGGAAAGCACGCAGGTCCAAAATAAGCCCATACAAACGCATTAGGCTTATTTTTGACATGTTCGACACTTCCTCTATGGCCAACTCAATGAGGACGTGCCATAGACATTAAAACCAGGGACGTGCGGGCGTGAGATAGTGGCCCACAACATACCGTCGTCCCTAATCTCTTTGACCTAATTCCATTTCAATTTTCAGACCCTTCTCTAGTTTAAGTGGCGCAATAACTACTCCTTTATGCGGTGGAGGCCGACGAGCTAATAAAGGCTAGGGGAAAGTGGCAATGAAATGGAACGTGGCCTTTCACAGCGCTGCGTCAAGTGTAGTGTTGTTGACTCGCCACGGGGTGGCGCGATAACCACAGCCAGCGGCAATGGGAGCTGTCACTGACCCGACAGGGAGGACGCGTTCAGGCGCTAAACAGTGAGGGGAGGAGCCAGGGAGTTGAGAGAGGGAGAGAAGGAGGGAGAGAAGGGAGGTAGAGAGAAAAAGCAGACGGGCTGCTGAAAATGGAGAGCACACGGAGAAAGGTGATCGGAGATTATTCAAGAGCATGTCAAAATAGGAAGACCACAACAGTTACACTAAACTCAAAATAGGGAATAACTCCACCGCATAGACCCATTTAGAAGAAGAATCCAGCCTGCGAGAACAACATTTAGCTGTTTGATTTCAGTACAAGATCAAGTCAGTAAAAGAGAGAAGGTGAGTAGCAAAGTGACTTCCGCTTTTACAATGGGAACAGTACAGTGTGGACACTTTGTAGCACACACTCGTGCACCTACTGTTTATTCATTGTTGGACAATTATGTAACATAATTTCGACATAAGCAACGTGTCCTCACTGCACACAGAATCTGTGCACAGTCTGAAATTATACTCTGTAGCGCTGCGACACGATTCATTCGGTTACATTTGTTATTTACCAGCTAACTCTGCAGCTAGCTTGATTTGTTTAATATCTGTCTTTCTGCTTGCGTTTTTTTTGACAGTCTTCATTCGAGAGTAACGTGGCTAGTTGAGCTTTTTTAGGTCTGTGGTAGTCAAAATCACATGGGACCACACTAGCTAACAGACATGACGAAGCAAGCAATACATTTCCAACACAGAACCAGGCGTGGATCTAGCTAACAAGCTTAGCTACACACATAGTGGACGTGATTGGGGTCAGCTGTCTTTTCATTTAGGAAATCGTCAATGCTAGTCCGCATGCATAGCTATATCTAGCTTAAAGTAAAATCAAGCCCATTTGTGTGTCCAGGCAGTGCTCGCCATGCAGGTCGACCACAAATCTTTGTTTGTGTTCTGCTCGAGGAGGGAGGGAGCAGGGAGGGGGGCTAACTAGACCTGTAGCCAACACTAGCAAGCATGACTCCTGCAACCTGCTTACTTTAGAATTTTAAGTCCAGTAAGTACAGTCAGCGAGGAGAGCAGTGGTGGCACTGTACAAAGCGTGCTCCATAACAGCCCTCTTTCAAAAAGAGGCTGCAGTTAGACTGGTGTCTGCTGCTCTGCTCTTTGTACTAATTTAGATTTTCTTTGTAATGGAAATCAGTAATAATTGCTCTGACTGCCTGCTTTAGTAAGTACATTCTCTGTCCCCTCTCACCCCCAGCATCTCTCTCATATCTAACTGTCTATGCCTCTGATGAATTCTTGGTACCAGCCCTTGGAGTTGACTTAAGATGGACTCCTTCCTGGAGGCAGGAACCAATTTGGCCCTTTTGTACCACAATACTTTGTAGCCAGGTTACACTGTGACACCTGCAGTCCACCAGCTGTGGGCCATTTGTGCTTCTGTGGGGACTCATTTGAGCGTGGCACAGCAGGACAGACGGTCTGGCAGGTGTCCAGCACATAGAGAATGATAGAGCCCTCTAGTGGCCAAAAGGCTGTATTAGGATGGGCAGCACCATTGAGGGCTTCCACTATTGTAATGTAGTCAACTGGATGGGACTTACAATTTTATTAGCTCATCCCTCCTGGTGACCCCGTTGGAGTCATGTCATTAAGCATGATCAGACAATCTTGAAGAAAATGTACTACTTCAAAATGGAACCTCAATGGCGCTGTCCAAGCTGTCACAAACACTATAATGGCACAGATACAAAGATGAGTCCTCTATCTATGTCTATGGTCCAGCCATCCCGCTGCTTAAATGCTGCTGCAGAGTCCAGGTAGTAGTAATACAGCGGGAGGCCTGTTAGAACTGTTCTGGAGACGGGTGTATTTTTAGCTCATAATGTTAAAGGTCATAACAGCGCCAGATAAAGCTGATCCTAACCCAGCAAACATTACAGGGCTTGAATAAAAAGACAGACAGGCGTAGGATAGTCAATCTTTCTCAGATGCTTTGTCTGATTGATTACCTGTCCATGGATGGAATGTAGTCTTAGATTTAACCCCATATCTCCACCTCTTCCTTACTGCTTTCTACTCCGTATAGGTTATCTGCAGATGTAATTTTCTGTCCCCCCCCGTCATCCTTTTTATGTGCCTTTGTCCATAACATTTCTACCCAAGGCTACATCCATCCTTTTTTCATTCGGCTTCCTTCATTTTCTCTTTCTTGGGAGAATTTCAATTGCATACTCCTTGCGTCCTCTCGCCTCCTTCTCAAAAACCCATTGGAGGAGAAGGGCAAAGGGTTGGGACCTCTGGGTTTTCTCATCCAATGGCTTTTGAGAAGGTGAGGATGCGAGGAGTATGCAATTAAGATTCTCCCAATGTTTGATGTCACCTCCCTTTGAACTGACCTGAGTGTGTTCTTCCTGCTCATGCTCATTTGCATGATTGGAGCACCTGGCCCTGGCAGGATATAAGTCACACGCTGCAATCATGGCAGCCAGCTACAGGTGATGAGCAGATTGGGAACACAGACAATCAGTGTCAAACCTGACTGTGTCTGCCTATTCATTCAACAGATGTGCCATTCTCTGCTTTGGGTTTCTTGATGGCGGGCGTTCAGGCTCCCTCTCTCAGGGCCTAGATTAGGACTAATAGGCTTACTGGGCCACTCCCTCCGGTTGAGACATGGGTCACAGACCGAGGCTAGGGTCAGTGCTAAAGGGAGAGTACACTCCAAAATCAAAAGTTGCTAATCTCTCCTTGAGCTAGGAAACACCCTCATGTGAAGTTGGACAACAGTCTGATGGATTGAACTCAGAAAGCCCAATAGAAGGGGGTTTGAAGATAAATCTGTTTTGAGATGAGAGCTACGATGCTCAAGGCCAGAATTGAAGGGTCCAGACGGATAATTAAAATAATGTAATAAGGAAGGGAGGATGAGGATTGTTTCATCATAATCACACCATCTGAGATAGAGGTACCCACAGGATATAAGGGGAGAGACGGGAGAGCATCAAGTGTGAGAAAAATAAAATGTTCTAGTGTGTTTTGAGGGACAAAATGACAGACCAAGGAAGGTAAAATGGTATGGTAAGTAAGCATTGGTCACCACACTTTCCCACACACACTGTTGTACTGTTCTTCTAGGGCGGGGCCTGATGTAAATCTCCCGGTATCGATCACTAATTACAATACAAGCCTAATTAGTGTACTGAAGTTGGCTGATCGATCACCTAAAAACCTGATAACAAAGATTGTGTGTGTGTATCTGTGTGGGTTCTCTTACACGGCTACCTAATGGCTACCTAAAACAGACTATTCTTCTCTGTCTCGTCCTCTCCCAGGTGTTTCTCAGTATGAGTCGAGATGGGCGGAGGAAGAGGGACAGGGATGACAACGGTTGGGCTTCCAGGGTGAGTAACTTCCTGTTTCCGTTGCCATGGAGACCCATGAGCGTGGCATTATCCGTTACATTGGCTCACTTTAGCTCAGTGGGATAATATGGTACTGCCAGAGCATAATGAATTGTGCAAACAACTTAGCTTGATACCTGTGTGATTATGTATACTTATGACTGCTGATGAGAAAGGAGAGGCTAAGAATTTTATAGTAGTGCTCTGTGTATGTCATGCATGATAAGCCGACCCTGGTTTTCCTCCTTAATTTGCCACTTTATTGACTCTCCAGCCTGGAGGCCTGTTGCATGTGTGACTATCAGTCTGCAGTGAGAATATCATGGTTTCTTGTTAGAACAAATTCTAAAAGTGTGTGTGTGTGTGTGTACCGGCGGCATGTAGCCTAGCGGTTAAGAGCGTTGGGCTAGCAACCGATCAGGTGAAAAATCTGTCTGTGCCCTTGAGCAAGGCACTTCACCTTAATTGTTCCTGTAAGCTGCTCTAGATATGAGCATCTGCTAAATGACTTTAAATGTCAAATGTGTGTGTAGGGTGGCTACATGGCTGCTAAGGTGTCCAAGCTGGATGAGCAGTTTAAGATGGACGCCCCCAGAGAGAAACAGAAAGATGGAGCCTGCCCTAGCATCTTCACTGGGGTGGCCATCTATGTCAACGGGTACACAGGTGAGAATCATGGCCGTTAAGGCGTCAGCATGGTCTGGCTAGGCCACCCGAACGAGTGCACTCGCCTACTCCCTTAAAAGACCTTCGCTTGAAAAATGAGACAAAGCGGCAATAGTACTGTTTGTCCATCTTGAGATGCTGTAGCAAGCATACACTTCCTCAAAATAGTCCGAATTAATCTAAGATAAATCAAGAAATCTGTCATTTATTTTGATGTTTTTGCAGAGATCTTAGTCGCATCTAACTAAGATGTTTGGTGCAGTATTTCTCAAGTGGAAAAATAGGCCTCGTTTTCATGCACATCTCATTGATTGACAACGAACACTTAATTGAAGAATCCCTTCGGTTGACCAATCACCGTGGAAGGGGCGTCAACTTCGGCTACCGACTTCAGCTTGCCTCGATAATTTTCTGTGTGCACGAACAGCCGGAAAAAACCCTTCCGAGGATCAAAATGAACAAAAACGTCACAAAATGTCGTTATAATATATACCCGAACTGTTCCTATCTGTCTGGGATGGGAAGCATGCGCACGCCTTTACACCATACCCACCCTTCTCCCATTGATTCTATCCTTATCCCTTCTATGGATACTAAATGCAGTCCTTAATGCTTTAATGGAGTTAGTAACCCATTTATACTTTCTAAGCAATTTTACTTTGATTGCAATTATTTCTCTAGAAAGACTGGGCGGGTGTGTAACTGCAATGTATGGACTTTGTGCGTGTGGACCGTACAATAGATGGGGTTCAGTTGTTAGGTAAGCCATAGAAGGCTTTGTTGGGATTGCTGTGCGGTCGACACGTTCTACCTCTGTATTCTATTTTCCCACACTGCCTTCCCTTCTCTCCTTTTATCCCAATCTCTTATCTTTCATTATTTTCTCTTTCCCCCTCGTCTCCACTTCTCCATTCTTACCCCATTTCTTCTCTCATTCCTCTTTCCACCTTTCACTCTTTCCCCTCATTTAGCTTTTGTCTTTGTCTTTCCTCTTCTATCTCCTCTTTCTTTTAACCTACAGGAAATATAAATTGGATATGTAAATGATTTCTAAGAGTATCACAGGGGAGTACATGGAAATAATCTCCTCTCTCTCTACCTACTCATTCAAGGGTTTCTCTTTATTTTTACTATTTTCTATCTGGTAGAGTAATAGTGAAGACATCAAAACTATGTAGTAACTCAAAAAGTTGGGTGATTGTGGCAGCCAGGTCATCTGATGCACCACTCCATCACTCTCCTTCTTGGTCAAATAGCCCTTACACAGCCTGGAGGTGTGTTGGGTCATTGTCCTGTTGAAAAACAAATGATAGTCCCACTAAGCGCAAACCAGATGGGATGGTGTATTGCTGCAGAATGCTGTGGTAGCCATGCTGGTCAAGTGTGCCTTGAATTCTAAATGAATCACTGACAGTGTCACCATCAAAGCACCATCACACCACCTCCTCCATGCTTCACGGTGGGAACCATACATGCGGAGATCCATCTGTTCACCTACTCTGCGTCTCACAAAGACACGGCGGTTGGAACCAAAAATCTCAAATTTAGACTCATCAGACCGAAGGACAGATTTACACCGGTCTAATGTCCATTGCTCGTGTTTCAAGCAAGTCTCTTCTTATTGGTGATTTCAAGTCTATGTATATAGGGCAGCAGCCTCTAATGTGCATATGATTGCTATTTAACAATGATGACATTGATATATAAGCTGTTTTTCAGTCTCTCGGTCACAGCTTTGATGCACCTGTACTGACGTCGCCTTCTGGATGATAGCGGGGTGAACAGGAAGTGGCTCAGGTGGTTGTTGACCTTGATTATCTTTTTGGCCTTCCTGTGACATCGGGTGCTCTAGGTGTCCTGAAGGGCAGGTAGTTTGCCGCCAGGGATGCGTTGGGCAGACCGCACCACCCTCTGGAGAGCCCTGCGGTTGTGGGCGGTGCAGTTGCCGTACCAGGCAGTGATACAGCCTGACAGGATGCTCTCAATTGTGCATCTGTAAAAGTTTGAGGGTTTTAGGTGCCAACACAAATTTCTTTAGCCTCCTGAGGTTGAAGAGGCGCTGTTTCGCCGCCTTCACCACGCTGTCTGTGTGGATGGACCATTTCAGATCGTCAGTGATATGTACGCAGAGGAACTTGAAGCTTTCCACCTTCTCCACAGCGGTCCCGTCGATGTGGAAAGGGAGGTGCTCCCTCTGCTGTTTCCTGAAGACCATGATCACCATCTTTGTTTTGTTGATGTTAAGAGAGGGAGGTTATTTTCCTGGCACCACACTCCCAGAGCCCTCACCACCTTCCTGTAGGCTGTCTCATCATTGTTGGTAATCAAGCCTACCACTGTGTTGTCGTCTGCAAACTTGATGATTGAGTTGGAGGAGTGCATGGCCACGCCGTCATGGGTGAACACTCCCAGAGTGCTAAGAGCTTTGGCGTGACCCTGGACAACACCCTGTCGTTCTCCGCTAACATCAAGGCGGTGACCCGATCCTGTAGGTTCATGCTCTACAACATTCGCAGAGTACGACCCTGCCTCACACAGGAAGCGGCGCAGGTCCTAATCCAGGCAGTTGTCATCTCCCGTCTGGATTACTGCAACTCGCTGTTGGCGGGGCTCCCTGCCTGCGCCATTAAACCCCTACAACTCATCCAGGACGCCGCAGCCCGTCTGGTGTTCAACCTTCCCAAGTTCTCTCACGTCACCCCGCTCCTCCGCACACTCCACTGGCTTCCAGTTGAAGCTCGCATCTGCTACAAGACCATGGTGCTTGCCTACGGAGCTGTGGAGGGAACGGCACCTCCGTACCTTCAGGCTCTGATCAGTCCCTACACCCAAAGAAGGGCACTGCGTTCATCCACCTCTGGCCTGCTGGCCCCCCTACCTCTGCGGAAGCACAGTTCCCGCTCAGCCCAGTCAAAACTGTTCGCTGCTCTGGCACCCCAATGGTGGAACAAGCTCCCTCACGACGCCAGGACAGCGGAGTCAATCACCACCTTCCGGAGACACCTGAAACCCCACCTCTTTAAGGAATACCTGGGATAGGATTAAGTAATCCTTCTAACCCCCCCCCCCCCCCCCAAAAAAAAAAAAAATATATATATAGATGTACTATTGTAAAATGGTTGTTCCACTGGATATCATTGGTGAATGCACCAATTTGTAAGTCGCTCTGGATAAGAGCGTCTGCTAAATGACGTAAATGTAAATGAACAGGGAGTAGAGGAGGGGGTGAAGCACGCACCCTTGTGGGGCCCCAGTGTTGAGGATCAGCGAAGTGGTGTTGTTTCCTACATTCACCACCCGGGGGCGACCCGTCAGGAAGTCCAAGGCCCAGTTGCACAGGGCGGGGTTCAGACCCAGGGCCTCAAGCTTGATGATGAGCTTGGAGGGTACTATGGTGTTGAATGCTGAGCTATAGTCAATGAACAGCATTCTTACATAGGTATTCCTCTTGTCCAGATGGGATAGGGCAGTGTGCAATGCGATGGCGATTGCATTGTCTGTGGATCTATTAGGACAAGTAAATTGAAATGGGTCTAGGGTGACAAGTAAGGTGGAGGTGACATGATCCTTGACTAGTCTCTCAAAGCACTTCATGATGACAGAAGTGAGTACTACGGGGCGATAGTCATTTAGGTTCAGTTATCTTTGCCTTCTTAGGTCCAGGAACAATGGTGGCCATCTTGAAGCATGTGAGGACAGCAGACTGCAGCAGAGATAACTCTGGGTCTTCCTTTCCTGTGGCTGTCCTAATGAGGGCCAGTTTCATCATAGCGCTTGATGGTTTTTGCCACTGCACTTGAAGAAACTTTGAAAGTTCTTGAAATGCTGATGATTGACTGACCTTAAAGTAATGGACTGTCGTTTCTCTTTGCTTATTTAAGCTGTTCTTGCTATAATAAGGACTTAGTCTTTTACCAAATAGGACTATCTTCTGATTGGCTCAAACGGATTAAGAAGGAAAGAAATTCCACAAATGTACTATTAAGAAGGCACACCTGTTAATTGAAATGCATTCCAGGTGACTACCTCGAAGATGGTTGAGAGAATGCCAAGAGTGTGCAAAGTTGTCATCAAGGCAAAGGGTGGCTACTTAGAAAAATCTCAAATACAAAATATATTTTTATTTGTGTAATTTTGGTTGCTACATGTGTAATTTTGGTTGCTACATGATTCCATATGTGTTATTTCATAGTTTTGATGTCTTCACTATTATTCTACAATGTAGAAAATAGTACAAATAAAGAAAAACCCTTGAATGAGTAGGTGTTTCCAAACTTTTGACTGGTACTAAATGTGTGTATGCTTTACCTTGCTCTTTGATGTCTGTTCCTGTTCTTCCTCTCTGGCTTTTGACTGTGTGTGAGCATAGAATTATAAAGAGTAGAATGTGGATATCAGCGCTAGTCCAATTCTTCTATTTATTATTTCTATACCTAGACCCCAGTGCGGACGAGCTGCGCAGGCTGATGAAGCTGCATGGGGGTCAGTTTCACATGTACTACTCCCGCTCCAAGACAACCCACATAATCGCCACCAACCTGCCCAACAGCAAGATACAGGAGCTGAGGGCCCAGAAGGTGGTCCGGCCGGAGTGGATCACTGACAGGTGGGTGTAGGGTTGTGTGTTGTGTAATGTAATCTACGTATAGTGTTTGAACTTTCCTCTTTCCCACCTTCAGTGTCAAGGCTGGCCATCTCCTGTCCTACCTGCAGTACCAGCTCTATGCCAAGCAGAAAGGCCTGAGCTTCCCCAGTGTGTGTGTTCGCCAGGGCCAGGAGGCAGCAGGACCCAGCCACAGCCTCCCTGTACCCAGCCTCAATAACCTCATACCTGGCCTCAACAACCCAGCCCCCAGCCTTGGGAAGCCCCTATCCAGCCAACACACTCCCACATCCAGCCACAGTCATCTACACATAGACAATCTCCCCCCCCAGCCCAGCCCCTCGCTCCCCCTCCCCAGTCACCTCAACCTCCAACCCAGCCCCTCGCTCCCCCTCCCCAGTCACCTCAACCCCCAGCCCAGCCCCTCGCTCCCCCTCCCCAGTCACCTCAACCCCCAGCCCAGCCCCTTGCTCCCCCTCCCCAGTCACCTCAACCCTCAGTCCAGACACTTTAGCCCAGGACACTGCTTCCTCAGCCCCTACTCCTCCAATCACCTCTACTCTGACCCAGGACACATCCCCCATCACCCACCCAGCCAAGGGCAGCCCAAGCCAGGCTGCATCCGGCCTCTTGCTCCAGCCGACACCCACTTACAGACCCCCGGTCCCGTCCCAGCTCACCCCAGCCATGAGCACTCTAAACCTGGGCATGCGCAAACTCAGTCCAGCCTCTCCTTCTCCAGCCACCTCCAGCACAGCTACCGGGATCTGGACTTCAGACTGTGAGTGTGTTTTGTGTATGTGTGTATTGATATATGTATATTGGTGCTGGCATAATAACATAGAAAAGTAGGGTGCACATAAAGAACATTGGTTCCAGGTTGTGATTCTGAATTCCCACTTCTCTCTCTGTCCTATAGAAATGGATCATTACTGACCTCCTATGACAAGACGAGGACCGCCCAAATAAACTGGGTGCAAGAGGGGGGAGGGGAGGACCCCTGTCCTGTCAGACCCCCCAGAGGGGCAACGGACCCCCCTCTGACCAACGGTCACGCCCACCCTGTGAATGGTGCCTTAAAGCCTCTGGATCTCTCCCCCAACCCCACACGACCCACAGACACACTCCTGAACCCTGACAGGAAGTCCACGGGGGGGTCTGTGTCCCTGCATCCTGCCAGCCCCCTATCCACCTCCCCTTTGAAATCTGACCCCCCCAAACTTCTCCAGAGCCCCCCCAGAAACACAACCCCTCCCCTTGTGTCTCACCACAGACAACTGGCCAATGAACAGAGACCCAAACCCCCGCCGCCCACCTATCAGGAGGCGACGGCTGCCTTGGCGTCCCGCCCCCTCGATCTCCCACCTCCGAAGCCCCGTCAATCAGATTCCCCTCCTGAGAAGCCCCTCCCCCTTGATAACCCAAACCGCTCCCCTTCCCCTGTCCGTCTGAATGGCAGTCACCACAATGCCTTTGCTCCTAACCCCGCCCCTCTTGAAACCAACAACTTATCAGCTATTCCCTCAAATCCCACCCCTCCAGACAGCGACCACCAATCAGCACTGGCGAAGACAGGGGGAATCATCTCAGAGTTCTACTCCCACTCTCGTCTACATCACATCTCCACATGGAGGAGTGAGTTCTCTGAGTATGTCAACACTCTGCAGAGCAGGAGGAGGGCCACAGGGGGCGCCACATTCCCCGGGAGAGACAGGCTCAAACGCCAGAGGAGAGAGGGTAAGGAAGAGGAGTGTGTGTTTGGAAGGGATGGATTGGATGGTCTGTGTGATGGAATGTGAATTCTGATTACTGAGTCCAGTCATGTCTCTCAAATGTCCGTGGAAACATTCTGCATGTTGTTAATGTCGTTTAATGGAAGGGTGAGTCTGAGCGTTTTGCTGACCTGATTACAGGAGTAGCTGTGTGTACATTTACTTCTGACTGCACATGTTAGTGTGTGTGTGTTTCTTATTCTGTGTATGTTACAAGTCTGTCTGTCTCTCTCCTGATTTGTCTGTCTGTGTTTGTTGTTCAGGTTCGTCAGCTGCTCCTGGCCCTCAGTCCTGTATCCTGCATGTGGACATGGACTGTTTCTTTGTCTCTGTGGGGATCAGACACAGGCCCGACCTCAAAGGCACGCACGCTCTCTCTCACACACACACACACACACACACACACACACACAGGGCCGTGACGGTCATGGAATTTTGGGTGACAGTTATTGGTCAGCCAAATGACCACAGTCACCGTAATAACCATTTGAATAGCACGAAACATACATACATACAGTTGAAGTTGGAAGTCTATATACACTTAGGTTGGAGTCATTAAAACTCGTTTCTACTTTGTGCATGACACAAGTAATTTTTCCAACAATTGTTTACAGACAGATTATTTCACTTATCATTCACTATATCACAATTCCAGTGGGTCAGAAGTTTACATACACTAAGTTGACTGTGCCTTTAAACAGCTTGGAAAATTCCAGAAAATGATGTCATGGCTTTAGAAGCTTCTGATAGGCTAATTGACATCAATTGTGGCTGTATTTCAAGGCTTACCTTCAAACTCAGTGCGTCTTTGCTTGACATCATGTGAAGATCAAAAGAAATCATCCAAGACCTCAGAAAATAATTGTTGACCTCCACAAGTCTGGTTCATCCTTGGGAGCAATTTCCAAATGCCTGAAGGTACCATCTTCCTCTGTACAAACAATAGTACGCAAGTATAAACACCATGGGACCACACAGCCGTCATACCGCTCAGGAAGGAGACCCGTTCTGTCTCCTAGAGATGAATGTACTTTGGTGCGAAAAGTGCAAATCAGTCCCAGAACAACAGCCAAGGACCTTGTGAAGATGCTGGAGGAAACGGGTACAAAAGTATCTATATCCACAGTAAAACAAGTCCTATATTCACATAACCTGAAAGGCCGCTCAGCAAGAAAGAAGCCACTGCTCCAAAACTGCAATAAAAACGCCAGAATGTACTTTTGGGAGAAATGTCCTCTGGTCTGATGAACCAAATAGAACTCTTTGGCCATAACGACCATCGTTATGTTTGGAGGAAAAAGGGGGAGGCTTGCAAGCCGAAGAACACCATCCCAACCTTGAAGCACGGGGGTGGCAACATCATGTTGTGGGGGTGTTTGCTGCAGGAGGGACTGGTGCACTTCACAAAATAGATGGCATCATGAGGATGAAAAATTATGTGGATATATTGAAGCAACATCTCAAGACATCAGTCAGGAAGTTAAAGCTTGGTCGCAAATGGGTCTTCCAAATGGACAATGACCCCAAGCATATTTCCAAAGTTGTGGCAAAATAGCTTAAGGACAACAAAGTCAAGGTATTGGAGTGGCCATCACAAAGCCCTGACCTCAATCCCATAGAAAATGTGTGGGCAGAACTGAATAAGCGTGTGCGAGCAAGGAGGCCTACAAACCTGACTGTTACACCAGCTCTGTCAGGAGGAATGGGCCAAATTCACACAACTTATTGTGGGAAGCTTGTGGAAGGCTACCTAAAACGTTTGACCCAAGTTAAACAATTTAAAGGCAATGCTACCAAAATACTAATTAAGTGTATGTAAACCTCTGACCCACTGGGAATGTGATGAAAGAAATAAAAGCTGAAATAAATAATTCTCTCAACTATTATTCTGACATTTCACATTCTTAAAATAAATTGGTGATCCTAACTGATCTAAAACTGGGAATTTTTACTAGGAATAAATGTCATAAATTGTGAAGGCTGAGTTTTTAAATGTATTTGGCTAAGGTGTATGTAAACTTCCAACTTCAACTGTGTGTATCACACACACTACCGTTCAAAAGTTAGGGGGCACTTAAACAAGGACATTTCTTCCATGAAAACATACATGAAATTAGTTGCAAAATGAATAGGAAATATAGTCAAGATGTTGACAAGGTTATAAATAATGATTTTTAATTGAAATAATAATTGTGTCCTTGAAACTTTGCTTTCGTCAAAGAATCCTCAATTTGCAGCAATTACAGCCTTGCAGACCTTTGCCTCAATGACAACTAGAATGCCAATCTGAAGAGATTTCACCCCATGCTTCCTGAAGCACCTCCCACAAGTTGGATTGGCTTGATGGGCACTTCTTATGTACCATACGGTCAAGCTGCTCCCACAACAGCTCAATAGGGTTGCGATCCAGTGACTGTGCTTGCCACTCCATTATAGACAGAATATCAGCTGACTGCTTCTTTCCTAAATTGTTCTTGCATAGTTTGGAGCTGTGCTTTGGGTCATTGTCCTGTTGTAGGAGGAAATTGGCTCCAATTAAGCGCCGTCCACAGGGTATGGCATGGCGTTGCAAAATGGAGGGATAGCCTTCCTTCTTCAAGATCCCTTTTACCCTGTACAAATCTCCAAATGTACCACCACCAAAGCACCCCCAGACCATCACATTGCCTCCACCATGCTTGACAATGGCGTCAAGCACTCCTCCATCATCTTTTCATTTTTTTCTGCCTCTCACGAATGTTCTTCTTTGTGATCCGAACACCTCAAACTTAGATTTGTCTGTCCATAACACTTTTTTCCAATCTTCCTCTGTCCAGTGTCTGTGCTCTTTTGCCCATCTTAATCTTTTTATTTTTTTTGCCAGTCTGAGATTACTATTTAATGAAGCTGCTAGTTGGACTTGTGAGGTGTCTTTCTCAAACTAGACACTCTAATGTACTCTTGCTCAGTTGTGCACCGGGGCCTCCCACTCTTTCTATTCTGGTTAGAGCTGTTCTATGATGGGAGTAGTACACCGCAGTGTACGAGATCTTCAGTTTCTTGGCAATTTCTCGCATGTAATAGCCTTCATTTCTCTCTCATTTCTTCAGAAGAAAGTTCTTTGTTTCTGGCCATTTTGAGCCTGTAATCAAACCCAAAAATGCTGATACTCCAGATACTCAACTAGTCTAAAGAACAACAGTTTTCAGCTGTGCTAACATAATTGCAAAAGGGTTTTCTAATGGTCAATTAGCCTTTTTAAAATGATAAACTTGGATTAGATAACCATATGTACATACTACCTCAATCAGCCCGACTAACCGGTGTCTGTATATAGCCTCGCTACTTTATATAGCCTCGCTACTTTTTACTGTTGTTTTTATTTCTTTACTTACCTATTGTTCACCTTACCTTTTTTGCACTATTGGTTAGAGCCTGTAAGTAAACATTTCACTGTAAGGTCTACACCTGTTGTATTCGGCGCACGTGACAAACTTTGATTTGATAGCTAACACAACGTGCCATTGGAACACAGGAGTGATGGTTGCTGATAATGGGCCTCTGTACGCCTATGTAGATATTCCATAACAAATCTGCCATTTCCAGCTACAATAGTCATTTACAACATTAACAATGTCTACTATTTCTGATATATTTTAAATGGCAAAAAATTGCTTTTCGTCTCCATAAGAAATGGGAGAAAAGCCCATATATGGTCAATAATGCCCGAGGAGGTGTGGCCAATATACCACGGCTAAGGGCTGTTCTTAGCCGTGGTATATTTTGGCCATGTCTCACAAACCCCCAAGGTGCCTTATTACTATTTTAAACTGGTTATCAACGTAATTAGAGCAGTAAAAATAAGTGTTTTGTCATACCCGTGTAATACGGTCTGATATACCACGGCTGTCAGCCAATCAGCTTTCAGGGCTAGAACCCACCCAGTTTTTATATATATATATATATGTGAGTGTGTGTCAGTGTCAGTCAAAAGTACCAGTCATAAGTTGAGACACCTACTCATTCCAGGGTTTTTCTTTATTTTTACTATTTTCTACATTGTAGAATAATAGTGAAGACATCTAAACTATGAAATAACACATATGGAATCATGTAGTAACCAAAAAAGTGCCTTGATGACAGCTTTGCACAGTTTTAGCAAAGGGTGGCTACTGAAGAATCTAAAATATCAAATATGTTTTGTTTAACACTTTTGTTTGGTTACTACATGATTCCATGTGTTATTTCATAGTTTAGATGAAGAGAAAAAAGTATTCAGATCCTTTGCTATGAGACTTGAAATTGAGTTCAGGTGCATCCTGTTTCCATTGATCATTCTTGAGATGTTTCTACAACTTGATTGGAGTCCACCTGTGGTAAATTCAATTGATTGGACATGATTTGACAGTGCTGTCAACTGAATTAATTGTCTGTAGAGCACCGAGACAGGATTGTGTCGAGGCACAGATCTGGGGAAGAGGGCCAAAAAATATATTCAGCATTGAACGTCCCCAAGAACACAGTGTTGTGTCTTTGGCTATGCCGGATTAGGTGATATGACATGCTATTCTATAAAATAATTTCTCTGTAATTAATATTACCTGATTAAGCTAATCAGGTAGATAATTAACTAGAAAGTCGGGGCACCACGAAAGAGTGTTTATAGAGCTGTTATCTTCCGAATAAACTCTGAAAGACCTAGTAATATTTTACATCAATAGCAGTCAATATTAATCGGCACCTTATTTCAGTCTCATCTGAAAGTTGTAAATTCTTGGTTATCTTCACGAACCCTGGCTAATAAGTTGAATCAGCAATACAAACTTTCGTTTAATTATTTATTTACAAAATAATCGCACAGAATTGCATATACACAGAATGCAAATTGTCATACAGGAAAAGTCCCTGGTGGACGGAGCCGACATGACGGCTGGTTACACAAAGGAAATGGGGTTGGGTTTGAGTGAAAGAGCGGGAAGACTGAGGAACAAAGGGAGAAGCTATGCTATCGTAAATACAGTATCTTATGCATTCTAAATTACCGCCCATTTGGAAAAGGAAAATGCAATAAATATTTACTCTGAGCTGCGCTTCGGTAGGTTGGTCGTAGATGCTGGCCGTGTTGCCCAACAGATCTTCCTGTCCTCGGAAGAATGTCTCTGGTGGTAAACTGGATACGTTGTAGTATCGTCGTTGTGTGTTAGATTGGATCCGTCGTCCCTCCTTTCCTAGCCCAAGTTTACAGCGGCCGTTGCTAACTCAATGGCTAGGAGGTATCACTTCTGTAGTGAATAAGAGTTCAAAGTTCATACCATTCGCAACCAAAGCTCACGCTGAGGTTGGCTTAGTTCTGTAGTTGACATGTTAGTCCTTTTTAACGTATGGACCGTCGTCCTATCGTCCTCGGAACAGCTTATTATCTGAATCCTTCTGACATCGGACCGTCGCCCTAATGTACCCGGAACAGAAAGTTATATATTCGTAAAGGGCTTATATAGTGGAGGGAGAGAAGGTTGTGTTTCATAGTTTATAACCAATGTCTCTTCACAGGGGCGGGTCACTGATTGAGCAGGGCTCTAACCTTATGAAAACCCAATTCTCTCATTTGGAAGCTAAAATTACATTTCATCTTTTCACAAATAGTTTCATATTTAAACATTTTAAATTGAACAACAATTCCATGTGAATCTGATAACTATAATGTGTAGACTTTCCCAGATACAGTTTATGTCGTCCTGTCATCAGTCATAATGTCTCAGATGACAACCGAACAGACATCATATTCATTAAGTACCAATGCATATTTTCAACTGGTTGGATTACCGAAATATGGTTCCTTTCCCCCCACCTTTTGATGTTCCCCAACTCTCTATGTTTATCAAAGGCTTTTCAAGAGTCCTTCAGTAGAGTCAAGAGAGGAAAGGGAGAAAGGTATTTATGGGGGGTCATAAACCTTACCCACAGGCCAATGTCATGACAACAGTGGCCTCCACCTCTATTTTTTTTTCTTAAGGGTTATGACAGTTTTATTTTCTTGACGACCTTCATGCATAACCGTCGGTTATACAGTAATTGTACCAGTCCCACACCTACAGGCGCTCACACATTCTCATGTATTGTTGTTATGCCTTAAATCTAGTCCTTAACTTCCCAGTGCCCACTAACCGCCCACCTCCTCTCCTCCCCCCAGGGAAGCCAGTAGCTGTGACCAGTAACCGTGGTCCAGGCAGAGTCGCCCAGAGGCCTGGTGTTGACCGCCAGCTGGAGCTGCAGTACTACCAGAGGAAATACTCCCATGCAGGTGTCTCAGAGAGGAAGGACGGGGACCTGGAGGACATGACCTCGGCTGAGAGTCACGTCTCCCACGGCAATGGCGTGGACCCGGACACAACTTGCCTCTCTATGGCTGAGATTGCCTCCTGTAGCTACGAGGCCAGGTAACTCTCTCTACACCCTTACACCCATACTCACTCAGGGTTGGGCTCAATTCAGAATTTAATTGTGAATGCCTTGTTGAATTTGAATTGAAGTAGTAAATATGATACAGAATTGTTTGAATTAAAGGAAATCTAATTTAATTCGGTGAAATTCAAATTCCTCTTCTATTCTATATTGGGTGTAGTCTATACAAATAAACATCTTGTACATAAAACATCAATCATGTCATTATATACATGCATATAAAATAATGTTGAAACAATTGATTTTCAGGACAAACTTTTTTTTAAATGAACGATCAAGGGAAAAAACCTGTATGCAAATATTCTACATTTATATAAAATTATTTTAATTTAGTACAACATGGGGAAAATGCTACATTTCCCAGAATGCATTAGTTTAACCCTCAAATTGACCCTAAGACCGTCAAAAAGAAGCCAAACAAATGAAATGGTTGGTGGAAATATAATTGGCTGTTCTAAGCACTAAGTTTAAAATGGTATATTAACATTGTTTCCAGGGAAAAGGGATATATTCTTTGGTATCTGGAAGTGTGCCTGTCTAATGTCCTCTGTGCATTCCTGATGGGTCAGAAGTGCTTTCCAACGAGGCCAGGTTCCATACACACCCTCTACCCTATAGTAATCTGGTCTCTTTTTATTTCCATTTTTGTATTTTCTTCTGTCAGGCAGGCAGGAGTGAGGAATGGGATGTTTTTTGGCCAGGCCAAACAGCTGTGTCCCTCCCTGCAGTCTGTCCCTTACGACTTCCAGGCCTACAAGGAGGTGGCCCTGGCCATGTACGAGACCCTCGCCAGGTACGGATTGTACAGATCCTCACTTCCCTCATCTGCTGTTAGTCATGACCTCTGACTTTTCTGATTCCTTTGTTACTTGTTAGGATTGCAGCACAATCATCTGATAAACAACAAACTGATTTAAACCCCCCGTAGTTATACTCACAACATTGAAGCTCTGAGTTGTGATGAGGCGTTGGTGGATGGCTCTGCCCTGCTGGCTGAGTTGGGTGCTACACCTGAAGAGTTGGCCAGCGCCATCCGGACAGATGTCAGGGAGAGGACCGGGTGCACTGCCTCAGTGGGCATGGGTGAGTGGTGCCACGCCTTCCTCTACCACCCCTGGGTAACGTTTTGTAGGCACAACGGGAGGAAACATTTGCAAACGGGAGCTTGCACTACTGCCTAGGTTGTGTTTATTATGCAGAAAACAGAGAGAAATAGTCCCTCACTGTTATCTGGGGTTGTCCAATAAGAAATGGTCCTTTTCATTATCCACTTCAAAATGTTTTGCTACAGTGTGCTTGTGCCCTACTGAACATGACCCTGAACTTCTAGGGGAGTGAAGGGAGTTGACTGCCATTGTTAAGCATAGTTTCCCTCCCACTCAGTCACACTTGTGACCTGTCACCTCTGACCTCTCCAGGGTCCAACATCCTGCTGGCGAGGATGGCGACCCGGAAGGCCAAGCCGGACGGACAGTACCTCCTGAGGTCAGAGGAAGTGGACGACTTCATCAGGGACCACACGGTCACTAGCCTGCCAGGTGAGGACACTACAGCACCACCTGGTGGACACGGCAACTGATCATCTTTTTGGTGGTGCATTTCACCACCTCTACCCATCTCTCTTCCCCTCACCAATCTCAGGTGTGGGCCGGTCTATGGGCGCAAAGCTGGGGTCTCTGGGTGTGAGGTCGTGTGGGGACCTGCAGCAGGTGTCTCTACAGCAACTGCAGAAGGAGTTTGGCCCTCGCACCGGGCAGACCCTGTTCAGGTTCTGCCGAGGTCTGGACGACCGGCCCGTCCGCAGCGAGAAGGAGAGGAAGTCTGTCTCGGCCGAGATGAACTACAACATCCGCTTCACACAGGTAAGGACCAGATTTGGTTTCCAGTGGTTAGAACTGGTTTAATCTGGTCCACTCCACACAGGTCATTACTGGTTTATACTGGTCAGAACCAAGGCTTATTCAAGGAGGCAGAATACTCGTTCAGAATGGACTATTTTGTGTGGAACCGATGTTCTTCAACTGCTCAAGGTACGAGGCTTTTCTGTTCTGTCGTTCTCCATATTCTCTCTCTCTCACCAGGTGGACGAGGCGGAGTCCTTCCTGACCAACCTGTCCATGGAGGTGCAGAAGCGTCTTCAGGGGGCGGGGCTCAGGGGTCGCAGACTGACCCTAAAGGTCATGGTGCGTAAGGTGGGGGCCCCTGTGGAGCCATCCAAATATGGTGGTCACGGCATCTGTGACAATCTGGCCAGGTGAGAGAGAGCAATGGACAGGGTTACACACTGAGGGGACATAATTCACTCACGTCTTTCCTTATCCATTTCTCTGTCCTTCTCTTCTCTCTCCCTCTGTCCCCTCCTCTCTCAGGTCAGTGACCCTGGCCCAGTCGACAGACAGTGGTCAGCTGATAGCCAGTGAGGTCATCAAGCTGTTCCACGCAATGAGGCTGGAGGTGCAGGACCTGAGGGGGGTGGGCCTTCAGGTGCAGCTCCTTGATGGGGCCCACTCAGCCCCCCATGACCCCTCCGGCCCTAAAACGCGCTCCATCAGAGACATGCTTCTGGCCCAGCGGCCCCCCGCCCAACACAACCACACAGGTGTGTGTGTGTGTGTGTGTGTGTGAGATCTTGTTAGTGATTACCTCAAGAAGCCATACATCAACCTCTGCTCGCTCTCTCCAGATTTGCTACCTGATGCTCCTGTTGCTGACTCGACCACCAATCAGGAGAGGAGTTCCTCTGCCAGAGTCCCGCCCCCCTTCTCCACTCTCCGCCCTCCTTCGCCTGCTGATCCAATCCCAGGGACGAGTAAAGAAGAGCCGCTGCCCACTACACGCACACCTAACCATGTCCGGACGCACCTCAACCTCAGCATCGAGGTCCCCTCTCCTTCACAGGTTCTCCACTCCTAGTTCACCAGCACATTGCTGTCATTAAAAATCCATTGGGTTGGCTATGTTTTTGATGCATCGTTTTCAGCAGTTTGAAAGCGCCCTTACGTGTGTGTGTGTGTGTGTGTGTGTGTGTGTGTGTGTGTGTGTGTGTCAGGTGGACAGGTCAGTGTTGGACGCCTTGCCTGCGGAATTGAGAGAACAGGTGGAGCGCTCATGGACCCACAGAGAGACAGAGAGATCCCACAACGGGTCACACCACCACCCCTCTTCCCTTCTTTCTTCCCCCTCCTCTCCTCCTCCCCCCGCTGCCCTTCCTGTAGGAACACTGGTGCTTCAGATCCCCAACCAGCCTGGACAGCCCGGCTCCACGGGCATCATCCTGGAACTGCCTGACTTCTCCCAGGTACACACACAGACATTCACATTAACGCCAGTACCCCCATTACACACACACACATTCACATTAACGCCAGTACCCCCATTACACACACACATTCACATTAACGGCAGTACCCCCATTACACACACAGACATTCACATTAACGCCAGTACCCCCATTACACACACACACATTCACATTAACGCCAGTACCCCCATTACACACACACATTCACATTAACGGCAGTACCCCCATTACACACACAGACATTCACATTAACGGCAGTACCCCCATTACACACACAGACATTCACATTAACGCCAGTACCCCCATTACACACAAACATTCACATTAACGCCAATACCCCCATTACACACACAGACATTCACATTAACGCCAGTACCCCCATTACACACACAAACATTCACATTAACGCCAGTACCCCCATTACACACACAGACATTCACATTAACGCCAGTACCCCCATTACACACACAAACATTCACATTAACGCCAATACCCCCATTACACACACAGACATTCACATTAACGCCAGTACCCCCATTACACACAGACATTCACATTAACGCCAGTACCCCCATTACACACACACACATTCACATTAACGCCAGTACCCCCATTACACACAGACATTCACATTAACGCCAGTACCCCCATTACACACACACACATTCACATTAACGCCAATACCCCCATTACACACACACACATTCACATTAACGCCAATACCCCCATTACACACACATATATATATATATATATTCCGTCTGTCTGTCTCTCTGTAGGTTGACCCGGAGGTGTTTGCAGCGCTCCCCAGAGAGCTCCAGGAGGAACTGCGTTCAGCGTACGGCCGCAGAGAGACCGCCCAGGCACAAGGGATCATCATGGGTAAGACCAGAGATGTAGAGCAGAATACAGTATAGCCATACAATACACTGGAAAGAACTGTAGATGTTCGACTAATGATCAAATTCAACCCTCTTTGCATTACCTCCTTATTTCTCCATCTCCTTTCCTCGCCTCCTTTGTTCTCCCTCCTCTCTCAACCCCTCTTTCTCTGTAGCAGAGCAGAGGAACCCCCTGTTGCAGCTGAAGCAGGTTGGAGCGGGTCGGGTGAAGAGGCGCTACAAGAAGAAGAACGCCAACTCCAGCCCCACTAAGAAAGGCCCCTCCCCTCTAAAGAGGCCCCACCCACCAGGAAACAGCCCTGCCAAAGCCCTACAGCACCCGCTCAGACCGAGGGACCTATCCAACGGCCTCAAGGTGAGCCTTAGACACTTAGACACCCAAGGTCAGTTTGAATTTTTTCTGAATGGATTTGTAGTGATGCTTAATGATTGGCCTGAACTGACCCCCAACCAGCTGGAGAATGGACCTTCCACATCCTCCCTAAAGCAGGATGTCCCAGAGACTCTGTCTAAGTTCACTCCTCGCCCTGAACCCACCTTGGCTGGAGCCTGTGATTTCACGGACATCCGAACACTACTCAGAGAATGGGTCACTACCATCTCAGGTACAGAAGAGGGAGTGGGTCGGTCAGTACCACCTCGGGTACAGAGGGGGGAGTGGGTCGGTCAGTACCACCCCGGGTACAGAGGGGGGAGTGGGTGGGTGGGTCAGTACCACCCCGGGTACAGAGGGGGGAGTGGGTGGGTGGGTCAGTACCACCTCGGGTACAGAGGGGGGAGTGGGTGGATGGGTCAGTACCACCTCGGGTACAGAGGGGGGGGTGGGTGGGTGGGTCAGTACCACCCCGGGTACAGAGGGGGGAGTGGGTGGGTGGGTCAGTACCACCCCGGGTACAGAGGGGGGAGTGGGTGGGTGGGTCAGTACCACCCCGGGTACAGAGGGGGGAGTGGGTGGGTGGGTCAGTACCACCCCGGGTACAGAGGGGGGAGTGGGTGGGTCGGTCAGTACCACCCCGGGTACAGAGGGGGGAGTGGGTGGGTCGGTCAGTACCAACTCGGGTACAGAGGGGGGAGTGGGTGGGTCGGTACCACCTCTGGGAATAAGGGGACGTTTGCTGTCATACAGTAGTAGTTGTGTTTTTGACTGTTTGTTAATGATGTGGTTGTGTGTGAAAATCCAGGTCTTTGTCCTTTCCCCCTGCCCTCAGAACCCATGGAGGAGGACATTCTGCAGGTGGTCAAGTACTGCACTGATCTGATCGAGGACAAAGACCTGGAGAAACTTGACCTGGTCATCAAGTACATGAAGAGGTACGGTCCACTCATGGTTTAACTCTCTACTCAGTCTGGCATTCAGGGACCACTGGGCCAAGGTTAGTACTTTTCAGTTTTCTCCTGTTCCCATTCATTTATTTTCACGTATCCTATGTGATTGCAGGTTGATGCAGCAGTCTGTGGAGTCTGTGTGGAGCATGGCCTTTGACTTCATCCTGGACAACGTGCAGGTGGTGGTACAGCAGACCTACGGCAGCACTCTGAAGATCACATAGGAGAGGACACGACAGGCTCTAGCCGAGTCTCAAATCACACCCTATACCCCATATAGTACACTGGTCAAAAGTAGTGCACTAGTATGTGGGGGATAGGATGCCATTTGAGATCCAGTTTTGCTCCTCCACACACTTTGCATCAGTGTTCTGTTTGTTGTGCCACTGTTACATCATCAAACTATTACATCATAATCCTGACGGGAGGAGCTGTGTTCTCTTCTTGTGACATCACAGTGAAAGAGTTCTGTGACATCAGCTCTGCAAGCTCCATAGAATTAGTAATAATAGGATCTATATGACAAGCTCTCTCTCACTGACCTGCGTTCTATTTCGACATCATTATGACACACGTCAGCAGAACACAGCACAGGAATCGGCTGCACTACACTTCAGCAGCCTGAATATCAACGTGGCCCAACACGCACTGTCCAACCTTCCATGAGCCGGGGGGGGGGGGGGGGACAGGAACACTCCTTCTGTAGCCCCTGTTGGTCAGGACCAACTGAATCTCACGAGTGATGGCTGACTCAGCCGTTAGGTGTGTGAATATGCCAAATATCACAGTCTGATGCCTAGAGATGGTGGCCATGGAATCTCCTTGCCTTCTCTACGGTCTACTCTGCCCCCCCTCCCTTCCCTCCTATTCTGTGACATCCAGGGTTTGGAGGCAGAAAGAAGGAAACCATAGACATCCACTTTTTCTGGCTCTGTTTCTTTTCTCTCTCTGCTTTTCACCAGTCGTTCTGTTACTCTAAGCTCTGCCACCATAGCCTCAGAAGTATCTGCAAACTGACATGGTAGCAAAAAGATGCAAAAACATCCTGTTTGGGAGATTGTTTTTAAAAAGCAAGCAATTTTTTTGTACCTTTCCTCTGCAAAAAAAGTGCCAAACCTTGTTATGGCATGTAAATGGTGTTTTCAACACCTCTTGTTAAGTTTCAAAAGAAAGAAACTTGTTTCTATATAGACATTATGTTTTATCTTGTATTGGTTACAAATAGTGTGTTATTAACTGTTGTTAGTTCTCTCTTTTGCTCTTTCATCGTGGGTGTGTGTTTGTGACGGGATGGAAACCAAAATTTGGCCAAAGCACTTATGTTTTTTATGCAACCTCTATAGGTTGACAGAATTGCAATGGTGTGAAGTGGCTTCCTCTCCTTCAACTGCACTGATGGGAAAATATAGGAGAAAGCAATACTATATCGCTTTGGATAGCTACTATGTGACGTGCAGATGGTGAGGAGAGGAAGCCATTTTAGGCGATTGTGAGGCACCCACTCTCCTTATGAGCTGTCAATACTCTGACATCAAATGAAATAATACTTTCTTATGACCTCACAACAATGTCACACCTTTTTGTGACGTTGCAGAATTAAATGTTCTCTTATTGTGACATCGCGGGATACAAATGTTCAAGAGAACACACATTTGTTGCAAAAAAAAGAACTGACAGTTTTCTCTCATTGTGACATCAGCAGAGTGGATGACATGGTGGTTTTGAAATGGTTTCTACTGTACCTGATCCATGATCATATAACGGTGAGTATGCTGGGGAAATGAATGTAGTTCTAAACACAGGAGACAGACAGACAACCCTTTGATTCTGAGTTTATTTCCTTAGAGTTTGTATGCTGTGGTCTCTGAGTGAATGTATAATACTCACTTTTCCTCTCATCTGCCCTAACTCTACAAAAGGGAAGGGCCAGAAGGAATTATCTCATTGGTCAGTGTACCTGTCTATCACGACTGACCCGTGCCTGAAGACCTGAAGCTGTGACATCATTTGTATGTTTTCTAAGAACTTGACAATAAACTTGGAACTTGTAAAATTCTTGATTTTAATTTGGTGTGTGATTTGGAGTTGGTGTAATGATCCTTTGAAAAAGATGATTAAACAAGGTAAATGTGTCGTCCCCACAAATGATGCAGTGCTCCCCTTGGGCGAATCAGTGTAATTTTGTAAATGACAGCTCTATGGCAAGACTCATTCAACCAAGTTTTGTCAAAATGGGGCCACTGGTGTCTGAGATAATGTGTGTGTGTGACTAAGATGCATACAGTTGATTTCTATAGTGCCACCCCCTGGGCTAATCAGTGTATTTTTGTAAATAATGATGGATCTCTATGGCAAGACGCATCATTCACCCAAGTTTTGTCAAAATCGGTCAGTGGTGTCTGAGATTGGCTAACCTGCGCGGACTCCTATCCCTGAGCATGTGTGCCAAATTTCAGCACTCGAGTCAAACAGATCAAGAGATATAAACATGCACGTTATAGCGCCACCATGAGGTTGATATGAATGTCCTTGCATATGTTGAGTCTTGAAAATGTTTGCTACATGTGTACCAAGTTTTGTTACAATATGGATATCCTTGACTGATTTATATGCGTTTGTGTGTCGGACCACACCCATGTGAATATTTATTGGTCAATAGTGGCCATGTTTTCGTTACTAGTTTGGAAAATATTGCATTGAAATAATTTTGTCCATACCTTTACAAAAAAAAGATTGCCATTTTGAAACTGCAGTAAAAGTGCAGTAACTGCAGTCGACTGGGATTTTGGACGCAATAACTGCAGAGTACTCTGGCGATTTTAGCATGTAAATCTTGGTGGGGCTAAAAAATATTTATGTTTGATGCAAGCCAGCAAAGCCACCACACATTAATTGGACTATAACGGTGACAAATGGTGCCCACAAACTGTTAGGGCCTACATAAAGCTGTCCCAACACCTTACCACCACTACACATGGCAATCAGTGGAGCCTTGTCTGGCAGTGAAACAGTTAATTCAGCCTCATTTACTGCCTTTAAAAAAAACAAAGCTGATATGGCTGACTTGCTTAAACAAATGTGGTTTCTATTGACAAATGAGATGTACAAACTATGGCATAAGTGGATGACAAGCAGATAAGAGGCAATCTGTATTTTCGATTAAGAAAATGAGCGAGCTAGGACGGACATAGTCAATATAACTATTTGTTAAGCACTTTTGAAATGTACAGTGACAGAATTCAGAACATGGGCAGTTCTTCCAGTATTCTCCCTGTACACCAAGTCGGAACCGTAGGATAAATGAGGCATATAAGCAGACAATGAAGCTCTTACAATATTCAATGACATTTCTCTAAAACAGGTGTTGTGTCTTTGGCTATGCCGGATTAAGTGATATGACATGCTATTCTATAAAATAAATTCACTGTAATTAATATTACCTGATTAAGCTAATCAGGTGAATGTAATTAACTAGAAAGTCGGGGAACCACGAAATAATGTTTATAGAGCTGTTATCTTCCGAATAAACTCTTAAAGACCTAGTAATCTTTTACATTAATAGCAGTCAATATTTAATCGTCACTTTGTTTAGTCTCATCTGAAAGTTGTAAATTCTTGGTTATCTTCACGAACCCTGGCAAACAAGTTGAATCAGCAATACAAAATTTGGTTTAATTATTTATTTACTAAATAATCACACAATTACATATACACAGAATGTATCATACATTGATTACAAATTATGTCATAAAGGAAAACGTCCCTAGCGGACAGAACAGATATGACAGCTCGTTACACAAAGAAAGGGGGTGGAGTTTTGAATGAAAGAGCGGGAAGACTGAGGAACAAATGGAGAAGCTATGTCTATCGGGCCGTAGGCAGCTACTCTATCGTAAATACAGAATCTTATGCATTCTAAATAACCGCCCATTTGGAAAAGGAAAATGCAATAAATATTTATTCTGAGCTGCGCTTCGATTGGTTGGTCGTAGATGGGAGGCCGGGTTGTCCTTTGAAGAATGTCTGGTGGTAAAATGGATACTTGGTAGTACCGTCGTCTTGTGGTGGATAGATACTCTGTCTGTCGTCCTAGTCTACGTCTACAGTTACTGCGCTAGCGAGACGACTAGGAGGTATCACTTCTTTAGTGATAAGAGATCAAAGTTCATACTAAGTTGCCATACTTTAAGCTCATGCTATATTCTGGCTGGTATAGTCGAAATTCATCCTTCCGGCGTGTAGGTCGTCACCTTCACATTGAAATTCGATGCCAATTTCGTTAGGTTCTTGCTGAGGTTGTCTTTGTCCTTTAAACGTGGGGATGGTAAGTCCTCACGTCCTTGGAACAGAAAGTCACATTTTCGTAAACGGGTTTATATAGTGGTGAAAGAAGGGCGTGTTTCATAGTTTACAACCCATGTCTGTTCACTTGGGCGGGGCCTCTGAGTGAGCAGAGTGGTGTTCTTCTGACAAACCGTTCTCTCATTAAGAAGCTAAAAATTACATTTCATCTTTTCACAAATAGTTTCATATTTAAACATTTAAATTGCACAACAATTCCATGTGAATCTGATAACTAGAATGTGTAGATTTTCCCAAATATAGTTTATGTCGTCCTATCATCAGTAATCATGTCTCAGACGTCAACAGAACTGACATCATATTCATTAAGTCTTAACGCATATTTTCAACTGGTTGGATTACCGAAATATGGTTCCGTTTCCCATCTTTTGATGTCACCAGACTCTCTCTCAATGTTAACAAAGGGATTTTCAATAGTCACATCGGTAGAGTAGAGAGAGGAAAAAGGGGAAAGGTATTTATGGGGGTCATAAACCTCCCCCTCAGGCCAACGTCATGACACAGGCTATAGGCTACATGTGCACCAGCAAGTCAGAACAGTAGGGTAAATTATGAGGGGAAAAGGACCAAATTATTAGGGTGAGGAACATGGGGTACTAACAGCTTACTACACAACTACACAACATACACTTAGTATTACTTTCTTAGCTACAGTATACATATCTTCCTGGCGTATAACATAATTTATGCAGCAGCATACAATACATTTTTTGACTCACCTTGTTGTGCTGTGCTCACTTGACCAGGAAGGTGGCGCGGCGGTCCTTCATGGGCAACTCGGGGAAAAAAACAGGTCGAATCATGACGTTAGTGATCTTCAGGTCGGAGCTCTAGAAAGAGGCCTGAGTTCCCGACTTCGAATTCCCGAGTGGATAACAGTTCAAAACTTATTTTCCCAGTTGGAGCTGTTTTTTTTCCAAGTTCCCACTTGTCGTGAACTCAGTGAAGTCTGAGATTTTCCAGTTGTTTTGAACGTGGCAGAAGTCATGCTGGATTGACAGCATGGCCAATGGTGAATGTTTATCCTTTTAAGCTTGTAAAAGAGACCCTTAAACCTAGACGGACCACACACCCAATCCAGTTGAGTTTGCGATTTACAACTTGTTGTGTAATGTTTATGTGTAATGGCTGATGAGCACCGATACGTTTTATCTTTCATTTCTCTTCATCATTTCTCTTCATATGACAAGGATAAAAAAGGATTTGCCAGTAGATTGTCGACTTGATTCATAATGACTGCTAGCTAAGTTATTGAAAGTATTATGTTGACATGATCAGTCCAATCAAAGTTACTGTAGATATGTGATTTGACAATTTTATCTGTGGCCAATGACCTTAACCCTTCTTGGATGGGCACTTCTAATGTAACTCTATAGCAGCACCCAAGGGGCTTGAATTTTGGGGCTCTCCCTGTAGATTCTGCGGTGAGTAGTGTCCCCATGAGTGACAGAACACTGAGCCAATCACGGCGCAACTACAGAATTTTAGCAACCACCCCTACGCTCTGTATTTTTCGCTGGCTGCCCCACCACCACCACCACAGAAAGCACTGAGCTTGGCTGACACACCTGCATTTTGGAGCTGCCTTACTCAAGAAAGCAAAAGAGACTATATTTGTATGCAGCTTTATTAACTATTATTTATTTATTCTTACATTGTTTACAAACTTGTTTGCTCTGCCCCACCTGCAATGAATGACAGATTGCCACTGAGTGTACTGCAGCTGAAGTGCAGTTATACTGCACTGTGACTGCAGTTACACTGCAAAATTACTGTAATTAAATTATTTTGGATGCAGTATTTGCAGCATACTGCAGTTATACTACATTTTATTGCAGTACACTCTGACAGCAATTTATTTCAAAAGGGTAGATTTATATCAAGTTTGTGCAGATCGATCATTCGGTGCCAGAAGAGTAGCGTTTTGAGTATTTTTCACAAAATTCTAAATGGCGGGAGAAATCCATCGTGGCACGTGTGTTTCTTGTGAGGAGAAGGACCTATGTACCGACTTCATGACTTTAGATCTAACGGGGTGCCTGGTGATCTGGAGGTAGATGCTATTATATGACACTATCTCCCAACAGATTTCCCTGTACTATAAATGTCTGCCCTTACTACTTTCATCCCATTGTCTCTACCATCAATCTAACCCATTTTCTGACTCAATGTTTTTATTTCCCCTCTACCTAACTGCACCTGTATATTCTTGTATATTCAACAATATTCTTTTTCACAGCTTGTTTTGCTATTATATCTACTATATCATGTCCATAAACTCATGTATGAGGAGATTGCGTCGTCCGTGGATCTGAAAGGAGTGTTAGGCAAATTGGAGAGGGTCGAGTATGTTGCGAAGGGAGGAGGTGTGGTCTTTGGCGAGCCTCTCGAATCACTTCATGATGACGGAAGTGAGTGCTACGGGTCGGTAGTCATTCAGTTCAGTTAAGTAGCACTATATTGGATCACTCCAATACGGTATCGTTCCGTGCGGCAGAATACGATCCTTTTTTAAATTATAATTTTTTATTAACAAATCAATACAGGAAGTACATGTGGGAACAAAAGTATATATATATATATATATATATATATATATATATATATATATATATATATATATATATATATATATATATATATAAAATTATAATTGGGCTAGGGGGTACAATATCACATTACACAAGGAACTTAAGGGACATACATACACTTATAATTCTAACAGTTTTTTTGTTAGTAGAGTATTTAATTGTCTTAAAATACAATTCAATTTCTTTTTGTAAGGTAAGAAAATGTAGTGTTTTGTTTGTAAATGTACATTTGTGAACATGAAATTTGGCCAAAAGAATAACGAAATGAATTACATAAAATGGTTTCAGCTTCTTTCTATCGTAGGTAAAGAATCCAAGCAGTACATCTCTCCACAATGGAGTAAAATCTCCATAAATGTGTTCAGTTATAAATCTACTGATGTCTTGCCACAGATTCCTTACATGAAAACAATGCCAAAAAAGATGCAACACCGTTTCTGGGTGGTCATTACAAGACTGTCCAGGAGTTGGCGGATGCTTTAGTCCAGGTCTGGGAGGAGATCCCTCAGGAGACCATCCGCCACCTCATCAGGAGCATGCCCAGGTATTGTAGGGAGGTCATACAGGCACGTGGAGGCCACACACACTACTGAGCCTCATTTTGACTTGTTTTAAGGACATTACATCAAAGTTGGATCAGCCTGTAGTGTGGTTTTCCACTTTAATTTTGAGTGTGACTCCAAATCCAGACCTCCATGGGTTGATAAATTGGATTTCCATTTATTATTTTTGTGTGATTTTGTTGTCAGCACATTCAACTATGTAAAGAAAAAAGTATTTAATACGATTATTTCTTTCATTCAGATCTAGGGTGTGTTGTTTAAGTGTTCCCTTTATTTTTTTGAGCAGTATATATTCCATATGCCTGTGTGGCGAAAAAATGATGCTTATAAATTAAGGACCATGACAAGAAAACCTGCCGATGAAAAGCAGGAAGTTTCACTGGAACTTTGTCAATATTATAATTGCAAACCAACATGAAGTTAAGGCCACCAAAAGTAGAGAAGACATGATGAGGAATAAAATTCCACATAGAAGTGGGTCTTCTTAGGAATTGTTTTATCCAATTGATCTTAAAAGTATTATTTAAGGTACTAAAGTCCAGAAAATTCATGTAATGGGTATGGTTTCTCCACAGAAAGTTGAAAAGCATCTCCTTGCTTATTTTACCGTCAAGATATAAAGATCGAGCGCCATATGTTAGTCTAGAGATACCTTCAGCCTTGGTTATTAGGACTCTTCCTTTTAAAGATTAGTCCCTCTGTAGCCATTGATTTAGCTTCTTCTGGGTTTTTTTAATAAGAGGGTTAAAATGTAGTAAGCCTCTAGACTTCTGATCCTTAGTAATGTTTATACCTAAATATATAAAGTTCTTCTTTTACTGGAATACCATAATATGAAGGTGTCACACAATCTTTGACAGCCATGAGTTCACATTTATTAATGTTAAGATATAGACCAGACGCTTTGGAAAAGGATTGTATCACATTGATCGATATGGGAATTTGGTTAGCGTCTTTCAGAAAAAGTGTAGTATCGTCAGCCAGCTGGTTTATAATAATTTCTTTACCAGCTATGGAAATACCTTGTACAGGACTATTATTTAAAGAATTTGTAAGCAGTTTGGTGATTATTAAAAACAGGTACGGAGAGATAGGACAACCTTGCCTAATTCCTCTCTTTAACTCAAATCTAGGTGAGGTGCCATATTTCAATTTGATAGAGCTATTGCCATTTGTATAGAGAGTCTTAATAGGCTTACAGAAAAAAATCCCCAAAGCCAAATTTCTCAAGGGAGTGGAAGAGGAACTGATGCTCTACTGTGTCAAATGCTTTATAAAAATCTAAAAAATAATATGAAGCTATCCTCAATTATTAGGTCTGAGTAGTCAAGTATGTCTAATACTAATAGTCTGATATTGTTATAAATATGTCTGTTCCTCATAAAGCCAGACTGTGTTTCATCAATGATTGCATCCAGGACTTCTTTAATTCCTTTTGCAAGTAGTAAGGCTAATATCTTATAGTCATTATTAAGAAGACAAATTGGACACCAGTTATCGATGAGCAGAACTTATTTTTTAGGCTTAGCTATCAGTGTTATTAATCCCTGACTCATTGTAGGAGGGATAACATTGTTTTTAATACTCTCTAAAAATACTTCAAATAGGAAGGGAGCTACTTGTTCAGAAAATCATTTGTAAAATTCTGAAGTAATCCCATCAACACCTGATGATTTATTGTTCTTTAGATGTTTGATAGACTCTATAATCTCTTCAACTTTGATGGGTTCATCACACTGTTTAGATTCTATATCACTGATAGAGTGAACATTATTCAGTGAATCAAAAAACATATCTGTGGATTCCTGACAGTATGTAGAGCTATACAATTTCCTATAAAAATTGCTACAGTATTTAGCGATACATTTTTGGTCATCTGTAATAACACCATCAATGTTTAACTTATGGATAGTGTTATTTGTATAGTGACATTTCTCAAGTCTAAAGAAATAGGATGGATTCTGTTCTCCCTCCTCAATCCAAAACATGATTTAGTACTAATGCAAAACCCTTGTTGGCAATCACAGAGGTCAGACGTTTCTTGTAGTTGGCCACCAAATTTGCACACATCTCGGGAGGGATTTTGTCCCACTCCTCTTTGCAGATCTTCTCCAAGTCATTAAGGTTTTGAGGCTGACGTTTGGCAACTCGAACCTTCAGCTCCCTCCACAGATTTTCTATGGGATTACGGTCTGGAGACTGGCTAGGCCACTCCAGGACCTTAATGTGCTTCTTCTTGAGCCACTCTTTTGTTGCCTTGGCCGTGTGTTTTGGGTCATTGTCATGCTGGAATACCCATCCATGACCCATTTTCAATGCCCTGGCTGAGGGAAGGAGGTTCTCACCCAAGATTTGACGGTACATGGCCCCGTCCATCGTCCCTTTGATGCGGTGAAGTTGTCCTGTCCCCTTAGCAGAAAAACACCCCCAAAGCATAACGTTTCCACCTCCATGTTTGACGGTGGGGATGGTGTTCTTGGGGTCATAGGCAACATTCCTCCTCCTCCAAACACGGCGAGTTGAGTTGATGCCAAAGAGCTCCATTTTGGTCTCATCTGACCACAACACTTTCACCCAGTTGTCCTCTGAATCATTCAGATGTTCATTGGCAAACTTCAGACGGGCATGTATATGTGCTTTCTTGAGCAGCGGGACCTTGTGGGCGCTGCAGGATTTCAGTCCTTCACGGCGTAGTGTGTAACCAATTGTTTTCTTGGTGACTATGGTCCCAGCTGCCTTGAGATCATTGACAAGATCCTCCTGTGTAGTTCTGGGCTGATTCCTCACCGTTCTCATGGTCATTGCAACTCCACAAGGTGAGATCTTGCATGGAGTCCCAGGCCAAGGGAGATTGACAGTGCTTTTGTGTTTCTTCCATTTGCAAATAATTGCACCAACTGTTGTCACCTTCTCACCAAGCTGCTTGGTGATGGTCTTGTAGCCCATTCCAGCCTTGTGTAGGTCTACAATCTTGTCCCTGACATCCTTGGAGAGCTCTTTGGTCTTGGCCATGGCGGAGAGTTTGGAATCTGATTGATTGATTGCTTCTGTGGACAGGTGTCTTTTATACAGGTAACAAGCTGAGATTAGGAGCACTCCCTTTAAAAGTGTGCTCCTAATCTCAGCTCTTTACCTGTATAAAAGACACCTGGGACCCATAAATCTTTCTGACAGAGGGAGTCAAATACTTATTTCCCTCATTAAAATGCAAATCAATTTATAACATTTTTGACATGCGTTTTTCTGGATGTTGTTGCTGTTATTCTGTCTCTCACTGTTCAAATAAACCTACCATTAAAATTATAGACTGATCATTTCTTTGTCAGTGGGCAAACGTACAAAATCAGCAGGAGATCAAATACTTTTTTCCCTCCAGTAGGATGCTCTACCAATTTTAGTATCAGGGGTAAATATTTTGCTATCAATGTAGATGGCCCTATGGTCTGTGAGGGGAGTAGTACAAATATTTGTAGTAACACACTCACTATCAATACATTTGGATATAAGCCAAAAATCGATTCTGGACTGTCTGGAACCTGTTTTGTTACTCCAAGTGAATGATCTGTCAGCCGGAAACCCCTCTCTCCATATATCAGTAAAATCAAACTTTTCCATAAAAAGTATTAAACCCAAATTCTGATTGGTTGGCCTACCTGGGGGCCACCTATCAGTTGAATTATCTATAGTAATGTTTATGTCCCCTCCTATCAATAATAACAAATTCGGAAATTTAGATAACCAATGAAGTATATGTTTCTCTATAGATTCAAGCAAATCATTATTCTCATGTTCGGTGTTGTACCCATAGAAGTTTACAGTAATGAACGTAATGTCATTGTAACTGATCACAAGACAAATAAAGTGACCAAAGGGGTCACATTCCGAGTGTAGAATATTACCACCAAAGGTATTTTTCATTGTAGTGACACCAGCAGAGCGTTCAGATCCATGGGAAAGCCAAATATCATTGCCCCACTGTGACCTCCAGAAGAGGGCATCAGCCTAAATTGAGTGAGACTCTTGAAAAAAGCAAGAATCTGTTCGAAATTGTTTAGCAAATAAAAATAAGGCCTTGCGCTTCACATTGTTTCATAACCCCCTAGCATTAAGAGAAACTATAGACAAAGACAAACTTCAAAGATTATATAAAAGTATAAACTGCAGGATGAAAAACGTAGGAGCAGTGAACGTAAGCGATAAGGAACCGAGATCTGCACCATTTAAGTCAACTTAAAGTGAAAATAGCTTATACCATAAACTCTGAGCTAGTTGTTATCCGGCTTTTGAAATTCAACAGAAAATTCTGTTCAAGACCAAACCAAGGGTTCTCTGTAGTAAGAGAGACTAAAAAAAGCCTCTTTAGTGTAATCAGGAACAATTCTGAGAAATAAAATACAAAATAATAATTTTAATAAAAGGGTACCTACTATTTTAAGTGCATATGAAATCTGATCATTAAAAAAATAGAATAAAAAATGTTTTACATATACACGTTCCGAAGACTTCACTTGGAGATAAGTATTAATAACTAAATAGAACAATAACCGTGTAAAGTCAGAGCAGACCTGTATGCCCTTTAAAATAGTATCTTAGTTACTGTATACATAAAAAATAAATACAACTTTCAGTCTTCTTCGTAACTTTGTTAACAAAATAGGCCTTCTGGTCGGGTCATACAAGAACAAACTATTAAATTGAGGTACCTGAGTATTCTGAAAAATAGTCACCTGATGCTTGTTAAGTAACGTTAATCAATACAAGGAAAATGAGAATACCATGGCCGAAACCATCCATCTGTTCCTTCTGGTGAGATCCTAGGGAGGAATATGGATTTCTGAACTGTTGATGAAGCCTCGTCCTCCGACGAAGTAAGCAGCCTTTCCCTCATTTCGTGCTTACTTGATCGTTGGCCACAACTTGTTCCTTCTTTCTATGTCCTCTGGACTGAGATGCTCGGCGAAACGCAGACCATGGCTCTGACGGAAGGCGTTCTTCCTAGCATCTTTCCAGACAGCATCTCTGTAGAATCTGGCAGTGAAGAGGATGATGATACCCCTTGATCTTGAATTGTTTTGCTGTTGCTTCTTTCCGTGGCGATGCACAACGTCGATGGTATCACCAACTTTGTTCTTCTCTGCAGGCATAACTTCTTGGCAGATGCGGATAGCCTCTACTCGCACATCCTCATTCTCCACCTCTGGCACGCCGTAGAGTCTCAGGTTCCATCTTGTGTATTGTTCCAGATCAGTGAGACATCTATGGTAGACATTGTTATTCTTTTCCACACCTTTTGCAACTTTAGCCACTCTCATTTTCACATCCTTGATTTCACCACATGCAAACTCCACAGTATTTTTCAAGCCTTCGATAACCATGGTGTTTGCGCCTACCATTTTCTCAATGGCGTCAGACCTGGAGTTGATGAGTAAGGAGAGGGTAGCCACGATGTCAGAGTTCATGTTGGAGGGTGGAGGTTTTCACGGAGTAACCTGTAAAGAGGGGAATTCGTCATCTTCAACAGCATTCAAAAGCATGATATTATCCATAGGGCAAGCGTAGTTATGGCAGTTGTCTATAAGCACGTTTCTCTCTTGTTGATAAGCAATAGAACGGCTAGCTTCTTCCTTTCTTTTTTTGTCACGAATTCGCATGGACATGCCGAAATAATAAATTATCCAATTCTTATTCCAGTCACAGGAAAGTTCTTATATCTTGAACAAAGAAAAACAGTAATAGTAATGACTGTAAACATGTTTTCCCCACAATCTTTCTGAAGGTTGGTGCGGAGCTCGGTAAAAAAGCGTCTGTTCAAGCCGCCATCTTGGCCTCCCCTCCAGAATACTATCCTTGTCTGTGTGACTTCTGTCCACCTGAACCCTCCTGGGTTTCGGGGACCGCGTCAACTCCGCAAGATCGGGAGACTGCGAAGTGACCCACGTGTCGTCTCTCACAGGGCGCAGCCATCTTGCCTAGACTCTTGTGTGTTCCACCGGGAACGAGCAATGTAAAGTAGATAGCTTAACGAGAGGTGACCATTGCAGGACAAAGCACAGTTATAAACACAGTTTCCCTTAAGTCCTGCCAACCTTAACCCCCACGTATATAGCCAGAGATAAGCCGACCCACAAAAAAGCTATAACCTTGTGTGAGGTAGAATGTCCTGCCCCTTCAGTCAGGCAGTTTACACTGTTGACTTAATCGTTTTTCCACAAGGAAAAGCTACAGCAATTCACGTCTCCTCTCCTTTATTCAGATGGTGTACAAGACAGGCTGATACTGTAGGTCCGTAGTAATCTTTACTATTATACAGTATTGAGCAGTGTTTACTATAGACATAGTATATTACACTGTTGACTTAGTTTTTCCACAAAGAAAAGCTACAGCCATCCATGTCTCCTCTCCTTCAGATAGTGTATGAGACAAAGGCTGATACTGGGTCTGTAGTAATCTTTATTATTATACGGTATTGCACAGCGTTTACTATAAACATAGTATATTACACTGTTGGCTTCATTTTTTCCACAACGAAAAGATAGTCATTCATGTCTCCTCTCCTTCAGATAGCTGTATGAGACTAAGGCTGATACTGTTGGTCCCATTCTATAGTATCATACAGTATTGCGCAATGTATGCTATAGACACAGTAATATTACACTGTTGGCTTTATTTTCCAGTATTAGGCTGAGTTTATGTTAGACCAACCATAGTGAGATTACACTGTTGTTTCTTTCACAGTTGCTGGGTCGCGATAGTTTTAGTTACACTATTTTACAGTACAGACAGTGACTATCATAGTTTCCCATGGAACCTCACATCTCAGCTCTATTACACTGAGGGTTTCAGTGTGTAGCTGTGTTTATTATAGTTCTGTTGTACTAATTCACAGCACAGATAGTACAGACAGGAACTATCCCATAAACTGACAGCTCTAATACACAGTTTTCTTTTTTAACACAGTGTTTTGCTGGGTTTACTATAGTTTATCTGTTGCATTACTTACAGTAGGCTACATACAGTAACTATCCTAGTTTCCCTTGGAAACTCACTTTGCAGCTATTACTCTGTGGTCTTGCTGGGGTTACTAGTTTTCTGTTGTTTTGAAATTTTTTATTTCACCTTGATTTAACCTGGTAGGCCAGTTGAGAACAAGTGTCATAGACGTCGAAAGGATTGGACCAAGGCGCAGTGGGTAAAGTGCTCATCTTCTTAATTTATTTAAAGAAAACACTTAAACTAAATAAACAAACGACGAAACAGTTCCGTAAGGCAACACAGGCTATACAGGAAAACAACCACCCACAAAACACAAGTGAAAACAAACCCAACTAAATATGGCCTCCAATTAGAGACAACGACAACCAGCTTCCTCTAATTGGAGGTCACTGCCAAAAACCCAACATAGAAATAGAAAACTAGATATACACATAGAAATAGAAAATATAGAACCTAAACCAAAAACACCGAAACACACAAAACAAACACCCCCTGCCACGCCCTGACCAACCTACAATGACAAATAACCCCTTTTACTGGTCAGGATGTGACAGTACCCCCCCCAAAGGTGCAGACCCCGAATCCACCTCAAAAACAAAAAAAACCACAAAAACAACCCCAAACTTAAAGCGAGGGAAGGGAGGGTGGCCACCGTCAACGACTGTCCCTGTGCTACACCCCCCCTTCCCAATCCTCCCAGTACGGAGGTGGCTCTGGCTCTGGGCGTTGCTCCCGTTCAGAAGACTCTGGGCTGCGCGGCATCGCTGGAGACTCCGGGCTGAAGGGCGTCGCTGAAGGCTCCTGGCTGAGGAGACTCCGGGCTGAGGGGCGTCGCTGGAGACTCCGGGCTGAGAGGCGTCGCTGGAGGCTCCGGGCTGGGGAGCGTCGCTAGAGGCTGCCGGCTGGGGAGCGTCGCTGGAGGCTCCGGGCTGGGGAGCGTCGCTGGAGGCTCCGGGCTGAGGAGCGTCGCTGGGGAGCGTCGCAGGAGGCTCAGGGCTGAGGAGCGTCGCTGGAGGCTCAGGGCTGAGGAGCGTCGCTGGGGGCTCAGGGCTGAGGAGCGTCGCTGGAGGCTCAGGGCTGAGGAGCGTCGCTGGAGGCTCAGGGCTGAGGAGCGTCGCTGGAGGCTCAGGGCTGAGGAGCGTCTCTGGAGGCCTGATGCGTGGGGCTGGCATAGGAGGTGCCAGACTAGTAACACACACCTTCAGGCTAGTGCGGGGAGCAGGGACAGGACGTACTGGGCTATGGTGGCGCACTGGAGGAAGAGTACGCAGAGCAGGCACAGGGTAAACTGGGTCTTGGAGACGCACTGGAGGTCTAGAGAGCACGGCCTGCACAAACCGTCCTGGCTGGATGGTCACTGTAGCCCGGCACGGGCGGAGCGCTGACACAGCGCTGTGCTGGGGAATGAGGGCTGCTGTGCGTAGAGCAGGCGCAAGGTAAACTGGGCCGAGGAGACGCACTGGAGACCAGATCCGTTGTGCCGGCACACTTCTTCCTGGCTGCCGGCCAACTCTCGCCCGGCAACGCTGCGGAGCCCTTATTGGCCGTACCGGACTGTGCGTGCTTATGGGCGACACCGTGCGCATTTCTGCGTAACAAGGTGCTTGCTTGATCCGTCGCTCTCCATAATAAGCACGGGGAGTTGGCTCAGGTCTCCACTCTGACTCTGCCCAACTCCCCGTGTGCCCCCCCCCAATTTTTTTGGGGGGGGGATGCCTCTCGGCCTCATGTTGCTCCCTTACTTTCCTCTCCCAGAAACATCGTTCTGCCTTTGCTGCCTCCAGTTCCTCCTTCGGTCGCCGGTACTTCCCAGCCTGCCTCCAGGGTCCCTTTCCATCTAAAATCTCCTCCCATGTCCACGACTCCAAATATCTCTCCTGCTGCTCCTTCTTCTGCTGCTTGGTCCTTTTTTGGTGGGTGGTTCTGTCATAGACGTCGAAAGGATTGGACCAAGGCGCAGCTGGTAAAGTGCTCATCTTCTTAATTTATTTAAAGAAAACACTTAAACTAAATAAACAAACGACGAAACAATTCCGTAAGGCAACACAGGCTATACAGGAAAACAACCACCCACAAAACACAAGTGAAAACAAACCCAACTAAATATGGCCTCCAATTAGAGACAACGACAACCAGCTGCCTCTAATTGGAGGTCATTGCCAAAAACACAACATAGAACTAGAAAACTAGATATACACATAGAAATAGAAAATATAGAACCTAAACCAAAAACACAGAAACACACAAAACAAACACCCCTGCCATGCCCTGACCAAACTACAATGACAAATAACCCCTCTTACTGGTCAGGACGTGACAACATGTTCTCATTTACAACTGCGACCTGGCCAAGATAAAGCAAAGCAGTGCGACAAAAACAGCAACACAGTTACACATGGGATAAACAAACGTATAGTCACTAACACAATAGAAAGTCTATGTACAGTGTGTGCAAATGTAGCAAGATTAGGGAGGTAAGGCAATAAATAGGCCATAGAGGCGACATAATTACAATTTAGCATTAACATTAGTCATGGTTACCAGTGAGCTGAGATAAGGCAGGGCTTTACCTAGCAAAGACTTATAGATGACCTGGAGCCAGTGGGTTTGGCGACGAATATGTAGCGAGGGCCAGCCAATGAGAGCATAAAGGTTACAGTGGTGGGTAGTATATGGGGCTTTGGTGACAAAACGGAAGGCACTGTGATAGACTACGTCCAATTTGCTGAGTAGAGTGTTGGAGGCTATTTTGTAAATGACATCACCGAAGTCAAGGATCGGTAGGATAGTCAGTTTTACGAGGGTATATTTGGCAGCATGAGTGAAGGAGGCTTTGTTGCGAAATATGAAGCCAATTCTAGATTTAATTTTGGATTGGAGATGCTTAATGTGAGTCTAGCACACCCATCTACCTCTAGCACACCCATATACCTCATCCCCATATTGTTATTATTTTTTTGCTCCTTTGCACCACAGTATCTCTACTTGCACATTCATCTTCTGCACATCTATCACTCCAGTGTTAATGCTAAATTGTAATTATTTCGCCACTATGGCCTATTTATTGCCTTACCTCCCTAATCTTACTACATTTGCACACACTGTATATAGATTTTTCTATTGTGTTATTGACTGTACGTTTGCCTATCCCATGTGTAACTCTGTGTTGTTTGTGTTGCACTGCTTTTCTTTATCTTGGCCAGGTCGCAGTTGTAAATGACAACTTGTTCTCAACTGGCCTACCTGGTTAAATAGTGTCGCCTATGTGCACAAACCCACCGTCACTGGACCAGACAGGACTGGCAAAAAGTGCTCTTCACTGACGAGTCGCAGTTTTGTCTCACCAGGGGTGATGGTCAGATTCGCGTTTAACGTCGAAGGAATGTGCGTTACACCAACCCCTGTACTCTGGAGCGGGATCGACTTGGAGGTGGAGTGTCCGTCATGGTCTGGGGCGGTGTGTCACAGCATCATCGGACTGAGCTTGTTCTCATTGCAGGCAATCTCAACGCTGTGCATTACAGGGAAGACGTCCTCCTCCCTCATGTGGTACCCTTCCTGTAGGCTCATCCTGACATGACAATGCCACCAGCCTGACAATGCCACCAACCATACTGCTCGTTCTGTGTGTGATTTCCTGCAAGACAGGAATGCCAGTGTTCTGCCATGGCCAGTGAAGAGCCCCGATCTCAATCCCATTGAGTACGTCTGGGACCTGTTGGATCGGAGGGTGAGGGCTAGGGCCATTCCCCCCAGAAATGTCCGGGAAGTTACAGGTGCCTTGGTGGAAGAGTGGGGTAACATCTCACAGCAAGAACTGGCAAATCTGGTGCAGTCCATGAGGAGGAGATGCACTGCAGTACTTAATGCAGCTGGTGGCCACAACAGATACTGACTGTTACTTTTAATTTGGATCCCCCCCTTTCTTCAGGGACACATTATTCCATTTATGTTAGTCACATGTCTGTGGAACTTGTTTAGTTTATGTCTCAGTTGTTGAATGTTGTTATGTTCATACAAATATTTACACGTTAAGTTTTCTGAAAATAAACTCAGTTGACAGTGAGGACGTTTCTTTTTTTGCTGAGTTTAGTAACTATGACTGCCCTGAGCTCAGTCCTACGGGACTTTGTTCTCTGTCTGGCCCTTACCTAGTTCACCGATGAATCTGGTATTGTGATACCATATTGGATTGGTCCAATATAGTGCTACATAACTAAGGTTATGTATGTAACCACGGTTACGTGAGCTATTGAATTACTCCAATCCTCTTTTTCTGTAATCTACTGAACCTCGAAAAGGACACGAGGCGGAAGTAATGCGGTGGTAGCTATTTAAGGGGGTCAGCCGCAGCACTACCCGGTACACGGGAATAATCTGACATTCTTCCTCGGAATGTATCCTGCCGCGCGGAAGGATACCATAATGGAGTGATCCAATAGCGCACATAATCTTGGTTACATACGTAGGTTTCCACCACTTCTGAATTCACCAGATTAAGTTCCGCCCCCATTCATTTTCAACAGGAGCATGCGGATTGTTGCAAGGTTAGCGGCATGGAGGAGGATTGCAGAGATTGATGGTGTTGATGGTGGGTGAAGAGAGATTTGCACAACAATGTTTGCTTGTGCTACTAGCTAGCTATGAACATCAAGCAACCTAAACCTCAAAACTGTGATCAAAGCCACCAATTTGTGAACGTGTTGAGTAAATTAAACTGTGAAATTTCCCCAACAAAGGATAAAAATCATCAAGTAACGCATTATAACATTGTAAATTATATACTAAGCATGAATTCCCCATGTAATATGCTACCAATTGGATTATAGTATTTTAACATTATGATTCTCATATATTATAGCTTATGGCTCTTTATACTTGTCATGACATTGATGACTATAGTTTACATTCTGTAAAATACATGGGCCTACATTCACATGAATGGGTAATTTATGTAAAGGAAATTGTGGCAAATCTATCTTTACCCACCATCAACACCAATCCTCCTCCATGCCATTGACATTCTGATTTTGTCTGTATTCTAAAATCATTGTCGGCAAATAAACACAGTACAATTACAACGCTTCCCATGCCACATTGTTTTCTTTTTTGATATTTTTAATTTGCCAACAAATTTGAGTTGAGCTATTCTCTGCTTCAGATGTACAATGACAAGGGGCGTACAATGACAAAATAAATCCATGCTTTTGTCACTTCTAGGTTAGACTACTGCAATGCTCTACTTTCCGGCTACCCAGATAAAGCACTAAATAACCTTCAGTTAGTGCTAAACACGGCTGCTAGAATCTTGACTAGAACCAAAAGATGTGATCATATTACTCCAGTGCTAGCCTCTCTACAGTGGCTTCCTGTTAAGGCTAGGGCTGATTTCAAGGTTTTACTGCTAACCTACAAAGCATTACATGGGCTTGCTCCTACCTATCTTTCCAATTTGGTCATGCCGTACATACCTACACGTACGCTACGGTCACAAGACGCAGGACTCCTTACTGTCCCTAGAATTTCTCAGCAAACAGCTGGAGGCAGGGCTTTCTCCTATCGAGCTACATTTTTATGGAATGGTCTGCCTATCCATGTGAGACGCAGACTCGGTCTCGACCTTTAAGTCTTTATTGAAGACTCATCTCTTCAGTAGGGCCTTTGCTTGTGTAGTCTTGCCCAGGGGTGTGAAGGTGAACGGAAAGGCACTGGAGCAACGAACCACCCTTGCTGTCTCTGTCTGGCCAGTTCCCCTCTCTCCAAAGGGATTCTCTGCCTCAAACCATATTACGGGGGCGGAGTCACTGGCTTACTGGTGCTCTTCATGCCGTCCCTAGGATGGATGCGTCACTTTTGTGGGTTGAGTCACTGACGTGATCTTCCTGTCCGGGTTAGCACCCCCTCTTGGGTTTGTGAGGTGGGGGAGATCTTTGTGGGCTATACTTGACCTTGTCTCAGGATGGTAAGTTGGTGATTGAAGATATCCCTCTAGTGGTGTGGGGGCTGTGCTTTGGCAAAGTGGGTGGGGTTATATCCTGCCTGTTTGGCCCTGTCCGGGGGTATCGTTGGACGGGGCCAGTGTCTCCCGACCCCTCCTGTCTCAGCCTCCAGTATTTATGCTGCAAAAGTTTGTGCTGGGGGGGCTACGGTCAGTCTGTTATATGGAGTATGTATCCTGTCTTATCCATCCTGTCTTATCCAGTGTCCTGTGTGAATTTAAGTATGTTCTCTCTAATTCTTTCCTTTTCTCTCTCTCTCGGAGGACCTGAGCCTCAGGACTATATGGCCTGATGACTCCTTGCTGTCCCCAGTCCACCTGGTCATGCTGCTGCTCCAGTTTCAACTGTTCTGCCTGCGGCTATGGAACCCTGACCTGTTCACCGGACGTGCTACCTGTCCCAGACCTGCTGTTTTCAACTCTCTAGAGACAGCAGGAGCGGTAGAGATACTCTGAATGATCGGCTATGAAAAGCCAACTGACATTTACTCCTGAGGTGCTGACCTGTTGCACCCTCTACAACCACTGTGATTATTATTATTTGATCCTGCTGGTCATCTATGAACATTTGAACATCTTGGCCATGTTCTGTTATAATCTCCACCCGGCACAGCCAGAAGAGGACTGGCCACCCCTCATAGCCTGGTTCCTCTCTAGGTTTCTTCCAAGGGAGTTTTTCCTAGCCACTGTGCTTCTACACCTGCATAGCTTACTGTTTGGGGTTTTAGGCTGTGTTTCTGTACAGCACTTTGTGACATCAGCTGATGTAAGAAGGGCTTTATAAATACATTTGATTGATTGACAAGGAGCAAATTGATTGCACATGCCCTTTAGGCCAGTTATGCCATCATACTGTAGGCCTATGGCTGCATTGGTGATGCATGCCATTATGATAAGCTGTAAAATGGGCTCACATGGCAGATATGCTGAGACAGAGTGACAATCAAATAAAACCGATTGGAGAGTTCACAAATGGACAAAAATGTAATTTTCATTTGAGAAAGCAACACAGAAACATTAGAGAGAGATCCTCTTCACACCTTTTTTAAATGTATTTATTTTAGTACTTTTCTCCCAAATTTTGTGATATCCAATTGGTAGTTACAGTCTTGTCCCATCGCTGCAACTCCAGTACGGACTCGGGAAAGGCGAAGGTCGAGAGCCATGCTTCCTCCGAAACACGACCCTGCCAAGCTGAACTGCTCCTTGACACTGCTCGCTTAACCCAGAAGCCAGCTGCACCAATGTGTTGGAGGAAACACCGTACAAATGGCAACCGAAATCAGCTTGCAGGTGCCCGGCCTGCCACAAGGAGTCGCTAGAGCGCAACGGGACAAGGAAATCCCGGCCGGCCAAACCCTCCCATAACCCAGATGACGCTGGGCCAATTGTGCGCCGCCTCCTGGGTCTCCCAGTCACGGCCGGCTGTGACAGAGCCTGGGATCGAACCCGTGGCTGTAGTGATGCCTCAAGCACTGCGATGCAGTGCCTTAAACCGCTGCGTCATTCCTCTTCACACCTTTTTATTGCAGAATTATGATCTGTGATGAATGACATTGACACTTGTTCATCTTAAATAATGTTTTTAAGTCATTAAAACAAGTCTAAACACTTCAATGAATCAACATTGAATGAATCAAAATATAATTTCAAAATGTACAAATAATCTAATGTTTGTAAATGTACATCTTTGTAGTATAGGCTATTATTACTAAAGCAAAATTTCAGGTGAACAAAAAAGTCCATACCAGAGGTGGCCAACCTTGCTCCACTCCCTGATCTACTGGGTGAGCAGACTTCTATTCCAGCCCAGCAATAATACACAGCATTATCAACTCATTGGGTTTGCTAAGTTGAATCAGGTGTGTTAGTGCTGGGCTGGAACAGAAGTCGGCACACTCAGCATACCTCCAGAAGGACTGACCTGCTACAGTTGTAATGCGTTTGTAGCCTACACTGTGTATGACTTAACTGTATTGTTGTATACAACATTTGCTAACATAAGTACACATACAATCCATGGCATACAAGGATGTGCCTGCAGTCTCTTGGGACATTCACTGGGACCTCTTCATCTGAAGACAGACTTTCGCAGCTCTCCATATCTGAGGACAGACATCACAAAACAGGCTTAATTTCATTACAATTAGAGAGCCCTGGCTACTATCTCTCTCGGTCTTCATAGTTTTCCTCTCTAGGGACTAAAACTGGAGAATATTTAATGTCATACCAGAACCTGCCCTATCTAACTACACTGAACAAAAATATACATTCAACATGTAGTGTTGGTCCCATGTTTCATGAGCTGAAATAAACGATCCCAGAAATGTTCCATATGCACAAAAAACTTTTCTCTCAAATTCTGTACACAAAATGGTTTACATCCCTGTTAGTGAGCATTTCTCCTTTTCCAAGATAATCCATCCACCTTACAGTTGTGGCATATCAAAAATAATGATCATTACACAGGTGCACCTTGTGCTGGGGACAATAAAGGGCCACAACACAATGCCACAGATGTCTCAAGTTGAGGGAATGTCCACCAGGGATGCTGCCAGAGAATTTAATGTTCAATTCTCTACCATAAGCCACCTGCAACATCGTTTTAGAAAATGTGGCAGTACGTCCAACCGGTCTCACAACCACATGTAACCACGCCAGCCCAGGACCTCCACATCCGGCTTCTTCACCTGCGGGATCATCTTGGGTCCAGCCACCCGTACTGCTGATGAAACTGAGGAGTATTTCTGTCTGTAATAAAGTCCTTTTGTGGGGAAAACCTCATTCTGAGTGGCTGGGCCTGGCTCACCCATGGCTGCACCCCTGCCCAGGCATGTGAAATCAGTAGATTAGGGCCTAATTTATTTATTTCAATCAACTGATTTCCTTATATGAACTGAAACTTAGTACAATTTTTGAAATTATTGCCTGTTGCGTTTATATTTTTGTTCAGAATAGTACACCTACTCCCTTTTCTGGCAGCTGGAGTAGAAAACCCATAACCCTTCCATTGCCGTTATCTACAAATCCATTTGGAGCATGAGTTTTTAATTCACAATGATAAATAGGCCTACATCAAGATAACATGCCAATATGAAGTTATCTAGCTGATGATATTTCACTTAGCTATTGCATGTAAGATGGCTGGCTAGCTAGCTAGCTAACAAGCAGCTCATTCGCCTACACCAGGGGTGTGAAACCTTTTTGCCATCATTGGCCATTTGGATATTTGGGCCGTAGTATTAAAAATGTGCTATTTTCTGCTTTATTCATGTTTTAATGTGACTTTAATCACTGACATTGGTTTTATAGTTTATATATGACTTGTATGATGTTTATTGTGTCCTTGAGTAAATAGAAAAGTGCTAGTCCTATTTAAATAAATGTTAGTATTGTAAATAATGTTGTCATTGTTATTATGATTACTTGTTCAAACTCACCTCTAATGCGATGGCTGAAACTGCTTATATTTGACGAGGCATTTGCTGTCAGTGAAGATGACTCTACTCGCAGCTGGTTTTCCCAGGTTCCAGTCAGTCTTGAGCGGAATCGAGTCTTTGCAAGAGTCCGTTTGGAAAATAACTGCTCACAGCAGTAGGTCGTCCATAACACAGATGCACATTTAAGTGCATGGCTTCTCAGAACAGGAAAATGCTCCGCGCTAACGTACATTTTGTAGAACTCAATGAGAGGGAGGTTGTTGTACCTGGCTTCGAGCTCGTCATTGTTATGCAGCTCAATGACTTCGTGTTGTAGGCCATCCGGCACATCCGCTGGTTCGACGTTAAACGGGGCTGCAAATGTGTTCAACTCCAGTTGTTTACTTTTCACATCCTTAAACCGTTCACAAAATGCCTTCGCGAGCTTTCCACTCACCGGTATATTCCGACGTAATCTCAGGCTCTTGTCCTTGCAGAGTAGGTAAATGTACAGTGTTACCCCTTTCTAGTTGGACTTGCCACAGCTTTAAAGCTGGTTCGACACATAGAGCTTGACGTTCAAATCAGACAGATACTTGGTTATGTTGGGTTTTATTTCACTTATTAGATGTGATGCATTACCATTTACAGTAGATGTAGGCCTAAGTATGAACGGACTGTAATGCACTAAGAGGTTTATATTGTATTAACATAGATTGAGCAACATATAATAGACATGACTAACTGGAGGGTTGCTGGCTAGCAGGAGTGTAGGCGGAGTAGACTCGTGACACACACACACACACACACAATGCCTGGTTGTGGGGCCGCTCAAGGACAGGTGTACGGGAGGGGCTGGTAGAATAGAAGATAGCTGTAGCACAAAAGCAGAAACTGTCCTAACTGTAGCATAAAAACAGGCACTGTCCTTGGGTGTCTGACTCTCGGGTACACACATGAAGATAAGCTAGAAGACAACTATGCTTGGCAACAAAGATGCGTCTAGTGGCTGGGACCAGCCTGCACGCCAACGATAGGCTGGAGTAAGTTTAAACCACGCTCATCCTCCCTCTGACAGGCCAGCAGTGAGCGGGAACTATCTCTGTCAGAGTATTTAATGAAAAGCAAAGGATGTGTCACTCAGTTCTCTGTTTGCCCTGCGAGGTGTTACAGTGAACCCGTATATACGAAGATTGCATTTACCATTTATTCTGCTTGACTAATTCTATTAATAAACAGCTGAAAATATATTCAGTAGCCTAGTGTTAAATTTGGTTCTGATACCAGAATTGAATTGACGCAGCCCCAACAGTATGTCCACCATGAAGACCAAATCACACATCCACTTGTCATCACTCAGTTCCGCGACAGGTTTCCCCTTCATCTCCATGAATTGTTTTACTTCATCCTTCAGTCACTGCTCAACCATCGCACCTCACAGTGGTAAACCAGATCACCATACTCCGATTCAAGCTCACTCAATAGCTCCATAAATTGGCGGTTGTTCAGCCCTTTGCTTTTGATAAAATTGATGGTCGACACTACAGTTGCCATTACGTTGTTCGGCTTCAGGGACCGTGCACACAGACTTTCTTGAAGTATGATGCAGTTACATACAATTACATCACTTGGATCAAGACTGAGACAACTCATTTATTTTTTCACTAATACGGTTAAGCCCTTTTTCAAGCCAACCACGGCTGGCGCTCCATCTGTAGTAAGGCCACTTAATTTTTCAAACCGTAGCTCAAATTTGCTCACTGCCGAGACAAGTCTCTCAAACAAGTTTCCTGCCTCACACAGGAAGCGGCGCAGGTCCTAATCCAGGCACTTGTCATCTCCCGTCTGGATTACTGCAACTCGCTGTTGGCTGGGCTCCCTGCCTGTGCCATTAAACCCCTACAACTCATCCAGAACGCCGCAGCCCGTCTGGTGTTCAACCTTCCCAAGTTCTCTCACGTCACCCCGCTCCTCCGCTCTCTCCACTGGCTTCCAGTTGATGCTCGCATCCGCTACAAGACCATGGTGATTGCCTACGGAGCTGTGAAGGGAACGGCACCTCCATACCTTCAGGCTCTGATCAGGCCCTACACCCAAACAAGGGCACTGCGTTCATCCACCACTGGCCTGCTGGCCCCCCTACCTCTGAGGAAGCACAGTTCCCGCTCAGCCCAGTCAAAACTGTTCGCTGCTCTGGCACCCCAATGGTGGAACAAGCTCCCTCACGACGCCAGGACAGCGGAGTCAATCACCACCTTCCGGAGACACCTGAAACCCCACCTCTTTAAGGAATACCTAGGATAGGATAAAGTAATCCTTCTAACCCCCCCCCCCCCCTTAAAAGATTTAGATGCACTATTGTAAAGTGGTTGTTCCACTGGATATCATAAGGTGAATGCACCATTTTGTAAGTCGCTCTGGATAAGAGCGTCTGCTAAATGACTTAAATGTAATGTAAATGTAAGTTCTCACCTCTGGTGGTGCCATGCATGACTTCCAAAGACAGCAATTCCCCCTTGTGTCAAACTCCGCGGTAATCCCACGCACAAAAATGGAAAATTGGGCCGTATTTATTGTCAGTTGCTTAATCAAATGCAAAAGAGAAAAACTCGACATTACTTGCGGAGTCCTAAAATGTTTTTTCGATATCTTGTGCCATGCCAGTTATCCACTCTGTGACGATTCTTCGAGGCAAACTAACACTTTGGAACAATTTAACTTTGTCTGGTGTTAACAACTCTTTCACAAATTCTCCTTCCAAATGAGACTTTAGTTTCTTTGCTAAACTCGCCCACCACAACACTTGATTGCATAACATTTTCTCCATCCAAACGAAGTTTCGTAAAGGCGGCTTGTTAGTCACCCAAACCCCGCTGCTGAGCAATTACTTTATCCACACGAAGTTGTCATTGCAACTCATTCAGTTTAGCATGTTTCGAGCTGTAATGCAGCTCCAAATGTGCCTTTCTCATTACTGCAAGTGCATCCCCACAAACTAGGAATACACTTCGACAAAAATAAAATTGTCTTGGAAAACGCGACACTGCGGATCTACTTTAATTTTATTTACTGTAGCAATTTTTCTGACGTACAGGTGCTCGATGATGACGAGCTGTCTAGCGCTACCAAACATGTTATTTTTGTGGGAAAATGACGTCTATAGCTTTTTTGTTAATGTATAAAAAAAATGGATTAATGAATTGGCTCGGGGGCCTGATCAAACGGTCTCATAGGCCTCCCCCCGTGGCCTACACACAGTGGCCTGCTGTAGCTAGCCAGCTAACTAATAATACATCGTTTTTTAACATTTTGAAAATGTATTTATTTACTAGAATAGGTTCACGCCCACCGAAGCGGCAACCTGTAGAGAAGAGTTGTCAAGCTTCTGCTGGTCCAAACGTACGGTGACTGTCCCTTTCTTGGGCCCAGGGAGGATAGTGGACATCTTGTAGCTAGCACTTGCTTATAATAACCACAACGATTTGGTCTTTACACAATAAAATCCAATATAAGGAATGCAACTCAGGTACTACTGATCAAAGGTGTTTAAAGTGCAACGAGCCTTTATTAATTTACCTGTGACGTAAAGCCTCGGTAATACTGCGTAGTCTTTGCGCGCGCTGCAATCTCTGCAGAAAGTGGATTCTGCCTTTTTGCACGGACCGCTTTTGGTAAGTAGGCTTGCCAGTTTGTTAGTGTGATAATATTGATAAAGTCATGTGCAAATAATAGATTCAGTAGGCCCTATTAAAATAATATTAATATAAGAGGTTGTAATCTTACCATGGACGTATGGCTTCAGTGTATGGGCGAAGTCTTGGTCGTATTGACAGCTCGCTAGCTAGCGTTCTCTGACCGCGCAGCTGTTAGTCTAGTTTCGATACAACCAAGAAAGTTTTTAAGAGTCCAGCACAATATAAAAACTCTCTTGGTTGCATCGAAGCTATTGTTAGCCTAGCAGCTCTACCTGCGGCAGGTCTGGCTTGATGGCGCAAGCTAGGCTAAAACGACTCCAGTGATTGCACCTTTGTTCATTGTGGAACACTTTCTCTTTTTCAACTTTGTCTGAAATATGACGCGATTAATAGTAGGCTACAGTAATTTAGCTAGTTAACAAACATAACGTTAGCTTGAACTCGGACTTTAACTTAACTAACCACTATAGCGAGAAAGCTAACAGACAATGGTAATTTGTTAGTGGTGGGTCACTAATCAAATGGCAAAACTTCTAAATGATTTTAAGACTAGCTAGTTAGCTAACTTTCTAAATGATTTTAAGACTAGCTAGTTGGCTAACTTTCTAAATGGGAAAACTTTAGCTGGTTAGTTAGCTATTTTCATCTATTGAAAACATCCAGGCACAAATATCTTTGCTCAAGGTGTGTCGTTACCATGGTCACCAGCCAAGGTTACAGTATTAGCAAAGATTTGTTTAACTAAACCAAGATATGATGACAGATATGTCGTTTCCAATGGGAACAAATGAGTCATAGTGGGCAGAGCCAAGCACGAACTATGGAATTCCTATTGGCCTGTTCAAGCATACGTCTTCAAATTTCACTTAGCCTACTCTGTGAAGAGCGCGTGTGCATTAACTCATTTCGTCTTTGCACTCCTTGTAAATAACGCGATTTTGGCAAAACAGTGTACACAACTTAGTATAATCTGTTCATAACAGATTCTTGTTTTGGAAACAGAAAACTGTATTGAGATCAAACGTTTAATGATGAGAAAATCCATCTCCTCCGACCACCCGGGGCATTGGGCTTCCTCTCTACCATATTTGGTAGTGTTTGGAAACGTCAAGTGGATGCTGCACATTTATACATCAGGTGAAATATCTGTCTCATTGTTATATCTGTGGTATTCGTTTGCCTTAATCGTTGGGCCAACCATATAAATTAAATCTCTGAAATGCAATCATTCTCATTCTATTCTACTCTTCCCCATCACCATTCTCCCTTCCTTCAGGAATATAGAGTGAGTGTCAGAAGTTTCATTAGGCTCTTCATCATGGCGAGTCAGTCGATGGAGATCATGGCCAAGGCGCTGGAGCAGCAGGTGCTGCAGTCAGCCAGGATGGTGGAGGAGCAGCTGGATGCAGAGCTGGGGAAGCTGGAGCGCATGGATGACGATGAGATGGAAAAGCTGAAGGAGAGGAGGATGGAGGCCCTCAAGAAATCCCAGAAACAAAAGCAGGTAGGAGGAAAAGACAGTGGTCACATTGGCTGAGCCATATGGTGGATGCCAAACAAGCATTTTATTTAGTCCATCCAGTTCTTTCATACCAGTAACACTCATCATGGCATGTTTGTGCTCTGTCCCCTCAGGAGTGGCTGGGTAAAGGGCATGGGGAGTACAAGGAGATTCCCAGTGAGAAAGACTTTTTCCCTGAGGTGAAGGAGAGCAATCGAGTGGTCTGCCATTTCTACAGAGACTCCACCTTCAGGTTTGCAACACAGCAATGTTTTCTTCTCTACCTGTTTTTTTTTCTCCTGCCATTACAGGCCAAAAAACCTACTGCTGTTTTATTGCTGCAAATTAATTGAGATCCGGGGTGAGCTTATCCTCCTAAATCCTAAGAAAAGGATTAGAAAGGGGTTTATTGCCCAGGAAATCTTTATTGCAGCTTCTACCAGGAGCTAACCCTGCTGTCTCCTCTCCCCTGCATTCTAAAGATGCAAGATCCTGGACAAGCACCTTAGCGTCCTGGCCAAGAAGCACCTGGAGACCAAGTTCATCAAGCTGAATGTGGACAAGGCTCCATTCCTGACAGATAGGCTGCGGATCAAGGTGATTCCCACGCTGGCACTGGTAAAGGACGGGAAGACCAAGGACTACATAGTGGGTTTCACAGACCTAGGAAACACAGATGAGTTCCCCACAGAGGTGCTGGAGTGGAGACTGGGCTGCTCCGACATCATCAACTACAGGTACACAGACAGGACTGATTTCCTAAAGATAATCACACCTCTAGATAGAAAGATGATCTGTCTAGGTATTTCCTGTTAGGCATTTGAGGCCATTGGTTCATTTGCAAAAGGAATAAAAAGCCTTACCAGCTCATGCACAAACACAGGCTGATTAGACATTAACAGTTCTACTTAGTTCAGATCAAGTCTCGTAACACCCCTCCCTACACTTTGTCTTCTCTCCCAGTGGTAACCTCATGGAGCCCCCCACCCTGACACAGAAATCTGGTTCAAAGTTCACCAAAGTGGAGAAGAAGACCATCAGGGGGAGAGGACACGACTCAGACTCTGAAGACGACTAGAAGACCCTGTCAGCCTTCAACTTCCGTCTCTCTCGCTGGGCTACTAACCGGCAGAACCATCTCTTCCAGTTTTGTTCCTTTCCCATGTTTCTATAATTTTCCTATTTATCCCAGTCTTCCATGCTTTGTTTTTTGTTGTGTGTGTGGACTTAATCATGAGTTCATATTTAATTACATTCAAGTGATTTTTGGTTGTTTATTTCCAACCTGCAAATAAAAGGATACTTATCTGAACCAATGAACTTTCTGCCCTGACTGACTCCTCTTGATTCCAATTGAAGTCTAGAACTGGAAACCCTCAGACCTGATGCTGTTACCATTTAACATTATAAAGAATCATCCTCGCTAACACTATAGCTAGCTAAATTAACATCGATCCATGTTATTTGTCAACCCGATTTGTGGGGGAAAACTTCAATCTAGCTTTTCATGAGCTACAACCAAGTGCCAAGGTCAGCTGCATTCCACAGCTGCCTCCTTTGTGTCGTCAGTATGATTGGTAGCACAGGTTTGAGGTTTTCTATAAAAATAAGCTGATCATCACTGGCACTTTGTATTTTCCTCTGACTTCCTCGATTGCATGGATGTATTATTCTATACATGTTAATGTTATGTTTTTATTTGAAATATAATACAAAGGGGTGAGCTATAGAAGTGTTTCTCAGTCCAGGTTTAGAATGAACACAGGTACAGGGATTTCACTAATACAGTAATTTGAATCAGCTGATTTCTGGTAGGCTAGACTAAAACCATTCATTTGTGTTCTATACAGATTGGATAGGTGAAAGCACGGGATCCACTACACAGCCAATCCAGTCATGTCAGTGATTAATTTGAGGAAGGGAGGATGCATTTTCAGTATTCAAACAGGATCACTGACAAAATGGCTTGGGTATAGAGTAGTGCTGGCTATGACTCGATGGCTTTGGACTCTACAGGTTTGAGGAGGCGTCGCACGATCAGCTCTCCTTTGCTGTTCAGGTAGGTGTTGGCCATGTCTTCCTCAGCAGGGAGACCATGGGGAAGCTTCAGTGGCTGGATCCTGAACAGAGAGAATGACGGAGGAGAGATGAGATGGAAGAGTGGTCAAAGTTAATCTATTGAATTACAGCGGATTTCAGTTGTCAGGATCAACCAACCACGCACTCAATTGGAAAACAGTAGCATACACTTGACAGGAATGAACAGATGTATTTAATAATAGCCCTGCGCTAACAAAGTAATAACAGGTCTTGCAAACCCGAGCAGCCTTACCTCACAAGATGCTTGATGAATTTCAGCTGGTTGTTGACTGAAGGGATGTTCTTGTGAATTACAGGTACATATGCCTGAGGAGAGAAGGAGCAAAGAACAATTACAGTGCAACCAAGTTAGCAATCAGAATCATTATTATAACTTGATATTACAGCAAGAGCAAGCACAGCACACAACTGAACTCAATACAAGTCCTATCGGCTCTGCTAGAGGAAAGCCTAGGGGTGGGCAACTTTCAATTAGTCAAATCAGGTGTGTTACAGTTTGGCTGGAGCAAAATCCTGCGCTCACACAGGGTAAGATTGCCACACACTAGGCTATCCCCTCAGATGTGAGGTTATTAATCCAAGCTGATAGGAGCCCCACCTTCTGCAAGCAGAGTCCCTCCACTAGCTTCTTCTCCCAGTAGGGCCGGCGCATAGTGCTCTTGACCCGCGTCACCACGTGCAGCTTATGGGGCTGCTCCTGGTTTCCACCATACTTCTCATGCTCTTGAGACCGCTCGTCCAGAATCTGTAGACACAGAAAGACAGATTTATTACGGATTCAAAGGAGTCGCAAAGGTTTGTTTAAAAATGTAATTTCCATGATCATTGCCATTAGGATATGACCAAAGTGTTATATAATAAATAGAGGGTGCTTATTAGAGGTCGACCGATTATGATTTTTCAACGCCGATACCAATTATTTGAGGACCCCAAAAAAAAAACAATACCGATTAATATATATATATATATATATATGTGTGTGTAATAATGACAATTACAACAATACTGAATGAACACTTATTTTAACTTAATATATTACATCAATGAAATCAATTTAGTCTCAAATAAATAATGAAACATGTTCAATTTGGTTTAAATAATGCAAAAACAAAGTGTTGGAGAAGAAAGTAAAAGTTAAATATTTGCCATGTTAAAAAGCTAACGTTTAAGTTCCTTGCTCAGAACATGAGAACATATGAAAGCTGGTGGTTCCTTTTAACATGAGTCTTCAATATTCCCAGGTAAGAAGGTTTACGTTGTAGTTATTATAGGCATTATAGGACTATTTCTCTCTATACCATTTGTATTTCATATACCTTTGACTATTGGATGTTCTTATAGGCACTATAGTGTTGCCAGCCTAAAATCGGGAGTTGATAGGCTTGAAGTCATAAACAGCACAATGCTTGAAGAACAACGAAGAGCTGCTGGCAAATGCAGGAAAGTGCTGTTTGAATGAATGCTTATGAGCCTGCTGCTGCTGCTCAATCAGACTGCTCTATCAAATATCAAATCATAGACTTAATTATAATACAATAACACACGAAATACGAGCCTTAGGTCATTAATATGGTCAAATCCGGAAACTATAACTTCGAAAACAAAACGTTTATTCTTTCAGTGAAATACGGAACCGTTCCGTATTTTATCTAATGGGTGGCATCCCTAAGTCTAAATATTGCACAACCTTCAATGTTACGTCATAATTATGTACAATTCTGGCAAATTAATTACGTTCTTTGTTAGGAAGAAATGGTTTTCACACAGTTCGCAATGAGCCAGGCAGCCCAAACTGCTGCATATACCCTGACTCTGCTTGCACAGAACACAAGAGAAGTGACACAATTTCCCTAGTTAAAATAAATTAATGTTAGCAGGCAATATGAACTAAATATGCAGGTTTAAAAATATATACCTGTGTATTGAATTCATTAAGAAAGGCATCGATAATGATCTTTATGGTTGGTGCAACGACAGTGCTTTTTTTCGCGAATGCACTTGTTAAATCATAACCCGTCTGGTGAAGTAGGCTGTGATACGATAAATTAACAGGCACCGCATCGATTATATGCAACGCAGGACAAGCTAGATAAACTAGTAATATCATCAACCATGTGTAGTTAACTAGTGATTATGTTAAGATTGATTGTTTTTTATAAGATAAGTTTAATGCTAGCTAGCAACTTACCTTGGCTCCTTGCTGCACTCGCGTAACAGGTAGTCCAGCCTGCAATGCAATCTCCTCGTGGAGTGCAATGTAATCGGCCATAATCGGTGTCCATAAATGCTGATTACCGATTTGTTATAAAAACTTGAAATCGTCCCTAATTAATCAGCCATTCCGATTAATCGGTCGACCTCTAGTGCTTATATTTGTCCTGTTCCACACATGTACAAGTGTGTAAACTTAGTATAAAGTGTGTGGTGTGAAATGGACATGCATATCACTCCCCCTGAAACACCCTCGGAGAGTGGGATAATGGCCAGGGATCAGCCATTGACGATGACACTGGAGCAATTAGGGTTAAGGACATTGGTAAGAAACTTTTGCTTTGAGTTGAGGTATTCATTGCATTTAGATTGTATGGGCCTGCCCTTGATGAAAGTCTGCAGCACCCTACCTCTTGTGGGATCCGTGCTTTGGTGAACTTGCTTCGGAATGAAATTAACCAAGGCAGTGGCGTAGTTTCTGTTAAAGCCTGCAAGAATGCACAGACACATAATCAAATATGCAAGGCGTGAAGAGAATAAGAAAAAACAATGTAAGTGAGTGTTATTCTAACTATGGAGGAACACACAGTCGGATGATCCTACAAAATGTCTTGTTCTAACAACCAGTTCTGACTGATAGCTTTAATTTGAGTTACAACTGTCTGCCAGGAAGATAGTCTGCCTTTAATAATTTAGACTCCTTACCTGAATTGGGGAAGGTATGTGAAGACCACGATATAGCATTGCCATATTTACTTGTTGGTTGATAAGTCTAAAGCAGGGAAGCCAAGGTTCTCATGCAAAAACTGTTAAATGCGAATTCGACGAGGAAATAGTGATTCTACCGAGCTATAAAGTGTTGTTACTCTAATGTCAATATATTTTATTTAAATTATATTTTCAACAAACATCAAAATACAGCTGATTAAACGCAAACTGAAAAGCTAGAGCGTTTCAGCGCTTACTACACTCACCGGAAGCCGTCAGTATAGCAGTCACTTGCTAACGTTACCGTGCTACTTCAAAGCTTGGTAATTTCGTTCCTGCATGGCTTTCATTTGTTTCAATTTACTTTGTGAAAAAACTTCGCTTTTTTTACAATGTGATATTGTATGATTAACTATATGGTTTGACACATGTTTTTTTTACATGTGTATTTCATAATTCAGTCATTTATATTTAATTTAGGCATTTTCACTTCCGTGGATATGTTGCTCAGGGGAATTATTATTCATGCGTACCTTTATACGGGCCAGCAGACAAACCAACTTCAGGAAGTTAGTGCCATCAGAGGATGATTTTGATCAGATTTACTTTTGAATTAATGGAATGAAATCTCGTCATCCAATTTAGATATAATCTAAGCATGAGGAGTTTAAACAAGGCCATACGAGTTTAAGAAGGGTCTACTGATGCATTGTATTGCCTCTGAAGATGTGCCAAAGAAGACTTGATACCTCAAGCTGACTCAGACGAATTTAATATTCCTGTCGCTGAGCTGTGGACGGACGAAGCATGTGCATACTCTTTTGCCATCTAACCAGGTGAATTACAAATATCCACAACTTGACACATTGAACTCAAAATCTCTGTCCATTGTTACCAGATAGTGAACCATGACGCAAGTCCCTGGTATGGAGACCTCTGCCATCTCCGTCCTGAAACGAGCCGTGGAGCTGGACCAGAGCTCGCGCTTCCAGGAGTCGCTAGTGTGCTACCAGGAGGGGATCCAGCTACTGATGGACGTGCTGAAAGGTAACACACTCACAGTCACAGGGGTATGAGGGTGACATCTGTTTTACTGATCTACTCATCTGTTCACAGCTGTGAAAGATGACTCAAAGAAAGTCCACTACAGACAGAAGATAAAGAGCTACATGGACCGAGCAGAACAGATCAAAGTCCACGTCAACCAACTAAAAGAAGGTAATAGATCTCAGCGAACTGATGTCACTTTCCCAAAGGAATCATTCCTGCACCTTACTGCTGCCTTCTTCTTATTCCTCCTTCCAGGGATGAGCTTTAATTACAAAATAGCCTAAAGACCAATGTATTAAAATACATGTATTTTGTAATTGAAAATACAAAAATACATTTGCAGGTAGCCGGCCGAACATCAACAACATTCTCAGTAACATTTACACAAACGTCTTATTTGCTATGACTGTGATATGTTGTTGTTTATTTACCTTAGTTGGATGCACTGTCACTGGATAAGAGTGCCAAAATGTATGTGAAAGTGAACAACTGCAAAGCACACTGGGTATTGTCATTGACCATTTTACGGGGCCTAGCTCATTAGAGTAATACTGAGCATGCTTTGCAATTGTTAAATTTTACATGTACATTTACATTTCGTTTATTTAGCAGACAATCTTATCACACCATAGTGCCATCAGACTTTTTGTTTCCAATGTAGGGTGAAAGGGGGACACAAAATTGTGAACAGCTATAAAGAAATGGTATAGAATAGTATTTTGTTATTTTGAAAATACAAATTGCAGCTTTTGAAAGGATCTTGTTACAAAATGCATTGGAGTTTAGTTTAGTATACAAAATACTCAGGAGTAATTCAAATACATATACTGAGCAAAAATATAAACGCAACATGCAACTTTCAAAGATTTTACTGAGTTACAGTTCATATAAGGAAATCAGTCAATTAAAATAAATTCATTAGGTCATAAATCTATGTATTTCACGTGACTGGTAATACAGATATGCATCTGTTGTTCACATATACCTTAAAAGAAAAGGTGGGGCGTGTATCAGAAAACCAGTCAGTATCTGGTGTGACCACCATTTGCCTCATGCAGCCCGACATCTCCTTCGCATAGAGTTGATCAGGTTGTTGATTGTGGCCTGTGGAATGTTGTCCCACTCCTCTTCAATGGCTGTGTGAAGTTGCTGGATATTGGCGGGAACTGAAACACACTTATCGATCCAGAGCATCCCAAACATTCTCAATAGGTGACATGTCTGGTGAGTATGCAGGCCATGGAAGAACATAAACATTTTCAACTTCCAGGAATGGTGTACAGATCCTTGCGACATGGGCCCGGGCATTATCATGCTGAAACATGAGGTGATGGCGGCAGATGAATGGCATGACAATGGGCCTCAAGATCTCGTCACGGTATCTCTCTGCATTCAAGCTGCCATCGATAAAATGCAATTGTGTTTGTTGTCCATAGCTTATGCATGTCCATACCATAAACCCACTGCCACCATGGAGCACTTTGTTCACAACGCTGACATCAGAAAACCACTCACCCATACAACGCCATACACATGGTCTGCGGTTGTGAGGCCGATTGGATGAACTACCAAATTCTCTAAAACGACATTGGAGGCAGCTTATGGTAGAGAAATGAACATTAAATTATCTGGCAACAGCTCTCGTGGATATTCCTGCAGTCAGCATGCCAATTGCACGTTGCCTCAAAACCTGAGACATTTGTGGGATTGTGTTGTGTGGCAAAACTGCACATTTTAGAGTGGCTTTTTATTGTCCCATCACAAGGTGGACCTGTGTAATGATCATGCTGTTTAATTAGCTTCTTGATATGCCACACCTGTCAGGGAGATGAATTATCTTGGCAAAAGAGAAATGCTCACTAACAGGGATGTGAACAAATTTGTGCACCCAATTTGAGAGAAATAAGGTTTTTGGTGTGAATGGAACATTTCGGGGATCTTTTATTTCAGGTCATGAAACATGGGACCAACACTTAAAATGTTGCATTTATATTTTTGTTCAGTGTATTTCAAATGCATGTAACAGAAATACTGCCTATCTCTGCCTCTTTCCCTTCTTATCCCTCCCTCTCTCAACTCCTCTCCCACTCAGAGGGGAAGTACCATGAGCAGATCAGGATAGCAGAAGATGCTACAGGCTATAGTTATGAGGTTCTGTTCAGGCCTTACGTCACCGAGGGGCTGACTGAGGTCTGGGTGGAGGACCCTTACATCCGACATATTCACCAGGTAATTTACCTGTACACTATCAAACACATTCACCAGATGATATACTGCAGAAAGGTACTATTACCTCTGGGTGTTCTGCTACCTCAAAAGCTGGTTTGTCTATTAATATGATTGTGGAATCTGCGTTGGATGCCATTGCCATGCTGGTTTAGTCATGAGGTCTTGACTTTGACCCTTCTGCCCTCCTAGCTGTATAACTTCCTGAGGTTCTGTGAGATGCTGCTGAAGGCCAGCTGTCAGGTGAAGAGGATTCACCTGCTGACCTCTCAGGAAGAGGTAACTAACTGTAGGCTAGTAGCAAGGCCCACAAAATGTTGAGATGCCCCTACCCGAGGTGTAACAAAACACAGCCATGTTTTTCCATATCTCTTAGATGTCCCATATATGAAATGGATGGTTGTATAAAAATATGTTCCTTGCAAAAGTGGTTAAATTGATAGATATTGTGACAAACCCCCTTCACTCAAAACGGTGCAGAATAATGCCTGGCTCGAGGGGGAGTGGTCCACATAAGCTCCTGTACCCCAATATTACAAGCTTTGATATTGCTCAAATTTGGAATACAAATTGTCAATTGTCTGCCCAACATACAGAAACACACAACATTAGGATTTCTTAAAGCATTTTGAAAATGTAGATCTGTAAACACACAGATGCGATAGGCAGAAATATTAACTATGAATATTTATGATGAACACTTTTTGGTCTCTGTTTAATAGACAACTTTCCAAGCCAAATAAATGTTCACTCATTCAGTGCTGTATGGTCCTGCCTGATGAAAATGCATACAGTTACACATTTATTTGATGTTGTGGCTATTGTAATTGGCTCTAAGGAACACATGTTGACTCAGACATCGAAATCTATATTTTTTGGTGTCCAAGGTTCCTTAAAGGATTTTTTTTATCTTTAGCCCCTATTCTTGCAATTAAGTCAGGGGGCCATCACAGATTTTCTTTATATTTTGCCTCAAATCCAATATGGCTACATTTGATGGAGGTTAAATCACCTGTAAATTAGGCCTTTTTTCAGAGTTGTGTACAACACTCATGCCTATAAAGACTGTTGCGAATCAGTTTGATTCTGAATCCAATATGGCCAACATGATTACACTCAATCACCTTCGCCTGCAAACAAGTAGCCCTTGTTCATTTTGTACTGTGTTATTCTGTCTTTAAAATGGTTTCATAAGGCTCTTGCTATATCTAGGACTATGAGTGTCACTGCCATGCCTCTGTTGGTTTGAATAGCCAAAGCCAACTCATTTTTGAATGTGTTCATGTTTTAATCTCATTCAAACACTTACAACATATCAACATTGGGCAATTCCACAAAAATAATAACAAGCCTTTTACGACACAAGCACACCGTAGCGTAACCAAGTTACAGGAACACAACCATAATACAACAGTCAGCTACTCTAGTATTGTATAAAAACTAAGTGTGCGATGTTGATTCAGTCTTTGAGGTGACCAGGACGTGAGTGTCCTTACAGGGTGAGGAGACAAAGTAGCCAGTGGTGGTTGTTGTTCTGGGGTCTGACCAGCTTGCACAGCCAACTGGCCATTCTGGCCAAGCTGCAGCGACAAGGCCAGTATCCTTCCTGTATGGCTGGTGGGGTATTGGAGCTGTGGTGTGATCACTTTCCATTTCTACAGTTCGCTATAGGCAGTCAGCAGATGCAGCTATAGGCAGTCAGCAGATGCAGCTATAGGCAGTCAGCAGATGCAGCTATAGGCAGTCAGCAGATGCAGCTATAGGCAGTCAGCAGATGCAGCTATAGGCAGTCAGCAGATGCAGCTATAGGCAGTCAGCAGATGCAGCTATAGGCAGTCAGCAGATGCAGCTATAGGCAGTCAGCAGATGCAGCTATAGGCAGTCAGCAGATGCAGCTATAGGCAGTCAGCAGATGCAGCTATAGGCAGTCAGCAGATGCAGCTATAGGCAGTCAGCAGATGCAGCTATAGGCAGTCAGCAGATGCAGCTATAGGCAGTCAGCAGATGCAGCTATAGGCAGTCAGCAGATGCAGCTTGCATACCAAAGAGACCCATTGACTAACTGGAATGTTATCCCAGCCTGAATGATGCTGGGGTAACTCCAGTAGTGGAATGGTTGGTGGTCTGGTTGTGAAGGGGAGTCTGTGAAAGGGCTGTCACAAACAGACTTGCCTTTAGACCTTTCCAACACATAATTGACCTGTGGGCAGAGTTGTTTATGTTGAATGTGCTAAAAAGTCCTTCAGGTCACGTCCTACATATTTTTTTTATATTCACTTGGAAACCAGTTAGGATGATAATTTGGCCAACATTAACTGTGGATGGTTGGCATTGATTATGGACTGGGGCACGCACCAGCAGGAGATGTGGAGACTGATCTCAGGTTACGGAAGAGGTTATTTAGTATAGCTAGGTCATAGACTATAACTAACAAGTGTTCGTTGTGAGGGACGTAGCACAGATCCACACACGCATACATTTGAAGATGATCCCAGGGCTTTGATGGACAGTAAATGGGTTGCAGAGGAAGTGGAGCAGATCAAGCATGGTGCACAAAGACCACTATCTCACAGTCAATCCCCAGCCACCATAAACGATCACATACAGCAAGTTTTACCATCCTAAGGTGCCTTTTGTTTGGCATATGTTCATTGCCCACTGGCTCCAGGTCATCTACAAGTCTTTGCTAGGTGAAACTCTGCCTTATCTCAGCTCACTGGTCACCATAGCAGCACCCACCCGTAGCACGCGCTTCAGCAGGTATATTTCACTGGTCACCCCCAAAGCCAATTCCTACTTTGGCCGCCTTTCCTTCCAGTTCTCTGCTGCCAATGACTGGAACGAATTGCAAAAATCACTGAAACTGGAGACCCATATCTCCCTCACTAACTTTAAGCACCAACTGTCAGAGCAGCCCACCGATCACTGCAACTGTACATAGCCCATCTGTAAATAGCCCATCCAACTACCTCATCCCCATACTGTTATTAATTTTTTTGCTCTTTTGCACCCCAGTATCTCTACTTGCACATTCATCTTCTGCACATCTATCACGCCAGTGTTTAATTGCTAAATTGTAATTATTTAGCCACTATGGCCTATTTATTGCCTTACCTCCCTTATCCTACCTCATTTGCACACACTGTATATATACTTTTTTTCTACTGTATTATTGACTGTATGTTTGTTTATTCCATGTGTAATTCTGTGTTGTTATTTGTGTCGCACTGCTTTGCTTTATCTTGACCAGGTCGCAGTTGTAAATGAGAACTTGTTCTCAACTAGCCTACCTGGTTAAATAAAATAAATAAATAAAATTGCCAAACATTACTGCACCGTTTCCCAGACCAGTGCATGAGTCACCCCAGCAGGAAAGCTCATTCTTTACATGCAAGTCCAGTTCAGGTGTCACATGGGCTGGCCAGCCATGGTTGGTAGCAAAATAGTTACATATGAAGGCATTGCACACCAGCAATTTCCAGATGGCATTTTGGCTGTTGAATGGCCTCCTGACAGTCCAGTTCCATGGTGTCTCTGTCTCTAGTAACTGCCTGAGGGGAGGACTGATGGTGGAGTAGGCTTATCAAGGACACTTCTGGGAGATTCAGGATGGCATTGATATTAGAGAGGTGCAATTCATATGACATGTGAAGGCCCACTAAGTTGATGGCATTTCTAGTCATCGAGTGTCAGGTTGTTGGTTCATGGTGGTGAACAGCTTTCCTTATGCGGTTGTCATGTGTGGTTTCATCCTCCCCGTACACCATAAATGTCACCAAGTCAACATATACGGTAACTCCAGGGCAGACAGCCATGATGGTGGACATGATTTTCTGGAAGAAGCAATGTGGCAGCTCAACCTGAACAGGATAAGAGTGCACTGGAGCATCCCAATTTGCATCACAAATGCAGTGAGCCAGTGGAAAGTCATGTTGGTTGGATTCAGGTGGAAGTATTGGACTAGCAATGAATCAAAGCTCACTTCTAAATGATAAGGAGGTGACTTAAGAGCCCAACCCTGGAAGGGCAAGTTATACCACAGCAGTGGCAAATTGTAGAGCATGGCAGAAGGTGTCAGAGTCCAGGGTTGGATTCTCTTTCCTTTATTTGGAACCTCCCAGTTGCCTCATTGATCCTCAAAGAGGCGTGTGACTTGGAATACCTGGTGTTGCCATGCCAAGCCGTCTGTTGCCTTTTTTATAGACCCAGACAAAGGCGTTTGAGTGTATATGGTGGGCATATTGGATTCCTAACATAGTTGAAATACACAAAAATAGTCAGGTCAAATCTGAAAAATGTCTCATTTAAATTGTGTACATATACAGGTGATTAAACCACCATTTAATGGTAATGTGGCAGCCATGTTGGATTTTGAGTCAAATCTAGAGGGCCCCCCTAACATAATTGCAGGAGTAGGAGCTAAACATATCAAATCCATAGAGAAACACATTTTTTGCAATATCAGAACTTGCAATATTGGGTTACATGAGCTTATGTGGCCCACTCCCCCACTCCAGCCAGGCATTAATCTGCACTGTTTGAGTTAAGAGGGTGTGTCACAATCTATGAATTTAACCACTTTTTCAGTCAAATATTTTTATAAAACCATCCAAAAACTTGGTTGTGCTTTGTTATACAGTACCTCGGGTTGGGGTATCTCAAAAACTGAAGCCCTTTTAGAGCATTGGCCACTAGCCTACTAACTAACTAAGCCTTCTCTGTTCCACCCCTCTAAAACCTGACTGATGTACATTTAGAATACATTTTCAAAGAAAAGAAAGAGCTTAGCTGAGAATTAATCAAGGAATCTAATATTTTTGCTAGGCAAGAAAGTTTAGAAATAGGCTGATAATTTATTTAGGTCACAAGGGTCACCGCCTTTTGTGAAGGGGAAGTACATGGGCCTCCTTCCAAACTTTGGGGATAGCAACAGATAATCTTCAGGTTAAAAATATGGGTTAATGAATCAGGATCAGGGGGGCAGAGAGCTGCAGCAAAAATGGATCAAGCAAATCAGCTCCAGTGGATTTTTTTTTTTACGTCAATCTTAAGCAAGGCATCTAGCACGTCACAAATAGTAAAATGTTGAAATGAAAACAAAGATTCACTAGAAGTTGACGGGTTAACCGTCAAGTCAGCTAAAGGCTGGCAGCGGGAAGAGCAGTCGATTGACAGACCAGGGTCAACTACACCACCGTTTCTCTCAAATAAAAAGCATCTGAATGAGCTCAGATAACGCAGAAGATCGAATCCTTGGTTTTCTATCTTTGACTCTGAATTGTTTAAAAGGGACATGTTTATCTGCCAGAGGAATAAATATGGAAGATACATTTTCTAGAGCCAACTGCGGGTCAGGAATACAGGAGACAGCTGCTAAATCAGAGTAGAACATGTCATGTAAAAACCCTTGAGCAGAACTTTTAAAAATGTATCTTCTTAATTAAACAAGGATCAGTGTTTTGTTTCGTATCTCTAATCCATACTATGGGACAATGATCACTGAGATCCTATGCAAATACTCCACTAGACCAGTATTTATGGGGGTTATTAGTAAGAATTAAATCAATCAATGAAGAGTTAAAAGGGTTTTTCACATTTATCCGTGTGGGTTTTGAGTTCAATTGAGTCAGGTTAAAATCAATGCATATACTCTTAAATTGATCTGAGGCCGGGGATAGACAATCCAGATTAAAATCCCCTAAAATGACCAACTCTGAGGACAGAAAAGATGTTAAACACTCAGATACAGTACCAATAGCATCGATATCATTATCAATTGAGTATTTGTATTGCAGAAGTTTGAACTGGTAGTAAGAGGTTTATAGCTTAGTTGCTCCATTTGTTTTCTTTAGGGCTATTTATTGTACAGTTATAAACCTACTCAAAATGCCAAGCTACTGTATCTCGTGTTGTTTCCCTGATCCACCTGTCTATGTGTGTGTTGCAGGGGGACTATTCTTCTCAGCAGGCCAGTGCTCTGTCAGAGCTCAAACAGAGTCTACAGAGCCAGGATGTGTGTCTGGACCTCCAGTACTCCACTTTTCACGACAGGGAGATCAGGTACACCATCAATTTCAATCAATCCATTTCCACACCCAGAATGCATCAGTGGCATCAGCTAGCATCAGTGGCTTAGGTTGAATGAGGTCTTTAATGCGCCATATGGCTCATGCACATTATAGAGTCTTTGATTTATGTAGGTTTTATAAACGTGATGATGATGATGATCCCCTAAGGTTTGACAACGGCTGGATCATCAAGATAGGAAGAGGACTGGATTACTTCAAGAAACCAAAGGCAAGACTTCAACTAGGGATATTTCTCCCCTCTATGTTCAGTCTTCACTTTTATATTCTCAAAAATATAGAACCAACAGAATAATAATCCGGTCGTATTTATTCAATGGTTTTTCTCTCCCCCAGGGTCGTTTCTCCATCGGCTACTGTGACTATGACCTGAGGCAGTGCCAGGAGACCACAGTGGATATCTTTCACAGCAAACACACTAAGACATTATAACACCTTTGGAACTGGAGTCTATGGCTACACTGCATTATGCACAGTAGCATACCACTTAGAACTCATGTCCAATACATTGCTCTATTGTAAGTTAAATGCAAGTGTGGATAGGCCTATTGGAACAGAGGGGCTCTCTTTCTAAATGTCTCCCCCTCTGTCCAGTCTGTGTGTACCTGTAAAACACATACCAAGTGCCTTTTTTAAGTCTACATGATCAATCATGTAGTTTGATCTGACGGTGTTGTTTTTTGGGGGCTCCTAATGCTTATTATGTGTATCTGAGGACATTGGACTTGAATGGTGGATCCAAATGATAGTTTGGTTGTTTCTGAATCTTTTCTTAACCTGTTTTTTTTTATTAAACATATGCATATTCTTTAAAAGTATACATAACATTTAGAATTCTCAGAATTTCTTGAAACTGATTGTTTTCATTTCATTTTGTGAATGTAAAGTACCAGTCAAAAGTTTGGACGCAGCGTGAAGGAAAAGCAGCCAACAGGTGCTCAGCATGTGTGCGAACTCCTTCAAGACTGTTTGAAAAGCATTCCAGGTGAAGCTGGTTGAAGGAATGCCAAGAGTGTGCAAGGCTGTCATCAAGGCAAAGTGTGGCTACTTTGAAGAATCTGAAATATAAAATATATTTTGATTTGTTTAACACTTTTTTTGGTTACTGCATGATTCCATATGTGTTATTTCATATTTTTGATGTCTTCACTATTATTCTACAATGTAGAACATAGTTACAAGAAAAACCCTTGAATGAATAGTATTATTATTTTTTTTTTCCTTGAATGAATAGGTGTGTCCAAACTTTTGACTGGTACTGTACATGGCGCCATCTAGTGGACATTGAAGTTCGTTCACCTTACAATAACCCTGGAATTGTAAAAATATTACAATGATATGATATTTTAGACTAGAGGGAAGCCAAAATATAATCCCTGTGTGTTAATCTATGATAATTTAATATCCTTAATTATTTATAATTTGTCCTGGTGCTTAAACTGGTGGATTTGATCAGTTTATAATTATTTGGTCGATCTGATTTGACGTTGTTTGCAGTAGACTAAGGGTTAGTCCTGTTAGGATTGAAGAATAGTAAACGTTGGACAGAGGACAGCAGTGGTCGCTCGCAAGCAGTACTAGTATGCTATTATGCTATAGCCTCGAAGTGTAGGACGTGAACTGCCAGTGACACAGCTATGAGCTCCCATCCAGGCTCCACGAATAGTATGATATTCATCTTCAACACCAGCCACGTCCGTATGATAACTACTTTTTGGTTGCCATAATATATAAATACAAATAAGTAAAGAAAACATATACCTTCTCTGTAAAAAAAAAATACATACTGTATATCCCAAACTGAATTACTTTATCCCATTCAAATAGGGTACCGAGTAGTCATCTGCAGATAAATGACCTTACCATATGGCCAACTTTCATCAAGGTGAACTGAACTGACTGAACAGTCTAGACATTGGTCTCCAAATGCTCTATTTAAAATGTGAAGGTATAATGAGGATAATTAGAGTTCTATTACACATAGATCATTAATGTAGTACATTTCATATGTACAGTGAATAAGGAAAGTGTTCAGACCCCTTGACTTTTTCCACAGCCTTAAATTGATTAAATTTTTTCCCCCCTCATAAATCTACACACAATATCCCATAATGAAGGAAATACTACTTTTTAGAAATTTTTGCAAATGTATTGAAATTAAAAAACTGAAATCGCATTTACATGCAGTACCAGTCAAAAGTTTGGACACACCTACTCATTCAAGGGTTTTTCTTTAAGACAAGGCAGTTGGAACCAAAAAATCTCAAATTTGGACTTATCAGACCAAAGGACAGATTTACACCAGTCTAATGTCCATTGCTCATGTTTCTTGGCCCAAGCAAGTCTCTTCTTATTATTGGTGTCCTTTAGTTGTGGTTTCTTTGCATCAATTCGACCATGAAGGCCTGGTTCACGCAGTCTCTGAACAGTTGATGTCGAGATGTGTCTGTTACTTGAACTCTGTGAAGCATTTATTTGGCCTGCAATTTCTGAGGCTGGTAACTAATGAACTTATCCTCTGCAGCAGAGGTAACTATGGGTCTTCCTTTTCTGTGGCAGTCCTCATGAGAGACAGTTTCATCATAGTGCATGATGGTTTTTGCGACTGCACTTGACAAAACTTTCAAAGTTCTTGACATTTTCCTGATTGACCTTCATGTCAGATCTGCCTCTAAAAAATGTTTTGCATAAAATAACATACCCACATCTCAGGACCTGAAGCAAGGTTATGCATATTCTTGATACCATTTGAAAGGATACACTTTGAAGTTTGTGGAAATGTTAAATTAATGTAGGAGAATATAACACATAACACATTCGATCTGGTAAAACATAATACAAAGGGGAAAAAATGCTTTTTTTGTCTTTTTTTGTACTATCATCTTTGAAATGCAAGAGAAAAGCCATAATGTATTATTCCAGCCCATGAGCAATTTAGATTTTGGCCACTAGATGGTGGCAGTGTATGTGCAAAGTTTTAGACTGATCTGATGAACCATTGCATTTATGTTCAAAATTTTGTGTCAAGACTGCCCAAATGTGCCTAATTAGTTTATTAATACATTTTGAAGTTCATAACTGTGCACTCTCCTCGAACAATAGCATGGTATTATTTCACTGTAATAGCTACTGTAAATTGGACAGCACAGTTAGATTAACAAGAATTTAAGCTTTCTGATAACATCAGATATGTCTATGTCCTGGGAAATGTTCTTGTTACTTACAACATCATGATAATCACATTAGCCTACGTTAGCTCAACCGTCCCACGGGGGAACCACGGATCCTGTAGAGGTTTTAAAGCAATAATGGACTGTCATTTCTCTTTGCTTTTTTGAGCTGTTCTTGACATAATATGGATTTGGTCTTTTACCAATAGGGCTATCTTCTGTATACCACCCCTACCTTGTCACAACACAACTGATTTGCTAAAACGCATTATGAAGGAAAGATATTCCACAAATGTACTTTTAACAAGGCACACCTGTTAATTGAAGTGCATTCCATGTAAGGATTGACGCTGGTAGACGAGAAGCAAGTACAGGGAGTGAGCATTTCATTAACAACGGACATGGAACAGGATAGGACAGCGTCTGGACATGAAAACATAACGATGCTGACACATTAATGCTCCGTTCATCTTTCCCTCGAACCTGACGAGTCTCCCAGTCCCTTCCGCTGAAAAACATCCCCACAGCATGATGCTGCCACCACCATGCTTCACCGTAGGGATGGTGCCACGTTTCCTCCAGACATAATGCTTGGCATTCAGGTCAAAAAGTTCAATCTTAGTTTCATCAGACCAGAGAATCTTGTTTCTCTTGGTCTGAGAGTCCTTTGGGTGCCTTTTGGCAAACTCCAAGTGGGCTGTCATGTGCCTTTTACTGAGGAGTTGCTTCTGTCTGGCCACTCTACAATAAAGGCCTGATTGGTGGAGTGCTGCAGAGATGGTTGTCTTTCTGGAAGGTTCTCCCATCTCCATAGAGGAACTCGGGAGCTCTGTCAGAGTGACCATCACCTCCCTGACCAAGGTCCTTCTCCCCCGATTGCTCAGTTGTCCGGGCGGCCAGCTCTACGAAGAGCCTTGGTGGTTCCAAATTTCTTCCATTTAAGAATTATGGAGGCCACTGTGTTCTTGGGGACCTTCAATGCTGCAGAATTTTTTTTGGTACCCTTCCCCAGATTCCCTTCCCCAGATCTGTGCCTCGACACAATCCTGTCTCGGAGCTCTACGGACAATTCCTTCGAGCTCATGGCTTGGTTTTTGCTCTGACATGCACTGTCAACTGCGGGACCTTATATAGACAGATGTGTGCCTTTCCAAATCATGTCCAGTCAATTGAATTTTACACAGGTGCACTCCAGTCAAGTTGTAGAAACATCTCAAGGATGATCAATGGAAACAGGATGCACCTGAGCTCAGTTTCGAGTCTCATAGCAGGGTTTGAATACTTAAATAAACACGTTTTATAAAAAAAAATGTATACACTGCCTTTCAAAGGTTTGGGGTCACCAAGAATTTTCCTTGTTTTTGAAAGAAAAGCTAATTTTTTGTCCATTAAAATAACATCAAATTGATCAGAAATACAGTGTAGACATTGTTAATATTGTAAATGACTATTGTAGTTGGAAACAGCAGATTTTTTATGTAATATATACACACGCGTACAGAGGCCCATTATCAGCAACCGTCACTCCTGTGTTCCAATGGCACATTGTTGTAGCTCATCCAAGTTTATCATTTTAAAAGGCTAATGAATCATTAGAAAACCCTTTTGCGATTATGTTAGCACAGCTGAAAACTATTGTGCTAATTAAAGAAGCAATAAAATTGGCCTCCTTCATACTAGTTTGAGTATCTGGAGCATCAGCATTTGTGGGTTCGATTACAGGCTCAAAAAGTCTATTTTTGTTCTAAGAAATGAAGGCTTTGATGTGATGTTATTTTAATGGACAAAAACTGTGCTTTTCTTTCAAAAACAAGGACATTTCAAAGTGACCACAAACTTTTGAACGGCATTATGGGGTATTGTGTGTAGATTGATGAGGATTTGTTTTTTACTTAATCCATTTTAGAATAAGGCTGTAACGTAACAAAATGTTGAAAAATGGGAAGGGTCTGAATACTTTCCGAATGCACTGAGTGCGTAATTTCACGGCCGAAGCTTGATTTGAAAATATTTGTTTCAATGAAACATCCGCATGAGTTCCTGCAGAAAATAGATTAAAATCCATAATCGACCTTAATCTCGATATGCGTGGTACTCATCAGGGTTCTGCAATGAAGGAAAATATAATCCCATGGAAACACCACAAATCTTTGAGTGACAGATGAGATTTGTCTTTGATCGGGGGGGCATAGTTGGGATGTAGTGAACTACATGTAGTTCAACTAGTTATTTAACTACATTTTGCAGTCATTTGCTGGTAGTTGAACTACATTTTGCAGTAACTTGGTGGTAGTTGAACTACACTGAACAAAAATATAAACGCAACATGCAACAATTTCAAAGATTTTACTTAGTTACAGTTCATATAAGGAAATCAGTTAAAATTGAAATAAATTAATTAGGCTCTAATCTATGGATTTCACATGACTGTAAATACAGATATGCATCTGTTGGTCACAGATACCTTTAAAAGAAAATGTATGGGCGTGGATCAGAAAACCAGTCAATATCTGGTGTTACCACCATTTGTCTCATGCAGCGCGACATGTCCTTCGCATAGAGTTGATCAGGCTGTTGATTGTGTCCTGTGGAATGTTGTCCCACTCCTCTTCAATGGTTGTGCGGAGTTACTGGATATTGGCGGGAACTGGAAGACGGTGTTGTACACGTAGATTCAGAGCATCCCAAACATTCTCAATAGGTGACATGTCTGATGGGTATGCAGGCCATGGAAGAACTGAGACATATTCAGCTTCCAGGAATTGTGTACAGATCCTGGCCATGCAGACTGTCTACCATCTGCCCGGTACATTTGAATCCTGGATTCATCCATGAAGAGCACACTTCTCCAGGGTGCCAGTGGCCATCGAAGGTAAGCATTTACCCACTGAAGTCGGTTACGATGCCAAACTGCAGTCAGGTCAAGACCCTGGTGAGGACGACGAGCACGCAGATGAACTTCCCTGAGACGGTTTCTGACAGTTTGTGCAGAAATTATATGGTTGTGCAAACCCACAGTTTCATCAGCTGTCCGGGTGGCTGGTTTCAGACGATCCCGCTGGTCAAGAAGCCGGATGTGGAGGTCCTGGGCTGGTGTGGTTACACATGGTCTGCAGTTGTGAGGCCGGTTGGACGTACTGCCAAATTCTCTAAAACGACGTTAAGGTAGAGAAATGAACATTCAATTATCTGGCAACAGCTCTGGTGGACATTCCTGCAGTCAACATGCCAATTGCATGCTCCTCAAACTTGAGACATCTGTGGCATTGTGTTGTTTGACAAAACTGCACATTTTGGAGTGGCTTTTAATTGTCCCCAGCACAAAGTGCACCTGTGTAATGATCAGGCTGTTTAATCATCTTCTTGATATGCCACACCTGTCAGGTGGATGGATTATACTGGCAAAGGAGAAATGCTCACTAACACGGATGTACACAAATTGGTGCACAAAATTTGAGAGAATAAGCTTTTTGTGTGTATGGAAAATGTATTTTATTTCAGCTCATGAAACATGGGACCAACACTTTACATGTTGCGTTAATATTTTTGTTAAGTATATATTTAAATCTTGCTTCTGTTACCAGTAGCTAATTACTTTTTTGCCAGGTAGCAGTGTTGCTAAGTATTGGTATGGGGTTCACAGGATGACAGAAAAGAGATAAGATCAGCTGGATAGCTATCTTCCCTGTGACCTGCCCTGTCTGGAACTGCGAGGAGTAACAGCGTAACCTACGTTGCTACCATGACAAAGATCAAAGCCGGCGGGAGTACCGTTGAGCACAGTGGTGTCTCTCTATCACAGCTGAAGGATCTTTTAAACAATCAAAAAGAGTTCTACAAGCAGTTGTTACAACAACCAGAAAATAGCTTCAAGTATTGTGTCCAAATACTGGTGGAGTCAACTAATAAAATAATGGATGACCTGACCAGAGTTCCAGGACCTGAAAAGTGACAGGCCCAGGCCGATAGTGGTCAAGTTCCTGTGGTTCAAGGACAAGGAAGCTGTTCTGGAAAGAGCCAAGATCTTGAGAGGAACGTACATCTTTCTCAACGAGACTATCCTGAAGATGTACGCCATAAGAGGAAATAACTTATCCCAGCCATGAAAGCTTGATGACACCTGGAATGCATTTCAATTAACAGGTGTGCCTTGTTAAAAGTTCATTTGTGGAATTTCTTTCCTTCTTAATGTGTTTGAGCCAATCAGTTGTGTTGTGACAAGGTAGGGTTGGTATACAGAAGATAGCCATATTTGGTAAAAGACCAAGGTCATATTATGGCAAGAACAGCTCAAATAAGCAAAGTGAAACAACAGTCCATCATTACTTTAAGACATGAAGGTCAGTCAATCCAGAGAATTTCAAGAACATTGAAAGTTACTTCAAGTGCAGTCGCAAAAACCATCAAGCACTATGATGAAACTGGCTCTCATGAGGACCGCCACAGGAAAGGAAGACCCATAGTTACCTCTGCTGCAGAGGATAAGTTCATTAGAGTTATTTGGGCTGCACCTCAGATTGCAGGCCAAATAAATGCTTCACAGAGTTTAAGTAACAGACACATCTCAACATCAACTGTTCAGAGGAGACTGTGTGAATCAGGCCTTCATGGTCGAATTGCTGCAAAGAAACCACAACTAAATTACACCAATAAGAAGAAGAGACTTGCTTGGGCCAAGAAACATGAGCAATGGACATTAGACTGGTGGAAATCTGTCCTTTGGTCTGATGAATCCAAATTTGAGATTTTTGGTTCCAACCGTGTCTTTGTGAAACACAGAGTAGGTGAATGGAGGATCTCCGCATGTGTGGTTCCCACCATGAAACAAGGAGGAGGTGTGATGGTGTGGAAGTGCTTTGCTGGTGACACTGTCTGTAATTTATTTAGAATTCAAGGCACACTTAACCAGCATGGCTACCAGACCATTCTGCAGTGATACGCCATCCCATTTGGTTTGCGTTTAGTGGGACTATCATTTGTTTTTCAACAGGATAATGACCCAACACACCTCCAGGCTGTGTAAGGGCTATTTGACCATGAAGGAGAGTGATGGAGTGCTGCATCAGATGACCTGGCCTCCACAATCACCCTACCTCAACCCAATTGAGATGGTTTGGGATGAGTTGGACCGCAGAGTGAAGGAAAAGTAGCCAGCAAGTGCTCAGCATATATGGGAACTCCTTCAAGACTGTTGGAAAAGCATTACTTATGAAGCTGGTTGAGAGAAAGCCAAGAGTGTGCAAATCTGTCATCAAGGCAAACGGTGGCTACTTTGAAGATCTCAAATATAAAATATATTTTGATTTGTTTTTCACGGCTGTCTAGGACCAGTGGAGATGTGGAATCAGGAGCAGGAGACAGAGGGCCGGAGCAACTGTGTTTTAATAATAATAGTAACACGCAATAGCCGTAGGGCACCAGGCGCGTGGCGAAGTCTGCCAGGGGAAAACACCTTCCCAAACTAAGCGCACTGGAAAAAAAAGCGCACGGGGCGCAGCCCGGCAATATAATAGAAAATAACAGATTACAATCGCAACTGTCCAGAGTGAACAATAAACAATCCCGCACGAGAACCCCAACTGAAAATACACACTAAATAACCCCCCACTAATGACAAACACAAAACAGGTGCGAGATAGACAGACAAAACCAAAAGTCACAGAAACAACGATCGGTGGCAGCTAATAGGCCGGCGACGACGACCGCCGAGCGCCGCCCGACCGAGGAGGGGCGCCACCTTCGTTAGATACTGTGACATTGTTGAATACTTTTTTGGTTACTACATGATTCCATATGTGTTATTTCATAGTTTAGTTGTCTTCAGTATTATTCTACAATGTAGAAAATAGTAAAATAAAGAATAACCCTGTAATGAGTAGGTGTGTCCAAACTTTGGACTGGTATTGTATACATACTCTCTGGACTCCGACATTGCTCATCGTAATACATTTATATTTTTCTTAATTCTATTCTTTTACTTTTAGATTTGTGTGAATTGTTGTGCATTGTTAGCTACAGTTGAGGTTGGCGTCATTAAAACTCGTTTTTCAACCACTCCACAAATGTATTGTTAACAAACTATAGTTTTGGGAAGTCGGTAAGGACATCTACTTTGTGCATGACACAAGTCATTTTTCAAACAATTGTTTACAGACAGATTATTTCACGTATAATACACTGTATCACAATTCCAGTGGGTCAGAAGTTTACATACACAAAGTTGACTGTGCCTTTAAACAGCTTGGAAAATTCCAGAAAATTATGTCATGGCGTTAGAAGCTTCTGACAAGCAATTTATTATTGTTTTTTTTTTTACCTTTATTTAACTAGGCAAGTCAGTTAAGAACAAATTCTTATTTTCAATGACAGCCTAGGTACAAACAATAATACGCAAGTATAAACACCATGTGACCACGCAACCGTCATACGGCTCAGGAAGGAGACGCGTTCTGTCTCCTAGAGATGAACGTACTTTGGTGCGAAAAGTGCAAATCAATCCCAGAACAACAGCAAAGGACCTTGTGAAGATGCTGGAGGAAACAGATACAAAAGTATCTATATCCACAGTAAAATGAGTCCTATATCGACATAACCTGAAAGCTCACTCAGCAAGGAAGAAAAACCACCATAAAAAATGCCAGACTACGGTTTGCAACTGCACATGGGGACAAAGATCGTACTTTTTGGACAAATGTCCTCTGGTCTGATGAAACAAAAATAGAACTGTTTGGCCATAATGACCATTGTTATGTTTGGAGAAAAAAGGGGGAGGCTTGCAAGCCGAAGAACACCATCCCAACCGTGAAGCACGAGGGTGGCAACATCATGTTGTGGGGGTGCTTTGCTGCAAGAGGGACTGGTGCACCTCACAAAATAGATGGCATCACGAGGATGGAAAAGTATGTGGGTATATTGAAGCAACATCTCAAAACATCGGTCAGGAAGTTAAAGCTTGGTTGCAATGGGTCTTCCAAATGGACAATGACCCCAAGCATACTTCCAAAGTTGTGCCAAAATGGCTTAAGGACAACAAAGTAAAGGTATTGGAGTGGCCATCACAAAGCCCTGACCTCAATCCTATAGAACATTTGTGGGCGGAACTGAAAAGGCATGTGCGAGCAAGGAGGCCTACAAACCTGACTCAGTTACACCAGCTCTGCCAGGAGGAATGGGCCAAAATTCACCCAACTTATTGTAGGAAGCTTGTGGAAGGCTACCCGTAATGTTTGACCCAAGTTTAAACAATTTAAAGGCAATGCTACCAAATACTAATTGAGTGTATGTTAACTTCTGATCCACTGGGAATGTGATGAAAGAAATTAAATCTGAAATTAATTATTCTCTCTACTATTATTCTGACATTTCACATTCTTAAAATAAAGTGGTAATCCTAACTGAGCTAAGACAGGGAATGTTTACTAGGATTAAATGTCAGGAATTGTGAAAAACTGAGTATAAATGTATTTGGCTAAGGTGTATGTAAACTTCCGACTTCAACTGTATTACAGCACTGTTGGAGCTAGGAACACAAACATTTTTGCTACACCCGCAATAACATCTGGTAAATATGTTTATGCTAATATTTTGGGGGATTTGATTTTGATTTGATTGATGTGTAATCAGGTGAATGCATTAACATGTTTATCTCACAATACCAGAAGGATGACGCAAGTGAAGATTAGTCTAGTGCTGTAGGTTGGTTATCTTTGAATGCAGTAGGTAATCATTGTCATGTCGATCAGTTCAGTTTTTATTGCCCTGGTGTGATATGGTGCTATGTAGTGATGTTGCGTGGTCGACTTTGAATCATTCTCGAATTCATTAGAGAATATTTTTTTTAATTCTAAATACCAAATCTGGAGTCAATCTGGTTAATGGTTCATGAGGAGAAGATTTTAAAGTATTTTTATCGATATCATATGTGCTAAAGTGCATCTATAGGTACAGTGCGGACATATTTGAATAAAGCAACTATTTCTTCTCAAAACCATTAAAGAATGCTGAATTGAGTCTAAATACAAAATCTGTAGTGAATCTGACGTATGGTTAATGAGGAGAAGATGATCACAGATGATTATGAGCATTAGCATTACATATGCAAAGAATTAGTTGCTAATAGCTTGTTTTTTGAGATATCAATACCAAATTCAGTGTGGTTAATCTTATGGACATCCATGATAGTGTTGACAAGTGCCAAGTTGATAGGCCACTGTAAAGTGGATTCACAGTGGTATAAATAGACATGTAAAATCTGATTTTTGATTTGTCAGTAACTCAGCCATCTGACCAATCCCTTAGATTTTCTTAAACTAAGTTAAGACACATATCATGTGCCTACATTCCAGATTTGGTGTCATTTGGTCCTATGGTTCATGTAAGGAAGATTTTTAAAGTATTTTTTGCATATTTTTAGCTTTGAATACATCACTGTTATTTTCACAAACACTTTAGAGACTATTGTGATGAGTCCAAACTTGGAGTGAATCTGACTTTTAGTCCATGAGAAGAAGCTTGTTATGATTATTTTAAGTGTTAGCTTTACATAGTCAAAATAGTGAATGCTTAATAGTTTCCTTATTTTTTAAGATATCAATGCCAAACGTAACATGGTTCATCATGGTAATGTCGCTGATGACCCTAAAATGTTTCAAGTTGATAGGCCATTGTGGAGAGGATTTACAAAGGATTTCAATGGACACGTAAATTAAACTGAGTTAAGAGATGTACCATGGGACAACTGTACATACTGAATTTTGTGTTATTTGTACTTATGGTTCATGAGAAGTTTTCCAAAAGATGGAGGGAAATCTATCCTCACGTACCTTATCGGTCCTTGGGGCAAATTTGTTCAGCATGAGGGAAGACACCTACAGTTGAAGTCGGAAGCGTATGTAAACTTCTGACCCACTGGGAATGTGATGAAAGAAATAAAAGCTGAAATAAATCATTCTCTCTACTATTATTCTGACATTTCACATTCTTAAAATAAAGTGGTGATCCTGACTGACCTAAGACATGGAATTTTTACTAGGATTAAATGTCAGGAATTGTGAAAAACTGAGTTTAAATGTATTTGGCTAAGGTGTATGTAAACTTCTGACTTCAACTGTACATACAACGTTTCAAGTCTCTAGGTCAAACAGTGTGGCAGATATGAGGGTTTAAGTGAGACACCTTATAACAGTGCCAACTATAGGCCAATTGGTGCCATTATTTTTTACTACGTTTTTTACTCATGGCCTCAAGTTTCTGTGTGCCAAATTAGAAAAACATAGGGCTGAGGGAACATAGGGCTGAGGGAACATAGGGCTGAGGGAACATAGGTTGGGGGAACATAGGTCTGAGGGAACATATGGCTGAGGGATCATAGGGCTGAGGGAACATAGGGCTGAGGGAACATAGGTTGAGGGAACATAGGTCTGAGGGAACATAGGGCTGAGGGATCATAGGGCTGAGGGAACATAGGGCTGAGGGAACATAGGTCTGAGGGAACATAGGGCTGAGGGAACATAGGGCTGAGGGATCATAGGGCTGAGGGATCATAGGGCTGAGGGAACATAGGTCTGAGGGAACATAGGTCTGAGGGAACATAGGTCTGAGGGAACATAGGGCTGAGGGAACATAGGTTGGGGGAACATAGGTCTGAGGGAACATAGGGCTGAGGGATCATAGGGCTGAGGGAACATAGGTCTGAGGGAACATAGGGCTGAGGGAACATAGGGTTGAGGGAACATAGGTTGGGGGAACATAGGTCTGAGGGAACATAGGGCTGAGGGATCATAGGGCTGAGGGAACATAGGTTGGGGGAACATAGGGCTGAGGCAACATAGGGTGGACCTCCCCTCTTCTCTCCTCCCAACACAGAGGCTTGGCCACAACACTGATATGGACTGTGCTTACTGTAACTGTAAATAACTAAACTGTTTTATCAGGTCTGAAAGATCATGCAAAAGCTCTGAGCGATTGACGCGTGGACATGCAAATCCCCAGCGCCTCTATTTATTGTCCTAGCTATGACAACAGTTCAGTAGGTTAAATCTCCTACAGGCTCAATTGGAGTTCATTTTAAATTGATGCACCTGTAGAAGTTAAGTCAATAGCCCTTGGCAAATGAAGTGGAAAAGTACGGGCTCCAGGTGTTGATGACGCTAGCCCAAGGAGGGAACTTTAAACTCAGCTGAAAGCTTCTCATTGTTAACTGTTAACAGCACAGGGCTTCCCTGAAGCCTTTAACAACACACACACACACACACACACACACACACACACACACACACACACACACACACACACACACACACACACACACACACACACACACACACACACACTCTATTTTTCTTCAAATCACACCCCTGTGTCTGTCTACGGTTGGCCCAGCCAACCCCAGTGCATTGTGGTCTTGTGGTGGTAATGTGTAAATGTACTATTTCCGTCTGCAGCTTTATTTTTTTCTCCCTCTCCTCATTTCTGGGCCTAAAATCAGGTTAGTGTTTCATAAGGAGCTTAGCGCAGTGGGCCACAGTGTGCTACTAATGTAATAGTCTCTGGCTTCTCTCTTGCTCTCTCGGTCACTCTCTCTCTCTCTCTCTCTCTCTCTCTCTCTCTCTCTCATTCTCTCTCTCATTCTCTCTCTCTCACTCTCTCTCCCCCCGCTCCGTCCTCTTGTCTCCCTTTCTGCATATGCTGCCCTCGGCATAGCTTGACCTTCTCTGTCCCTGCCTTTCTCTCTGTCTTTATTCTTTCTCTTACTCTCTCTCTCTTTTACTCGCTCTCTCCTTTCACTCCGTCCTTATTCTCAGTCTCTCCCTCTCTCTATCTGCAGGTGTGGAGCACCGCAGCCTGAGGCTTTAAAGAAGGACAAAGCCTCTGCTGAGGGTGAGAACACAATGCTGTGGGAGAGAGTAGAGGAGAGAAGGAAGAGAAGGAGAGAGGGAGGGATAGATACAGTGCAGTAAGGGAGTCTGGTAGAACTGGGTAAGTAAACACAGGAATGTTAGTCCCTGAGGAGATTTGGTATAACAATGTAACATTATTTCAAGGATAAGTACTTTTAGATAGAGATGCATTATTAAATGCACTTATATTTGAGAATGGGCTTATGTTGCCCCTTCAAATTGACTTTGGCTTACCGTGTCTAATAGCCAAGGTACAGCATGTGTACAGTGTACAGTATACAGTACATTATGTACATCATGAGTTCAAATACTAGCCTATATTCTATGTGTGGGTGTGTGTACGACTGTGCGTGAGTCTGTGTCTGTGTGCTTGTATGATCAATGTATCTCAGCTAAGTTTTGTGTCGCTGGGTCTGGGACGTTGAACGTTGGTGATTCATCTACTGTTGTGGAATTGTGGGGCTGTGAAATCGTAGGGATCTCTATGCAATGTCAATAATCCTGCAGATTATCTTGATTTTCTGGTGCTGCTTTCCTTGGGCTCATTAGACGGCTCTCTGAGGATCTGTATGGTTTCTTTTGACCATATTTCTCAGGGGCCTTGTGGTATAGCGAGTTGTTCCACTTTTTAATCAAACTCCATTTTACACAGTGTATGCAGGCAGCAGCTGTTACATTGGCGGTCTGTGACAATATTGAATATCAACCTATTCTATAAAGCATATTCAGTGTTATATTTGGGACATAGCCTCCCCCGTAGCCTCTCCTTTGACTATGCAACAGTAGTGTTTTTCAACTTGACCCATAGGTCAACTGAGCTCATGAAGACTCCCTGAGTCTCAATGGGGACTCAGGAGCAGTTTGAACTTTGCATGTTGCTTCATAGCTTCATGCTGTCTGTCTTATCAGCCTCTGGCCATCGACCAGCAGCTCACACTGTGTAGACTTCAATACTTCACTAGAGAGCCAGGTTATAGGCCTCTAATACCAACATAGAGGGTGTGTTACCTGGGTCATCACAGAGTGTACTTCACTGACACATGTGTGTCTGTCTGTGTGCCTGCGTGTGTGTGTGTGTGTGTGTGTGTGTGTGTGTGTGTGTGTGTGTGTGTGTGTGTGTGTGTGTGTGTGTGTGTGGTGTGTGTGTGTGTGTGTGTGTGTGTGTGTGTGTGTGTGTGGTGGGTTTTGTGTGTGTGCACCTGTGTGTGTTAACTTAACAGATTTTTCCATCCCCATCTATTAGAGTTCCATTAACCATTTGTCCATCTGCTATACGTTATAAACAGTGATTCATCCAGGTGTGGAGAAGTAGACTGTGTTTTCACCCCACCTTCCTGACTAGCTGAAGGTAAAGTCTAAGTGCCAATAAACCTTTGCGCTCAGGTGGAGTGAGAGATAGTGTCCTGTTTGGGTGTGTTCTATCAGACTCATACATGTGCAGCATAGAAGCGTGTTCACAGAGACTAAAGCATGGCCAGAGAGTACTGAGTCTGAGCATTCACTCCATGGTAGAAAGGACATTCTGTATGTTACAACATCTCCGCGTCGCTCTTTCTTCTCTGACTGCTGGCTTCTCTGGCTATCTCTGCTTCCATTTGTTGGTTTGTCTGTCTCTCTGTTTCCTTGTTTTCTCTATTGATCCCTTTCTTTCTCTCTATATATATTCCTCCTGCAGTTGTTGAAAGGAAAGAGCGATGGAGTCTTTTGCAGGAGATGCGGAGGGCAGCGCTGATGACCTTACAGGGGGTGAGGCACTGGAAAACTTGGATAATGTTCAGAAAGCATGTAAAAGCTCAGTTAGTGTACATGTGTATCTATCTCTGTTATAAACATCTATTCGAGTGGGTTGGACTGAGTGTGTGTGTAGGAGTGTGAGTAGAGTGTATCTAACTAGGCACATGTTAGTGTGTGTGAGAGTGTGTCTGTATCTGTTACGTTATCTGTATTGGAGTGGGCGAGTCAGAGTGTGTGTCTGCATGAGTGTAGACAGTGTGTCTGTATCTGTAGTGATAAAAGCATGGATGAGTATCAATGAGAATGCATCTGTATGCGTGCGTCATGACCAAGGCCTGTATCCTCCAGGAAAGAGGAAGTCCAAGCTGAAGACCCTGAAGACACGTCTGTTTGGGAGATCCAAAAGAGAGACCAAACTCAGCCAGTCTACTGGTGATGTCACTGAGGCGGAGGGGCTGGGCTCAGCTGAGCATCTGTAAGTGTGTGTGTGTGTGTGTGTGTGTGTGTGTGTGTGTGTGTGTGTGTGTGTGTGTGTGTGTGTGTGTGGTGTGTGTGTGTGTGTGTGTGTGTGTGTGTGTGTGTGTGTGTGTGTGTGTGTGTGTGTGTGTGGTGTGTGTGTGTGCGCGTGCTTGCGTGCGTGCGTGCGTGCGTGTGTTCGTGCGTGCATGTGTGTGTGTGTATATTTACAAATGTATGATTGATTCCATGGCATTCATATTCCCTCCTCCCTCTGTCCTCTACCAGGTGTTCAGGCGTGTTGGGATCACGGGCGTTGTCACATGACAGTATCTTCTTGGCCGACCAGGATCTGTCTAATCCGGAGCAGCCCAGGGTTCTATCCCAGGAGAACGTCCAAGGCAGGATCAAAGAACTCCAGGTGAGTCTTCTTTCCGTGGTGTACCCTGGATCTAGACACATGCATGTGCATTTAAAGGCCCAACCCCCATTCAAAAGGAATCCCACACCTCATGAACCCTCGTCTTTCTGTGTAAATCAGGAATTGACGTCAATGGGTTGCCAAGCAGATCTCAAGGTAGGTTTCTATATTATTTCTGATTGGCCAGATGAAGCTCCAGCAGCAGAACATGCGTCTAGGTCCGTCCCCAATGGTCCTGCCAATCAAACGTCCAGAGGACCTGGGGGGCAGCTCAGAGGACGATGGTCTGCCCCACAGCCCTCCCGAAATCTCCATGGGTGACAACAGACACCCCCGGGGGGCATCTTACAAGGTGAGACTTTGTGCACCGCATCCTCAGGTACTGTCTTCATACTCTCTCCAACCTCCACCCTCAACAAACTCCTGCATAAAACCCTCCATACCTCCATTTTCTCTCAATGAGTCGGTATGTAACTGTATGTTTGCATTCCAGCAGTGCCAATAGTTGAACTTTGCATTCCTCATCAGCCATTGTGTGTCAACCAAACCCTTCCCCATTCCTCCACAGTTCCCTGCCCCGCCCAGGCACCATAGCTCTCTGAGTTTAGCAGGAACAGGAAGTGAGGAGGAAGAGCAGGTAATACCGATTCCTGTTTGCGGGTCAGTCACTATATCACTTGATATCAACTATGAGTCGTTATAGATCCAAATCTTTATTCTGTGTTTTCTTTGTTCATAGGCCACCTCCCAACCCTTGTCCCATCCCCTCTCTCCCATGCCCAAACCTCCTCTTACCAGTTTTGTGCACCCCACCCCATCTGCCCCCCTCTCTGCCTTCTCCCCTGCCTCTCCTGCCTTGGATTTCAGCACCCCAGCCCAGTTCACCCCCTCCCTGGATAACTCTGCCGCCCGCCACCGTATGTCCATCAAGCCCAGGAACCAGAGGGCCAGTGCCAAGAACAAAAGGCTGACCATGGTGAGTCCTGCCTGGGCATACCAACTACACATGGGGCCCCTGCCTCTGGAACTCACACATAGAGGAAGGCTCAGGAAAGATCAAAATACTGGATACACTATTGCTCAATTATCTGTCTGTCTCTCTGTCTGTCTCTCTGTCTTGCTCTTTCTTTCTCTCTCTCTCTCTTTCGCTCTCTTCAGACTGAATCGAGACCACGCTCAGAGAGTCTTAACAACTTTGATCGGCCCTTGACAGAGGAGGAAGAGGACGGGCCTGCTATTACCGGGGGTAAAACACGTTTACGTTCTCACTCTACCCTGATCCAAAAGTTGGAGCAAGGGGGATTGACCACCCCCACTGCACCCCCAGAGCTGACATCCCTTAAGTCTGGTCCCATAGAGGCTGAGGGGTGCCCAAAAACCTCCACCTCCACCCCAACCCTGCGCTGCAAGCCCTCTCCACAGGAGCAGCCCCATCCTTGGGTTGCTCTGAGACCAGTGGAAATTGTGCCAGGCAAACAGCCACAGTCCTCCTCTGTGACCACAGTACAGGACCTGAGATACACTTCACAACAGCAGACCCTGAAACTGTCCCTGGGAGACCCCAAGCCCTCAGCCCCGTCCCAAACCAAGAGGGACGTCCTGAGCAAAAGTGGTGTGAAAGATTCAACCACCAGCACCGAGGGTAGCCCCAAAGAAAACCCAGTCCCGGCCGCCCAGCCCGCAGCTAGCCTGGCCTCGGTGGTGGATCTCAGAACATCCTCTCTGAGGTGGAAACCAGAGGCTTTGGCTGCTGGTCAGGGTACCACAGAGCCACCTGCTGGGCAGGAGGACGCAGGTCAGACAGAGCCAAGTCCAGTCTCTGGATCCTTCCGCTTCTCCATCAACTCTGCCAGGGAGCGGGAGAGACCCAGGACGGGAAGTGGTGGTTTCTTGGGAGTGGTGGAGCAGGCTGGGGCTGGGGCGAAGAGGGAGGGGAGGGAGAAGGGGACAGAGGTGAAGTTGATCTCCTCAAACGTCAGCCAGAGGGGGCAGGAGCAGCATGGGGGCAGGCAAGAGGGAGCCAAGCCCAAAGAAGAGGAGTTGACTACCAACGATATCGGGGAGAAAGTCTCGGAAGGCGAGGAGGTGGAGGAGGAGAGCAGGGAGGGAGTGGAGGAGGCAGTGGAAGCAAAGGAGGAGGCACAGGAAGAGGAGGAAGAGGGGAAATCGGCATTTGGCGTGAAGCTTCGCTCCACCTATCTCTCTCTGAGGGTCCGGGCGGAGTCAGCCACCAGCCAATCAGATCTTAAGATTAACCGTCAAAGTCAGGAGGTGGGTGCTCTCCCTCTTACCCCTTACACCCTTTCCTCAAAACCCACCGGGCTTGAGGAGCTACAGGACACCCCGCCAACCAACTCAATGCCCAAAAAGCTCCATACAAACACCTGGGATGCCCCAACAACACTGTCTTCACCGAGGGGGAGAGCTGGCTCCCTCAGAGAAGCAGGTGAGACTCCCTCTCTGAAAAGGATGAATATTCAGCCATGTGGGTAAATAATGAACATAATATACAGTATGTCATGCATTTACTGGATAGGGATGTCAGTGCTGGACTTTGTCTCCAAGCTACACTTATACAGAATATATAATCTCTATGTTATCAAGAGCGTTAACCAATGAAGGAGATATGCTACACTAGAATAAAAATGACAGGTTACACCAGAATGATAAAGACTTATTTCTCAGAGGGAATGTTGTGCTTGTTGTAACACCATGACAGTACTATGTGTCATCATGTGAATGTGTCTAACCCCATGTCTACAGTAACCTCAGCCCAGCCTACCCCCTCACCTCTCACTAAAGAGGCCCAAACCACCCCAGCTATCCCTAAGGTGGTCCAAACTACCCCTGTCCCAGCCATGGAAGCCCACACTACCTCTTCAGCCACTCAAGACCCCACGACTGGCCCCCAGGCACCCCCCAAGGCTACCGTATCCTGGATGAGCATGGCATGGGGGAAGACCAGGGGCCTCCAGCAGCTCTTCACCAGCAGTCTACCCAGAGAGTTCACCGGCATGCAGTCCCCAACTCAACCGCAATGTCAGACTACAACACAACCACAGACGTCGTCACTGGCTCAGATCATGACACAAACTCAGAGACAGAATGCAACACAACCACAGACACAGACGACAATGCCACCACAGGCTCAGACCGCAGCACAACCACAATCACAGACCCCAATGCAACCCCTGACTGCTAAACTACTGCAGTCACATAATTCAGCACAACCACCACAGACAGCCGCACAAACACCCACACAGACCACAAAACAACAGCAGACTGACAAAACACCACAGACACAGAACACAACACAACCACAGACAGTGACCCAACCATCAACACAGAACACAAAACCATCAACACATGTGTCAAACCAAACCAATACTCGGGCAGCACAACCAACCACCGCCCCTCAACCGCTAGCACAATCTACCCTAAGTTCTGTGTCTCGGGTGACCTCACCATCCAACCTACGAGCAACCCAGCACCCCCTGCGCTCCACTCCACAGACCCAAGCCCAAGCCACACTACGATCTGTCCCAATGGGTGCCACTTCCACTCAGCCCCTGGCCTCGTCTTCCCTCTCTTCAAGCCCAAGCTCCACACCCAGCCAGCGCCCCTGGAGCACACGAGGTCCCAACCCTACTCCTCAGCCCAAACCAGCCTTAGCCCCAACAACAACCGCAGCCCCAGTCCAAGCCACAGTCCCAGCACTAGGGAGAGGTGAGAGGAGTGAGAAGAGTGAGGAGGCGGCTGTGCCAACAGAGAAGTGGGTGGACCGGGACAGGCCAGGGACTGTGGGAGGGAGGGCAGCCTTTCTGGAGAAACGGGCGGAGTGGACCCCTCTTGCTGGGAGCAAGGTAACCACTTCTCTCACACATCATCTGACAACAGAGGTGTCAATCAAACAGAGTTTAATTTCACTCTTACTCTCCTCCCCCATACAGGTGGAGCTAAGGAGAACGAGGACCCCACCTGAGTCTCAGCCCACAGCTGAATCTGCTGCTCCTTCCAAAACGCCACCCACTCACAGAGACACTAAAGTCGCTAAACTTGATGGGAGGCCAGGTACAGAGATGTTAATTAAATTGGATAGGTTGAAAAAACGACTGAATTATATGTTATAGTTACAACATTTTATAAATGTTGCTACGGTTGTGCATAGTTAAGATCTTGTTAATTTCTATGGTCATTACCTTATCTTCCTCTCTCAGAATCAAACCCAACCAAAGTGGTAGGCAGGCTTGCAGACAGAGAGCACAAATGGCTGAGAAAGAACATGGCAACGTCGTCATCTCCTTCATCATCACCTTCGTCATCATCCCCCCTGCAGACCATCTCTGACAGCGGGGGGCAGCCATCTTGGATGGAATTGGCCAAGAGGAAGTCAATGGCCTGGAATGACAAGACCATGGACTGATAGAATGAGAAAGAAAGAAAGAAAGAAAGAAAGAAAGAAAGAAAGAAAGAAAGAAAGAAAGAAAGAAAGAAAGAAAGAAAGAAAGAAAGAAAGAAAGAAAGAAAGAAAGAAAGAAAGAAAGAAAGAGAAGGGGAGAGGGATAAGGAGAGAGAGAGGGAGCGTTAGGTGGAGGGGGGGGAATATAGAGATAGGGAGAGATACAGAAAGAGAGGGGGAGTTCCTTATTTTAATGCACTTATTGTTAGTTGCTATAGACAAGAGTGTCTGCTAAAATGACTCAATTGCAAGTTGTGAGAGTGGTAGAGACGGAGCAAGACAGAGGGAGAGAAACAGCAACAACAGTAGTGATGGGAATGTAGAGCGAGTGAAGGACAAAGTGAGATGTTGAGTTCATTGAAGTGGAATTGAATTGACCTTGGAAGCAAAAGGTATAGGTAAGCTGTAAAATCTGCTTCCCTTGAATGTACAGGCTTTCTTTGTCTGTGATTTTTTTTTGTATTGTATGTTTGCGTATGGGATGACCATGATGTAGAATGGTTCACTATCTTTGAATTCTTAAGTTTTCTGTCTCTCTTGGTTTTGATCCAAACATATTTTGTCCCAAACACTGGGCTTATGTTAGAGATGGGAAAAATATTATTGATATATTGTTTGAATAATATTTTAATTATATCTCAGAAATAAATAATGTATAAGATATTTATGAAATTAATAAATGCTTATGTATGTGACTAAATGCCCCAGTGTTGTTCTAACTATTTATCTCTAATTGTTTATGATGAATAATAAAATTACAAATGTTTTCTGTCAATGCACAGAAATATGAAATTTGCCAAACCAAATTTAAAGCAGCATGTATGACTCTTGTTCAATGTCTATTGAAAAATACCATAGAGGGGGAGTAGGATAGTAATAGTTCTGGCCTGAGAGAATTTCTCAATCCAGAAAGGAGGGCAACATTCACCCTGTTATTCCTTGGCGTGCCAGAGGGTGGCGCTGTGGCAATTCTCGTCTACCAATTTTGTAACTTGTGGCTCCGCCCATTCCTCTCCTTGTGTTATGAAAACACCACAGACACACGTGAGTCAGTAAACACAAACATAGACTGAAGGACAAACTGGAGAAGGAAAGTAGATATCCAGCAGTTTGATGAAGTCACATCATCTTTCCCTGGCATTATTTGCCGCGCTACTGTGCCTTTGTGAGAGCTACACTCTCAGAAACTCAGTATCTTGGGCTGTCGCCTCCAACGATGTCGTGGTGGAGGGAGAGCTGGACGCCGTTTCCGAGGAGGAGGTCGCCCCCGCTTTGCTAGTGGACAACAGCGGGCTGTGGAAACAGGCATACCCGCCCTCCGTGTTACGAAATGGTGCGGAGAAGCCCAAAGAAACCGTCAAATCGAAAAAGGAGGATGCAGCGCCCGTGTCATCTGCGTCCAGGGTGTTCTCCTATCGGATGGAGGGGGTGAAAGCGCCCGCCAGTGCCCCCTCACCTCCCCCGCATCAGGAGACGGCGAGAACCGCCAGATACATGGCCCACTACAGCGACTGGGGACATCTCGCCACCATTTCCACTCAAGACAAGGTACAGTAAAGCTTGTAGACCTACTTAAAGTGCCCTCTCCTCAGCATTGCAATTGCTCCATGAAGCACGTTAGCACTCAATGTACTATTAAGCCTTGTTTTCAGACCACAGCCAGGTAGTCTGAAGCCTGTATGTATGTACCTGTGTAAATCAAATCAAATTTATTTATATAGCCCTTCGTACATCAGCTGATATCTCAAAGTGCTGTACAGAAACCCAGCCTAAAACCCCAAACAGCAAACAATGCATGTGAAAGAAGCACTGTGGCTAGGAAAAACTCCCTAGGAAAAACTCCCTAGAAAGGCCAAAAACCTAGGAAGAAACCTAGAGAGGAACCAGGCTATAAGGGGTGGCCAGTCCTCTTCTGGCTGTGCAGGGTGGATATTATAACAGAACATGGTCAAGATGTTAAAATGTTCATAAATGACCAGCATGGTCAAATAATAATAATCATAGTAGTTGTCGAGGGTGCAACAAGCACGTCCGGTGAATAACAACTTTATTTTGTATCCTCAGATTAAGGGCCTTCCTTTCGGGAATATATTCTCAGTCAGTGATGGCCCAATGGACAACAGTACAGGAGTTGTCTACTTCTACGTCACTCAGATGGACAACTCTGTAGCAGACCTGAGAAGCTTCCCATTCGCCTCCCTCACCTTTTCAGAGGCAGAGGGAGACTTCTGCAGGTAGGACTGAGTGTCACCCACCTCCTTTTCTTGGGTGGGTAATCTTGGGTCCCCACCCAGTGCTAGGTTGAAGTGGCACATTTCAAGTCTTGCTGTGTGTGACGGTTACACATTGTGCTCTGTTCCCACAGGCAGCAGGTGTATGATCCTGAGGACCCACGCTGTGCCAGACTGACCCTGACAGGCAAGATGGTGGAAGTGGGCCCAGAGGAGGTGGAGTTTGCCCAGGAGGCCATGTTCTCTAGGTGTGTGCATGTTAATCACTCGTCTTCCCTGAACATGTTCTGTGTGTGTTTGGCTGTCCAATTGTCTCTCGCCAGTAAGGAAGTCGGGGACTACACATATCCTGCTTGTTTAGTGTGTGTATAATGCTGTCTTTTGTCCTCTCCCCCCAGACACCCTGTGATGAGGAAATGGCCAGTGGGACACAACTGGTTCTTTATGAAGCTGGAGATCAAACAGGTCTGGCTCCAGGATTGGGTTGGCGGGGTGTCGCTCATCCCCCTGGAAGACTACTTCAAAGCCACACCCTACTGAGAGGAACTTCATCCACAGTTTATATTCATTTACGGCACAGTGCCAAATATGACACATGTGTACCAATACAAGACAGGGTGTTAGCATCTCTATGTGCCACAACAGCTGTCCTCTGACCATATTCATCACCACTCAAACACATAACAGAAAGGTAGGATCTAAAAGCTCTAGTTCTGGAATATTTTGAAGAGAAATGTGGGGGTGTTCAGTTCTAGATCTTCTCTAGGCTGAGTGTGTGTGGTCTAACCATGGTGCATGTAGAGGTAACAACTAAATGTAAGATGTCCCCCATATCAACCAGTTTGCATTAACTGATTAAAGTGCTTCCACAGTTCAAGGGAAAGCATCTACAGAATGTGAATATAAAGACAAGTAGCTATAGATGCCTATAAGCAGACACTGGACATTGTTCCTATTTATGTAAAGATGTTGAATGTACAGAATGATTTATTTGCTTTGAACATGTTTTTCCAATGCTACCACCAAGCTTTTTCACCATCTTCTGTTCAACAGCTAGACAATGACAAATCAACAATCCACTTAAAGTAGACTCATCTGGTGGACAATAGATCTTGACTTTGATATTGAATGTTGTTGAGTGCCGCATACTGTCAAGTCACATTTCTATTTTATGCTGAGTCTGAAGAAAACAGCTTTTAAAATGTAATTGTCAATGACATTGTGCATGATCTAAAGCAGAAGTTTAATTAATGATACATTGTTATAGATTGTAAAACTGTGTACATGCAATGTTGGGAACATAATACAAATGATTTGGTCAAATAATTGAAATGTCTTCAGTCTTTCACTCGCTGTATTTTTGAAGCATTGTGTGTCTTGGTGCTTATGTGTTTTCTACCAGTAAAGCTGATGGTGTTCTATTTTTTTTTTATCATTAGGTCACTTAATTTAGGTATGCTCTGCATAATTATGCATATTTCTCTAGCAGCTGTAGAATGATCGTATGAACGCAAGGTGGCGCTCTTTAGGCATAAAATGATAGTCCACAAAATAAATGCTGGACCTATCAGTCCTGAAGTAGTGCTTCATATATTTAGTTATAAAAAATGTAGCGTTTTTTTGACCAACGGTATATTTTCACATTTTGATGCTGAAGAGAGGCGTGTGTTTTACTCGCGCATCCCATGAATTCTGTGCTGCGCTAGTTAGCGGTGTGTTGATACTCCGCAACAAACGGCGCCTCGAGTGGGCGGCGCCTCGTGCATTGGCAGACGGTTGGCGTCGCCTGACAGAATGTTTTGCAGATAAAGGAGTTTCCCCCCTAACCAATGATTATTCGTGACAAAACACGAATTTGGTCAACTTCGAGTATACACATATTTCAGACTGCAACAGTGTACCAGAGGGTAAGTGTAGCAAACGTCGCTTTTAATTGTTAAACTGCCATTTAGCTATGTATCACGTAGCTAACGTTAGCTAACCATTTCATGTTCAAGAAGCGTTAATAGTATAACCAGCGTGGGGGTCTTATCAGACAGGTAACTTAGCTAGCTATGTATTAGCCTACCAGCCGCTAGTGTAGGTGTAACTAAGTCAGTGTCTTAATGAATCTATTTAACCTCATCTTGGATAAGAGCGCCTTCTAAATGACTCAAATGTAAATACGATACTAGTTAAGGTCTATGGAGAAGCCCAGCCACCACATATTGGTCTGGTTCCTAGAAAGGACTAGCCTTAACTCTTACCCTCTAGCTTCTAAATGTGCCAGCTACAGTAACGAGATAACGTTAGTTTTTTTTCTTCAGTGTTTGCGGCTTGTTAACTTTGATAAGTGGAAAAGAACGATATCTAGATGAATGCAGATGTTCTCTTCGTTTCAAACCAGTTGATTCTGCTTACTCTTGCCATCCCCAGAATCACCAGAGTGCAGAAGTTCAAGGAGGCGTATCGTCAACACTAAGGTTCAGGATCTTTAATCTTCCGTTTCTCCATCATTTGGACTGCCAGAGTGGAGGTGAATAAGCATACCGCCCGACCATGCTCACATCACGGGGAGATTCAGATTGTAGAACGCGCAGAAGCCTCGGTGTAGGAAGGGTTGCCTCGTGACTGACCACCCTCAAGCGAGAGGGAACGATAGCTCGACAAGTCACTCACTCACCGAGACTACACTGTGAGTGTGGACTCATTGCGACAGACCGGGAACGATTAGGAAAGACATCAGCCACCTTTAAAGCTAGCCCAGCTTCTCAAACCTCCTCCGTTCCTCTCCCCGTTCCTACCCGAGGCGAGGTACTGTATGTACAGACCTCTGCCTGGATTAAAAACCCTGAAGGCAGTGCGAGAGAGAGAGGCACGCCGGCCCCGGGGTCCCCGCGCTTCGTTGAGAGAATCGCTGAAATGAGATGAGGCTCAGAAATGGAACGGTTGCCACTGCTATCATTTTCTTCACGTCGTTTCTCAGCCTGTCTTGGTACACAGCCTGGCAGAATGGCAAAGGTAAGCAAGCGAATGCTGTTGTGTTAACAGCTAGTGGCTAGCTACCACTGGATTACTGTAAGTCAATAACTGACAGCTGGCTAACCTAGCTAGCTAACGTTTTTGACAGCTGTTTATGACTGGTAAATGGAAAGCAGGCTGGCTAGCTAGCAACACATTTTATAACTGAACTTACTGCAGTGATAGATAGATAGACGGACGAACAGACAGGCACTTCATATGAGGGTCTTGTTGGCTGTCTAATACTTTAGTATCTTCAAAACTAGGGCTGGGCGATATGACAAGCATATATCACGTTATTTAAAAAAAAATATTTAGGTGGTTTGAGGGTGTTTTATGTTTTTTAATAATTAGTTATACATTTACAAGTAGTGTGTGACCCTAGTGTGTCCACATACTTTTGGTCATGTACTGTATGTGGACACATGCTTGTGGAACATCTCATTCCAAAATCATGGGCATTTAATATAGAGTTTGGCCCCCCCCCTTTGCTGCTATAACAGCATCCACACTTCTGGGAATGTTTTCCACTCAATTTTTTATTTAATTTTTTTTATTTAACTAGGTAGGCCAGTTGAGAACAAGTTCTCATTTACAACTGTGACCTGGCCAAGCGAAAGCAAAGCATTGTGACAAAAACAACAGTTACACATGGGATAAACAAACGTACAGTCAATAACACAATAGATTTATTCTATGTACAGTGTGTGCAAATGTAGAAGATTAGGAAGGTAAGGTAATAAATAGGCCATAGAGACGAAATAATTACAATTTAGCATTAACACTGGAGTGAAGGATGTGCAAGTAGAGATACTGGGGATCAAAAGAGCATAAGATGACAATATGGGGATGAGGTAGATGGGTGTGCTATTTACAGATTGTCTGTGTACAGTGATCGGTAAGCTGCTCTGACAGCTGATGCTTACAGTTAGAGAGGGAGATATAAGACTCCAGCTTCAGTGATGTTTGCAATTCGTTACAGTCATTGGCAGCAGAGAACTGGAAGGAAAGGCGGCCAAAGGAGGTGTTGGCTTTGGGGGATGACCAGTGAAATATACCTGCTGGAACGTGTGCTACGGGTGGGTGTTGCTATGGTGACCAGTGAGCTGAGAAGGTGGGGCTTTACCTAGCAAAGACTTATAGATGACCTGGATCAAGTGGGTTTGGCGACGAATATGTAGCGAGGGCCAGCCAACGAGAGCATACAGGTCGCAGTGGTGGGTAGTATATGGGCCTTTGGTGACAAAACAGATGGCACTGTGATAGACTACGTCCAATATGCTGAGTAGAGTGTTGGAGGCTATTTTGTAAATGACATCACCGAAGTCAAGGATCGGTAGGATAGTCAGTTTTACCAGAGTATGTTTGACAGCATGAGTGAAGGAGACTTTGTTGCGAAATAGGAAGCCGATTCTAAATTACATTTTGGATTGGAGATGCTTATTGTGAGTCTGGAAGGAGAGTTTAATCTAACCAGACGCCTAGGTATTTGTAGTTGTCCACATATTCTAATTCAGAACCGTCCAGGGTAGCGATTGTAGTCAGGCGTGCAGCAATCGGTTGAAGAGCATGCATTTAGTTTTACTAGCATTTAAAAGCAGTTGGAGGCCACGGAAGGAGTGTTGTATGGCATTGAAGCTTGTTTGGAGGTTTAAGTGTCCAAAGAAGGGCCAGATGTATACAGAATGGTGTCGTCTGCTTAGAGGTGGATCAGAGAATCACCAGCAGCAAGAGCGACATCATTGATATATACAGAGAAAAGAGATGTTGGAACATTGATGCAGAGACTTGCATCCATTCAGCTACAAGGGCATTAGTGAGGTTGGACAATGATGTTGGGCGATCTGGAAAGCTTGTGTGGCCTACCGCTAAGTCATTGTTGCTTTAGATGTTGCCACTTCACAATAACAGTTCTTACAGTTGGCAGGGTAGAAATTTGACAAACAGACTTATTAGAAAGGTGGCATCCTATGACTGTGCCAAGTCTAAGCTCTTCAGTAAGGCCATTCTACTGCCAGTGTTTGTCTATGGAGTTTGCATGGCTGTGTGCCTTTTTCTTTTTTTTTTTCTTTTTTTTCTATATACCTGTCAGCAACGGGTGTGGCGGAATTTGAAGAGGTGTCCACATACCTTTGTGTATTCAGTGGCCTCGGAAAGTATTCCAACCCCTTGACTTTTTCCACATTTTGTAACGCTATAGCCTTATTCTAAAATGTATAATTATTTCCCCCCCCACAATCTACTCACAATACTCCGTAATGACAAAGCAAAAACATGTTTTTCGGATTCTTTTGCAAATTTATAAAAAATATAAATCTTAAATATACAATTTTCTCAGTACTTTGTTGACGCACCTTTGGCAGCGATTACAGCCTAGAGTCTTCTTGGGTATGACACTATAAGCTTGGCACACCTGTATTTGGGGAGTTTCTCCCATTCTCTGCAGATTCTCTCAAGCTCTGTCAGGTTGGATGGGGATCTTTGCTGCAAAGCTATTTTCAGGTCGAGTTCAAGTCCGGGCTCTGGCTGGGCCACTCAAGGACATTCAGAGACTTGTCCCAAGACACTCCTATGTTGTCCTGTTGGAAGGTGAACCTTCACCCCCAGTCTGAGTTCCTGAGCAGGTTTTCATCAATGATCTCTCTGTACTTTGCTCTGTTCATTTGTCCCTCGTTCTTGACTAGTCTCCCAATCCCTGCTGCTGAAAAACATCCCCACAGCATGATGCTGCCACCACCATGCTTCAATGTAGGACTGGTGCCAGATTTCCTCCAGATGTGACGCTTGGCAATCAGGTCAAAGAGTTCAGTTTTTGCTTCGTCAGACCATAGAATCTTGTTTCTCATGGTCTGGGAGTCCTTTAGGTGCCTTTTAGCAACCTCCAAGCAGGGGAGTCATGTGCCTTTAACTGAGGAGTGGCTTCCATCTGGCCACTACCATAAAGGCCTGATTGGTGGAGTGCTGCAGAGATGGTTGTTCTTCTGGAAGTTTCTCCCATCTCCACAGAGGAACTCTAGAGCTCTGTCAATGACCATTAGGTTCTTGGGCACCTCCCTAACCAAGGCCCTTCTCCCCCTCTAGGAAGAGTCTTGGTGGTTCCTAACTTAATGCATTTAAGAATGGAGGCCACTGGGTCTGAATACTTATCTAAATAAGATTTTTCAGTTTTTTATTTGTAATACATTTGCCACATTTCTAAACCTGTTTTTACTTTGTCATTGTTGGGTGTTGTGTCTAGATTGAGAAGGAAATGTTTTTATTTGATCAATTTTAGAATAAGGCTGTAATGTAAAAAGGAAAGGCGTCTGAATACTTTCCGAATTCACTGTGTACATTCTAAGTAATTTCAATTGTCTTTCTCCATTCTGATTTGTTTTTGGTTGAATTGAACAGTGTAAAACATTTCCTGCACTAATTTGAGATCATTTCCACACTGCCACGTAGGGCTGCACGACATGGGCAAACAATCTAGGCTTTATTCTTTTACTAATTGTTGCAATTGCGACTTTTTTTTTTTTTGCTTTCAATTTAGAGCAAAACACTTGGGTAAATTGTTTGAATCATGGAGATATACTGAACAAAAATATAAACTTAACATGCAACAGTTTCAAACATGTTACTGAGTTAGTTCATAGAAGGAAATCAGTCAATTTAAATAAATTCATTTGGCCCTACTCAATGGATTTCACATGACTGGGCAGGGGTGCAAGCCATGGGTGAGCCTTGGAGAGTGTAGGCCCACCCACTTGGCAGCCAGGCCCAGCCAATCAGTCAGTTTTTAACCACAAAAGAGCTTTACAGACAGAAATATTGTGGATGTCTTGGGCTGGCGTGGTTACACGTGGTCTGCAGTTGTTAGGCCAGTTGATGTCAAATTCTCTAAAATGACTTTGGAGGCAGCTTAGGGTAGAGAAATGAACATTAAATTCTCAGGCAAGAGCTCTGGTAGACATTTGTGCAGTCAGCATGCCAATTGCACGCTCCCTCAACTTGAGACATCTGTGGCATTGTGTTGTGTGGCAAAACGTAATGTTTTAGTGGCCTTTTATTGCCCCCAGTACAAGGTGCACCTGTGTAATGATCATGCTGTTTAATCAGCTTTTTGATATGCCACACCTGTCAGGTGAATGGATAATCTTGGCAAAGGAGAAAGGCTCACTAACAGGGATGTAAACAAATTTGTGCGCAAATTGAGAAACTTTTTGTGCGTATGGAACATTTCTGGGATTTTTTTTATTTCAGCTCATGAAACACGGGACCAACTCTTGTACATGGTACGTTTATTTTTGTTCAGTGTAGAATGATTATTTTAATTCTATAATAAGGATATAATAGTGAGTAGAGGTCGACCGATTATAATTTTTCAACACCGATACCGATTATTGGAGGACCAAAAAAAGCAGATACCGATAAATCGGACAATTTATTTTTTAAATATATATTTGTAATAATGACAACAATACTGAATTAACACTATTTTAACTTAATATAATACATCAATAAAAAAAGCTAACGTTTAAGTTCCTTGCTCAGAACATGAGAGCATATGAAACTGGTGGTTCCTTTTAACATGAGTCTTCAATATTCCCAGGTAAGAAGTTTTAGGTTGTAGTTATTATAGGACTATTTCTCTCTCTACCAATTGTATTTCATATACCTTTGACTATAGGATGTTCTAATAGGCACTTTAGAATTGCCAGCCTAATCTCGGGAGTTGATAGGCTTGAAGTCATAAAGAGCACAATGCTTGAAGCACAGCGAAGAGCTGCTGGCCAACGCAGTAAAGTGCTGTTTGAATGAATGCTTACGAGCCTGCTGCTGCCTACCACCGCTCAGTCAGACTGCTTTATCAAATCATAGACTTAATTATAATATAATAACACACAAATACTAGCCTTAGGTCATTAATATGGTTAAATCCGGAAACTATCATTTCGAAAACAAAACGTTTATTCTTTCAGTGAAATACGGAACCATTCTGTATTTTATCTAACAGGTGGCATCCATAAGTCTAAATATTTCTGTTACATTGCACAACCTTATGTCATAATTATGGCAAATTAGTTCGCAACGAGCCAGGCGGCCCAAACTGCTGCATATACCCTGACTCTGTTGCACAGAACGCAAGAGAAGTGACGCAATTTCCCTAGTTAAAAGAAATTCATGTTAGCAGGCAATATTAACTAAATATGCAGGTTTAAAAAAAGATATACTTCTGTGTATTGATTTTAAGAAACAAATTGATATTTATGGTTAGGTACATTTGTGCAATGATTGTGCTTTTTTTTCGCAAATGTGCTTTTGTTAAATCATCCCCCGTTTGGCGAAGTTGGTTGTCTTTGTTAGGAAGAAATGTTCTTCACACAGTTCGCAAAAAGCCAGGCGGCCCAAACTGCTGCATATACCCTGACTCTGTTGCACAGAACGCAAGAGAAGTGACGCAATTTCCCTAGTTAAAAGAAATTCATGTTAGCAGGCAATATTAACTAAATATGCAGGTTTAAAAAAATATACTTATGTATTGATTTTAAGAAAGGCATTGATGTTTATGGTTAGGTACATTGGTGCACCGACAGTGCTTTTTTTTTCATGAATGCGCTTGTTAAATCACCAGTTTGGCGAAGTAGGCTGTGATTCGATGATGAATTAACAGGCACCGTATCGGTTATATGCAACGCAGGACAAGCTAGATAACTACACATGGTTGATATTACAAGTTTAACTAGTGATTTATGTTAAGAATGATTGTTTTTTTTATAAGTTATGTTTAACGCTAGCTAGCACCTTACCTTGGCTCCTTGCAGCACTCGCATAACAGGTAGTCTGCCTACCACGCAGTCTCCTCGTGGAGTGCAACGTAATCGGCCATAATCGGTGTTCAAAAATGCCAATTACCGATTTGTTATAACTTGAAATCGTCCCTAATTAATCTGTTGACCTCCTGATAGTGGGTGTTTTGAATAGTGTTTTTCATTACAATGAATGAAAAAATGTCAGGGAGGAGTTATTGTGACAGGGTCGACACCTAAGTGTTCCCTAGGGGACCCTATAATCTTTGGCTACGTTGAATGTTTTCTCTTAGCTACTTCATGTAGCTAACATATTCATGCTTCCCGTATTCCTCTTTGATTTAGAAGGTACTGTTGCATAAACAACATGCTGATTTCGGTCTACAACATCACTGGTTTTATCAGGCTTTATAGCTAGTTACGTTTGCTCTGACTCAGTACATTTTATTAGCTACTTAGCTAGCCAGCTAACTAGCGATTTGCATTGGCGTCTAACAAGATTTAGGCCCAACTTGCTAAGAGAAGACAAACTAGCCATTTTTTTGCAGATGTAAGAAACAAACTAGTGTAATTATAGAAAGCTAGTGGATTTATATTCAGAAGTGAAACCAGCATCGCTGTCATCAACATTGTTTGTGCTGCATTGACCATGTGGACTGAATGCAAGTGTCTCGTGGTCAAGCAACAACAGAGGTCCTTGAGTGATGGGACGGGGCTAGGTCTGTGTGGAAAACGGCATGGAGAGGGAGGGATGACTAACGTAGCGGAGTGAACAATAAAAATGGACGTTACACACGGCATATCACATTTAACAAATCGAACATTAAAAGACCATTTAAAGAAGGTAAAGTAAAACCCGAAACTGGTCCGTGCATCAATACCGGTATATTGTAAAATACGGTATACCACCCAGCCCTATTCAAAACTGGATATTGACACAGATGGCTATGTAACAGGTTCCTCTTTGTGCAAGGGCTATAAATGGCAACCATCCCCATACTATCACACGGGGGACATAGCTATCCATAGAAATGATCGCGTCAGACTGGCTGTGTGAGAATAGCAGGTTATTCAAGCCAGATACAGCAAAGCTATGAAAATCCACAGCCATTGAGTTTTGCATGCAAGCTAGCGTGCTGGGGACAAAATCAATGCTCATGTATTTTGACAGATCATCATTCAGCAGTCAATTATTTCCTCGTTTGACTCGTCTATTTATTGATTAGAAGCAATTTTACATGCTCCGCCATGACTGCTTGCTGCTCATTAAAGGTGTGTGTGTTTGTGAAAATGTAGCTGGCATCTTAACATACTACGTCTTCTGTTTCCCCCTCCTTTCTCTTTTGCTTCACTCTCTTTTCGCAAATAACGAAAGCAACGTGGTTCATAGGGGTGTTCCTTCCAACTAAATGCTTCTGTGGTTACTCTTCACAAAACTCAGTTACAGAAACACACACACATCCAATACTGTAATATGTATCTGGTCCAAGGTTAACTCAGTCTAGTGTGGAACTGAAACAGGTTATATGGGTGGCAGCGGCTTGTTATCAGCAGAGTGTAAATTTAATTTTCACCTTTTTAGATAAATTCCAAGCCAAGGCCTCACAGTGATTTAGTTTTTTTTTATATAAGCTCAATGGTATCATAGCTACACAGCTCTCGAGGGAATCAAGTGCTTTTACTGCCTTAGCTAGGTCAGGCCAGCAGTGTTTCATCGCTTGGATCAAAATGAAGGACAAATTGGGTGTGTAGTGTACCAAAGCAAGGATGTAGGCTAATACTAAGGATTCTTATGTACAAGGAAGGATTGTACATCATAAAGCACCACTCCTCTTTTCATGCTTCTGTTGGTACCACCCTAACTGTTTAAATTAAGCTTGTATGCAGAGGGCAGGCTATTCCAAATCGCGTGTATGAGAGGTGTGGCTCATTGTGAAACCAAATACTGTTTTTGTAAATGGGTTGTTCCGTTTAATTTCAATCTCCTTATGACTGTACCCCTTTTTAGATTTAAACAACCATTTTAAAGCTTTCAAACAGTTAAACTATTTTATAATTTATTGAAGAAACTAAATTATGATTTTCACAGTACATGACCAAAAGTATGTGGACACCTGCTCGTCAACCATCTCATTTTGGAGCCCCCCCCCCCTTCTGCCATAACAGCCTCTACTCTTCTGGGATGGCTTTTCACTAGATGTTGGAACATTGCTGTGGGGACTTGCTTCCTTAAAGCCACAAGAGCATTTGTGAGGTCGGGCACTGATGTTGGGCGATTAGGCCTGGCTCACAGTCGGTGTTCCAATTCCTCCCAAAGGTGTTCGATGGGGTTGAGGTCAGGGCTCTGTGCAGGCCAGTCAAGTTCTTCCACATCGATCTCGACAAACTATTTCTGTATGGACCTCACTTTGCGCATGAAGGCATTGTCATACTGAAACAGGGAAGGGCCTTCCCCAAACTGTTGCCACAAAGTTGGAAGCACAGAATCACCTATGTCATTTGTATGCTGTAGCGCTAAGATTTCCCTTCGCTGGAAATAAGGTGCCAAACCATGAATTTTTTTATTTTTTTTAAAATCCCCAGACAATGATTACTTCTCTACCAGACTTTACAGTTGACACTAAGCATTGGGGCAGATGGCTTCTTCCTTGCATCTGGCAAACCCAGATTTGTCTGTTGGCCTGCCAGATGGTGAAGCGTGATTCATCGCTCCAGAGAGTGTTTCCGCTGCTCCAGAGTGCAATGGCGGCAAGCTTCACACCACTCCAGCCTACGCTTGGCATTGTGCATGGTGATCTTAGGCTTGTGTGCTGCTGCTCAGCCATGGAAACCCATTTCATGAAGCTCCCGACGAATAGTTCTTGTGCTGACGTTGCTAGGTTACCTGCCGCCCCAATGTTGCTGACCTGTCCCTCAGATGGGTCACTGACATCCATTTAGTTTCAAGTTCTTTTGAAATGCTAGTTTTAATGGAAGCGGCCGGTCCTCCAAGGTGGAAGAACCATAGCGTGGCTGTCCCTGGTATGCGTAAGGTTAGCAGACCTAAAATGAACACCTGCCAAATGCGGGTAGATTTTGGCATTGGCGGGTAGGCTGTCTATTTCACAAGCCACGTTGGCAGGTGGTCAGGGCTCCACAGTGAGAAAATTTAACTCGCATTGTGAATAAAATGGTTACGTACGATCACATTTATAGTAAAATAAATGCTGCAGTAAATGTTTTCAAAGTATTTCTGCCATTTTTGTTTCATAGCTGGTAAATTAATCGCACAGTCAAAGAACTACAAATCCTATATTACCCTATTCCACTTGCGCTGCCTGGCTGGAGGTTGTGCACACATGAAGAGCTGCGCACAGGCAGAAAAGTTGGTCTAATTTACTTGAAATGAAAGTCTACTGAAGTGAGACTTTGTCCTTGTGTTTCTTGGCTCTTTGTACTAAACAAAAATGTAAACGCAACATGTAAAGTGTCAGTACCATGTTTTATGAGCTGAAATAAAAGATCCCAGAAATGTTCCATACACACAAAAAAAAAATATTTCTCGCAAATGTTGTGTACAAACTTGTTCACATCCTTGTTGGTGCGCATTTCTCCTTTGCCAAGATAATCCATCCACCTGACAGGTATGGCATATCAAGAAGCTGATTTAAAAAGCATCATAATTACACAGGTGCACCTTGTGCTGGGGACAAAAGGTCACTTAACTGGTATATTTTGACACCAATAAACCCATCCATTAAAAAAATGAATTTAATATATGTCAATCTAGCAAACCAGGCAACTAAAACCAACTTTATAAACAACTAGGTTCAATGATAGCTAACATTAGACTATAACTGTCAATGCAAATGGCACTGAGATACAAATTACATTAGTACACAGATCATACACTTAACGTTATCTAGCTAACAGTATGCTTTAACTTGGATGAGCGCTTCTCTCCCTCTGTCATGGATGCCATGGTTGCCCTTGGTTTTAAGATGTAATCCCGAGACAGGCGTTTTATACAACAGCCTTCAGTGTTCTCTTTTCGACTCCCTCATATTTGCAGTCAAAGCCAGCATTTTCTCCATATCCTTAACTATCATACTCTGCTTCCACCAGGCATTCCACTGATTTCAAAACTCGGTCCTCCAGAAAGTGGAGAGCAAGAGTTGAGTTCATGATATCTTTAAAAAGAGCAGCATTAGAAAGGATTACCTACACATGCTGAGCAGCTCATGTTATAGACAGAAGCTGCTACATGGCAGACCAATCCAAACTCATCTCTCGGCATGTCTAGCCCACTCATTATCTCAGCCAATCATGGCTAGCGGGAAGGTTCCTGTATTTTTCCGTGGCTAAACCAACTAGACTCATAATTTTAACAATTGCATTCATATTTGCATATGGCATACAATTTTGTTATTAAGGCACATGAAAGTTCACATTCCAGAAGGCATTTCTGCCCAAAAATGCATTTTTTTGTAATTTCTTTTTTACGTTCAAATGCCTCCTGTGAAGAAGTGACGTACGACACATGCCTAGTTTCTTGAACCGAGTCACATTTTATGGCGTGAAGGGTAGATGCACAGAGTATCCAAGTAAGCCTAAAGAGTTTGTTTTACGATGCATCCCTTCTTCTTTTACTCACACCCCTTCCTGTCTTTGAACACGAGGTTTATAGAGAGAATCTTTTTTTCTCTGCTGAATCTTGGCCTCTTTTGCTAGTCTTCGACTTCATCCCCCTCAAGGTCTGCCTCCATCACGCTATCTTCATCTCAAGGCCTCCTCTTTCCTCTATCTAGTGTCTTTCATCCTCCCCCTCTCTCACTCAGGGTCCTACTTTCTGTAATTTCCGTTTCAGTGTGGGTGTTCAGTCAGCCACAGGCAATGAGTCACTCTGAAAGTGAAGTGTTTGAATGGTCAGTGTTAGTGTATGCAGAGAACACTGGGAATGGTGTGGATAGACCTTGATGCTAACTGTCTGTATGTGGGGCTTTAGGCCTATGTTTCTTGGATTTTTGGGGGGACTGTGTTTTAGTGTTTTGTGTGTAAGCATTTTGGTGACTGTTGATTTTTTTTGTGTGTGTGTGTGTCGGTAATTGCAATGAGAATTGGCTGTCTAAGTAGTCAAGCAGCCTACTGGATGACCCTCAAGAATGTGCACTTCTCAGTGCAAGATCTCTGAATGTAGGACTGCAAGATCTCTAACAGAAGTTCTTCTCAGCAGTTTGCTGCTCTATTGATTGGTCTCTTATTGTGTAGGAAGAGACCTTGCCAATGGAGGTCAGTGCAGAACATATGGGTCAACAAGTGCTCGGTGGGAACAGGTCTGAGTGCTGATATCTGGGGTCTGTGCTTAGAGTTGGCTGGGAGACAGGAGGCTGTCAAGACCTTTGTCCTCCAGTAAAGAGTGTCAGGAAGGAAAACATCACTAATATGCTTATCAACACATTTGAGGATAAAAAGGAATCGTGTTGAAATAAATCCCCTCCCGCTCTACCTTTCTACCTCCATTCTCTCTTCCTTGTCTCTCTCTCGCCGTCTGTGGGCATGTTTCTCTTAGCAGCGCTGCTCTGTCGTTCTTTCGTCAGTTCATTGCAAACACAATGGTCCCAAAATAGCCAGAGAAAGGCGTGGTTATGGCAAACGAATGCTACTGACTCGGGAGATGGGGGGGGGGGGGCAGGGATTGTGCTGCCCTTGGAAAGAGGCAGAGACAGAATGAGAGAGCCTGTGTATCTCTTTTTGTACTTTTGTGGTCTGTATGGGTTGTGTGGTGTATTTTCTGACTGAGGGAGAGGGATTCTTGCCAGAAACTTCTAAGATGGACCAAATGGAGAGGAAGCGTGAGAGAGAGACAGTGATGAGAAGGGCCCAGATTATAGGAGAGAGAGAGGGAGAAGGAGAGGGAAGGATTGCGAGGGGGAAGAGTGCTGACCGGAGCCTTGGTCCTGAGACACTGGTGAAGTGTTTGTGCCTTGCTCTTTAGGATGAGGGTAGACACACACACACCAGGTTTTTTTTCTGGATCAATATGAGGCTTAAGTGGTGGGCCGGCCCATCGGTGCAGCTTGATACATTTTTTGGGGGGATCATTTTAGAGGTGTAAAGTGGTTTTCTTGGGGAGGGATATTTATGACCATTTCCTGCAATTCTACAAATTTCTCCATGAAGATGAGAAAATGTTGCAGTTTTAAAACTAATTTCCTGCAGTTCTTAGCCATGGCAAAATGCAAACGCAGTGTTATTTTGCTTAAGCATAATAACAATCAATACTGCTAAATTCATTTTCAATTCTCCCTGACCAGGGCCAGCGCGCCCATTTCTTTAGCTCTAGGCAAGATCAACATATGCCTCCCCTGTGTCATGCATGGCATGGCAGCGCAGAACGTGCGCGACACGTAATAAAGATTTGGAATGGATTGATAGACTAGAATGTGTATCATGAGCAAATGGTGCATTTCAGTTGAACATGCTTATTCAGTAGCACTTGGGTTGCAAACTATTCACATTGGAGAGTTACAATGTTGCAACCGCCAGGCAGCCAACTGCCTATAGTAAGAAACAGTTGTAACTAATTCTAAGCTACGTATAGCCACAACACCACGATTGTTCAAGTTTAAAAAATCTGATTGACATAATTTAATATTCCAGTAGAACTGTAAAAAGAGTGCGATATCATTTGAGCTTTGGAAACAAGTGTTTTGATAACTGCATGGCGGGCCTCATTTTTCTGGAGAATTGTAAAAGAAGCTTAGGCCCTATTCCTGCTGCGAGATATGAAGGGGAGTCTGAGGAGCGGGGTGGTGAGAAATTCTACTTTTCAATTCACATTAGGTCCCTGCCTTTCGCTGTGGCTGGCAACATGACATTCTTGATCAGCAGTAAGCACAAACTGTTCAATGACAACCCTTCTAAAACACAGTACACTATTGAATAACGCAACCAAACCATATTACTCTTGAATAATGCAACAAATCACAAGCATGTATGTGCAGACAATTAAAGGGTTTATTTTCTGTCTATGCTCATTACATTTTAGCTTCAAGACAAAAGCACAGCTTGTTGCTATAACAGCATAGCTGTGTTCGAATACCCAAACTAACATATACAGTGGGGGGGGAAAGTATTTGATCCCCTGCTGATTTTGTACGTTTGCTCACTGACAAAGAAAGGATCAGTCTATAATTTTAATGGTAGGTTTATTTGAACAGTGAGAGACAGAATAACAACAAAAATATCCAGAAAAACGCATGTCAAAAATGTTATAAATTGATTTGCATTTTAATGAGGGAAATAACTATTTGACCCCCTCTCAATCAGAAAGATTTCTGGCTCCCAGGTGTCTTTTATACAGGTAACGAGCTGAGATTAGGAGCACACTCTTAAAGGGAGTGCTCCTAATCTCAGTTTGTTACCTGTAAAAAAGACACCTGTCCACAGAAGCAATCAATCAATCAGATTCCAATCTCTCCACCATGGCCAAGACCAAAGAGCTCTCCAAGGATGTCAGGGACAAGATTGTAGACCAACACAAGGCTGGAATGGGCTACAAGACCATCGCCAAGCAGCTTGGTGAGAAGGTGACAACATTTGGTGAGATTATTTGCAAATGGAAGAAACACAAAAGAACTGTCAATATCCCTCGGCCTGGGGCTCCATGCAAGATCTCACCTCGTGGAGTTGCAATGATCATGAGAACGGTGAGGAATCAGCCCAGAACTACACGGGAGGATCTTGTCAATGATCTCAAGGCAGCTGGGACCATAGTCACCAAGAAAACAATTGGTAACACACTACGCCGTGAAGGACTGAAATCCTGCAGCGCCCGCAAGGTCCCCCTGCTCAAGAATACATATACATGCCCGTCTGAAGTTTGCCAATGAACATCTGAATGATTCAGAGGACAACTGGGTGAAAGTGTTGTGGTCAGATGAGAACAAAATGGAGCTCTTTGACATCAACTCAACTCGCTGTGTTTGGAGGAGGAGGAATGCTGCCTATGACCCCAAGAACATTCCCTGTGGCTAAGTTGGTAGAGCATGGTGTTTGCAATGCCAGCATGGTGTGTGCAACGCCAGGGTTGTGGGTTCGATTCCCACGGGGGGCCAGTACAAAAAAAAATAAAAAAATATATATATATATACAAATAAATATAAATACAAATAAATAAATAAATAAATGAAATGTATGCATTCACTACTGTAAGTCGCTCTGGATAAGAGCGTCTACTAAATGACTAAAATGTAACACCATCTCCACCGTCAAACATGGAGGTGGAAACATTATGCATTGGGGGTGTTTTTCTGCTAAGGGGACAGGACAACTTCACCGCATCAAAGGGACGGTGGACGGGGCCATGTACCGTCAAATCTTGGGTAAGAACCTCCTTCCCTCAGCCAGGGCATTGAAAATGGGTCGTGGATGGGTATTCCAGCATGACAATGACCCAGAACACACGGCCAAGGCAACAAAGGAGTGGCTCAAGAAGAAGCGCATTAAGGTCCTGGAGTGGCCTAGCCAGTCTCCAGACCTTAATCCCTTAGAAAATCTGGAGGGAGCTGAAGGTTCGAGTTGCCAAACGTCAGCCTCGAAACCTTAATGACTTGGAGAAGATCTGCAAAGAGGAGTGGGACAAAATCCCTCCTGAGATGTGTGCAAACCTGGTGGCCAACTACAAGAAACGTCTGACCTCTGTGATTGCTAACAAGGGTTTTGCCACCAAGTACTAAGTCATTTTTTTGCAGAGGGGTCAAATACTTATTTCCCTCATTAAAATGCAAATCATTTTATAACATTTTTGACATGCGTTTTTCTGGATTTTTTGTTGTTGTTATTCTGTCTCTCACAGTTCAAATAAACCTACTATTAAAATGATAGACTGATCATTTCTTTGTAAGTGAGCAAACGTACAAAATCAGCAGGGATCAAATACTTTTTTTCCCCCACTGTACTGTATACTACGTAGTATATACTATTAGGTCATTTTAGTGTACTGTAAACAAACAGTATCCTTTCAGTTGAGCGTGTCTACCGGAAGTTGATGTTGTTGCTATGCAACCTCTTGCTTGCTTGTTAGCATAACAAATGACTACCTAGGTGTTAGAGGTCGACCCAATTTTTTTACATTTATTTTGTAATTTAAAAAAAAAAAAAATTTTAATCGGCATGGCCAATTAATTAGGGCCGATTTTTCAAAATCGGAAATTAGCCTTTTTGGATGCCGATTACATTGCAATCCACGAGGAAACTCCATGGCAGGCTGACCACCTGTTACGCGAGTGCAGCATCAAAAGGACCTTGTGGCTGCAAGGAGCCAAGGTAAGTTGCTAGCTAGCATTGATTGTTTTTTTTATAAGATAAATCTTCACATAACTAGTGATTAACTTACCTACACATGGTTGATATTACTAGGTTAACTAGCTTGTCCTGCGTTGCATATAATCAATGCGGTGCCTGTTAATTTATCATCAAATCACAGCCTACTTCAACTTCGCCAAACGGGTGATTTAACAAAAGCGCATTCGTGAAAAATGTACCTAACCCTAAACCTCAATGCCTTTCTTAAAATCAATACACAGAAGTGTATATATTTTTTTTTGTAACCTGCATATTTAGTTAATATTACCTGCTAACATGAATTTCTTTTAACTATAGAAATTGTCATTTCTCTTGCATTCAGTGCAAGCAGAGTCAGGGTATATGCAATAGTTTGGGCCGCCTGGCTCGTTGCGACCTGTGAACTAATTTGCCAGAATTTTGCATAATTATGACATAACGTTGACGGTTGTGCAATGTAACAGCAATATTTAGACTTAGGGTTGCCACCCGTTTGATAAGATACGGGACGGTTCCATATTTCACTGGTAGAATAAACATTTTGTTTTCGAAATTATAGTTTACGGATTTGACCATATTAATGACCTAAGGCTCGTATTTCTGTGTTTTTATTATGATTAAGTCTATGATTTGATAGAGCAGTCTGACTGAGCGGTGGTAGGCAGCAGCAGGCTCGTAAGCATTCATTCAAACAGCACTTTACTGCGTTGGCCAACAGCTCTTTGCAATGTTTGAAGCACAGCGCTGTTTATGACTTCAAGCCTATCAACTCCCGAGATTAGGCTGGCAATACTATAGTGCCTATATGAACATCCAATAGTCAAAGGTATATGAAATACAAATGGGATAGAGAGAAATATTCCTATAATAAGTTTTAGGTTGTAGTTAACTGGGAATATTGAACCACCAGCTTTCATGTGTTCTCATGTTCTGAGCAAGGAACTTAAACGTTAGCTTTTTTACATGGCACATATTGCACTTTTACTTTCTTCTCCAACACTGTATTTTTGCCTTATTTAAACAACTGAACAGGTTTCATTATTTATTTGAGACTAAATAGATTTATTTATGTAGTATATTAAGTTAAAATAAGTGTTCATCGTTCATTCAGTATTGTTGTAATTTTTAATTTATATATAAAATGAAAATTGGCCGATTTATTTGTAATTTTTATTAAATGTTTTATTGTATTTAAATTTTTTACTCCTTTTTCTACTTTTAAAAGAAATGGTTTATTTTTCCTCGCCTTCTGGATGATAGCGGGGTGAACAGGCAGTTGCTTGCGTGGTTGTTGTCCTTGATTGTCATTTTGGCCTTCCTGTGACATCGGGTGCTGTAGGTGTCCAGGAGGGCAGGAAGTTTACCACCGCACCAACTTCTGGAGAGCTTTGCGGTTGTGGGCGGTGCAGTTGCAGTACCAGAAGGTGATACAGCCCGACAGGATGCTCAATTGTGCATCTGTAAAAGTTTGAGGGTTTTAGGTTTTAACCCCTGTGAGGCCTCGGGACGGACATCCAGCGAAAAATCATATCGTCATTAGCCATAACAAAATTAAAATATTTTTTTTCAATTGTTTTTTTCAAATTATATCGTTTTATAGATACACCTCTCCTGAATCGAACCACGTTGTCCGATTTCAAAAAGGCTTTACAGCAAAAGCAAAACATTAGATTATGTTAGAGGAGTATATCGTAAAAGTAGCCACATAGCCATTTTCCGACCAACCACATGCATCACAAATAACCAAAAAACAGCTAAATGCAGCACTAACCTTTAGAAATCTTCATCAGATGACACACCTAGGACATCATGTTACACAATACATGCATTCTTTTGTTCGATAAAGTTCATATTTATATATAAAAACAGCATTTTACATAGGTGCGTAACGTTGACTAACTATTTTCCCTCAAATGCATCCAATGAAACAGCGCTACAATTGACTAAATTACTATTTGAAAACATTTTTAAAATGTAATATTGTCATTCTAAGATTTATAGATGAATATCTCTTGAAAGCACCTGTAATGCCAGATTTAAAATTAACTTTACTGGGTAATCATACTTTGCGATGAAAGGGGATGCGATACTCTGAAAAATAGGCTAACGTTACAGGTCAGTGCCATCTTGGAACAATCGCATATCACATCTAGTCTTGTATACTATTGTCAATAATCCCTTACCTTCGGTTGTCTTCATCAGAAAGCACTTCAAGGAATCCCAGGTCCACAACAAATGTATTTTTGTTCGAAAAAATTACTCCTTTATGTTCCAAGAGCTTGTTCTTGTTAGTGCGTCTGAAGGCTGATCCAAATGCTCCGTCGGCCGCGGGACAGCCATTTCGAGAAAATGCATTTTTTTCCCATTTAGGTTCGTTCAAACATGTCAAACGTTGTATAACATAAATCTTCAGGGCGTTTTTCAACGAGAGCCAATAAGATTCGAGGGGGACGATTGCATTGTGTTTCAAAACGTTTCGAAAGGGGAGGGTAACCAGGGGTGCCGGCGTCATAATGGTAATGGCCCTCTCCGTGTGACCACGTTCCACAGCGTCTCATTCATTCAGTTTTAACAGTAGGAGACTCAAACCACTTTGTAAAGACTGGGGACATCTAGTGGAAGCAATAGGAAGTGCTCAATGAACCATAGCTCACGATGTGATTAATAGGCAACGTGATGAAGTTGAGTTCGCAATTCAGAATTCCACTTCCTGTTTCGATCTGTCTCGGGGTTTTGACTGCCATATGAGTTCTGTTATACACAGACACCATTCAAACAGTTTTAGAAACTTTAGGGTGTTTTCTATCCACAAGTATTAATTAAATGCATATCCTAGCTTCTGAGTTTGAGTAGTAGGCCGTTTAAAATGGGCACACATTTTTTTTCAAAATGAGCTGTGGCGCCCCCTATCCTAGGCGACCGTCAAGAGGTTAAGCCAAATTTCTTTAGCCTCGTGAGGTTGAAGAGGCGCTGTTGCGCACACTGTCTGTGTGGGTGGACCATTTCAGTTTGTCAGTGATGTGTACGCCGAGGAACTTGAAGCTTTCCACTTTCTCCACAGCAGTCCCATCGATGTGGATGGTGGGTACTCCCTCTGCTGTTTCCTGAAGTCCACGATCATCTCCTTTAGTTTTGTTGACGTTAAGAGCAGTTATTTTCCTGGCACTACACTCCCAGGGCCCTCGCCACCTCCCTGTAGGCTGTCTCGTTGTTGGTAATCAAGCCTACTACTGTTGTCGTCTGCAAACTTGATGATTGAGTTGGAGGTGTGCTTGGCCACGCAGTCATGGGTGAACAGAGTACAGGAGGGGGCTGAGCATGCACCCCTGTGGGGCCCCAGTGTTGAGAATCAGTGAAGTGGAGGTGTTGTTTCCTACCTTCACCACCTGAGCAACCCGTCAGGAAGTCCAGGACCCAGTTGAACACTGCGGGGGTCAAACCCAGGGCTTCAAGCTTGATGATGAGCTTGAAAGGTACTATTGTGTTGAATGCTGAGCTATAGTCAATGAACAGCATTCTTACATAGGTATGCCTCTTGCCCAGATGGGACAGGGCAGTGTGGTGGCGATTGCATCGTCTGTGGATCTAAGACGTCGGTGTCCGCCACGTGGCTGGTTTTCCCTTTATAATCCGTTATTGTCTGTAGATCCTGCCACGTGTCTCGTGTCTGAGCTGTTGAACTGGGACTCAACTTTGTCCCTATACCGATGTTTAGCCTACTTGATTGCTTAGCGGAGGGAATAACTACACTGTTTGTATTCTTCCATATTCCCAGTCTTCTAGCCCTGGTTAAATGCAGTGGTTCGTGCTTTCAGTTTTGCGGGAATGCTCCCTTTTTATCCACGGTTTCTGTTTGGGGTAGGTGTTAATAGTCAGTGGGTACAACATCTCTTATGCACTTCCTGAAACTCATTCACCGTATCGATATATTTGTTGATATTGTTTTCTGAAGCTACTCTGAACATATCCCAGTCCGCGTGATCAAAATAATCTTGAAGCGTGGATTCCTATTGGTCAGATCAGCGTTGACTAGTCCTCATATAAGGCCCTCCCCCACCTTCCTGTTTGAATTTCTGCCTATAGGAGAGGAGGAGCAAGATGGAATTGTTGTCCGATTTGCCTAATGGAGGGCGGGGGAGGGCCTTCTATGCCTTCTGGAAGGTAGTATAATAATGGTCGGGGGTTTTAGCAGCGCCGACGGAGATGGCAGCATCGTGACTAGTTCTTAAGGTTCTTGGTCACCTCCCTGACCAAGGCCCTTCTCCCCCGATTGCTCAGTTTTGCCGGGTGGCCAGCTCTAGGAAGTCTTGGTGGTTCCAAGCTTCTTCCATTTTTAAGAATGATTGAGGCCACTGTGTTCTTAGGGACATTTTTTGGTACCCTTCTCCAGATCTGTGCCTCGACACAATCCGGGTTTCGGAGCTCTACGGACAATTCCTTTGACTTCATGGTTTTGCTCTGACATGCACTGTCAACTGTGAGACCTTTATATAGACAGGTGTGTGCCTTTCCAAATCATGTCCAATCAATTGAATTCACCACAGGTGGACTCCAATCAAGTTGTAGAAACACCTCAAGGATGATCAATGGAAACAAGATGCACCTGAGCTCAATTTCGGGGTCTTAATACTTTTGTAAATAAAGTGTTTCTGTTTTTATTTTTAATAAATTTCCAAAAATGTATAAACTGTTTTTGCTTTTTCATTATGGGGTATTGTGTGTAGATTGAGGGAAAACATTTAATCCATTTTAGAGTAAGGCTGTGTAGGCTAGGCTACCTAGGCATTTTTAATCCCATATTATTGACTGGAATTGACCACTGTATTATTATCTTTTTAATTACAGATGCAATGGCCAACACGATGCAACCCTACATACAGCAAGCTCAGCCCTGTTAGTGTTTGTCCAATAGCATTTGTCTGTTTGTGTAAAGGGGTTTCATCCACTCTTGGGCCAAGAGTTTATTTAATATATTTTTGTATTTTTTAACCATATGACCTGATTAGGAAAAATTCTGTTCCCGTCGTAGCCCATATGAAACATATAAAACATAAAAATGTTTTTGCTGATTTATTGCTACAACTACGGTCTGGAGTTAGGTTATCCTACTACCAGATAAGGAAAAAACTCTATGCCCCAGGAACAACCTTTAGCAGCGATTACAGCTGTAACTCTTTCTGGCTAAGTCAGAGTTTTGCACGCCTGGATTGTACATATGCACATTATTCTTTTGAAAATTCCAGCTCTATTAAGTTGGTTTTTGATCATTGCCAGGCACCCATTTTCAAGTCTTGCCATAGATTTTCAAGCCGTTTAAGTCAAAACTGTAACTAGACAACTCAAACATTCAATGTTGTCTTGGTAAGCAACTCCTGTGTACATTTGGCCTTGTATGTTAGGTTATTGTCCAGGTTTTTCTCTAGGATTTTGCCTGTCCTTAGCTCAATTCCATTGATTTTATCCTAAAAAACTCATTAGCAATGTTCCCTCTAATTTTTACTGGCGCTGAGCAAATTTCAGGCATTTGATTAGCTGTTCAGGAGTCTTATGGCTTGGGGGTAGAAGTTGTTAAGAAGCTTTATGGACCTAGACTGGACCTAGGCGCTCTGTTAGTGCTTGCCGTGCGGTAGCAGAGTACACAGTCTATGACTAGGGTTGCTGAAGTCTTTGACCTTCCTGCCATTGTCTAGGATGGCAGGAAGCTTGGCCCCGGTGATGTACTGGGCCATACGCACTACCCTCTGTAGTGCCTTGCGGTCGGAGGCCGAGCAGTTGCCATACCAGGCAGTGATGCAACCAGTCAGGATGCTCTCGATGGTGCAGCTGTAGAAATCTTTGAGGACCCATGCCAAATATTTTCAGTCTCCTGATTGGAAATAGGCTTTGTTGTGCCCTCTTCACGACTGACTTGGTCTGTATTGGACCATCATAGTTTGTTGATGGCTCAACCTGCTACACTACAGCCCCGTAGATGAGAATGGGGGCGTGCTCGGTCCTCCTTTTCCTTTAGTCCACAATCATCTCTTTTGTCTTGGATCACATTGAGGGAGAGGTTGTTATCCTGGCACATCACGGCCAGGTCGCTGACGACCTCTCTATAGGCTGTCTCATTGTTGGTGATCAGACCGACCACTGATGTCATCGGCAAAATTAAGGATGGTGTTGGTGTCGTGCCTGGCCATGCAGTCATGAGTGAACAGGGTTGTCGGGAACAGCTGATGCTCTCATAAATGCTTCAGTGTTGCTTGTCTCGAAGCGAGCATAGAAGTAATTTAGCTCGTTGGGGTATGTACGTACAGTCACTGTGGGGACGAAGCCAGTGACTGATGTGGTGTACTCCTCAATGCCATCGGAAAAAACCCCGGAACATATTCTCCAGTCTCTGCTAGCAAAACATTCCTGTAGCTTAGCATCGTGTCATCTGACCACTTCTTTATTGACCGAGTCACTGGTGCTTCCTGCTTTAGTGTTTGCTTGTCCACTTACCAACTTGAAGCTCATTGACATCATGATTTTTCAGTTGTCTTGAAAGCACCATAAGTCAGTCACGTGAACTATCCCTTGTTATAACATCTTTGGTCTGACAGACACTTACGTGACAACCAGAATGCATTGTATGATATCAACAAGCATGGTGCCACACATGGCTGTTAAATAATTTAGCATTAGCTCATCATAATCATTACAACATGTTAATGTTGCGACAGTTCGTTTCTGGTAACAGAACAAAATAGTCAGCACATAGTAACTTCTGATTTAGCTGTACTTTAATTAATGCAAACACGTGTGTGGTAAATGGGTTGTTCGTATATACGGTCTCGCTGTTTTACCTCGCAGGGCAAAACAGAGAAGAGAGCGTCACATTCTATTGTTCTCTCATTTATACCGAGAGATATTTCCCGCTCAATGCCGACCTGTCCGAGGGAGGAGGAGCGTGGTTTAAACTTGTTCCTCCTGTCGTCGGCGTGTAGGCTGATCCCAGCGTCGTGACGCACTTCCTGTTGCCGGTTCTAGTTCTTGTCTTCAACAGATGATTTACTCGTAGTTTATGTACTTAGCATAGCTTCCCCAGTATTATAAAGGTTATGCATATAAATAGCCAGTTCAACCCTAACAAACATTTTTTTTAAAAAAAGTGTTTTACACACGTGTCCTGTGTCCACTGCAATCTATGCAAGAATCGGAATGCATGTTTTGTCATCAGTACTTGAAAATGTGAATTAAACAGTTCATACATGCATACAACATACATGTGTGTGTGTGTGCTACAGCAGAAACAACAACACGATATACAGAAAATAAGCCACTTACTTTGATAGGAATGCACACGTGTTCAAAGTCCAATTTCTAAGGAAAACAACTCTGAAGGCAATGTGGGCACCAGCCAGAAAATGTGCTGGGGGAAAATGTTTGCAAGGCCTGTTCTGCCTAGAGATGCGCAATGTCTTCATACTTGATCTGGGGAAACACTAGCGAAGTGCTTTGGCTCTCATTGAAGAGAAGTTTTCCATCTCAGTAAAGCCTCAAACGTAAATTGTCCGCAACGGTGAAATGGGCTACTTATGTGAATTAACGAGAAGGTGGAACATACCTCAATTCAAACTGTTAGAAAATATTTTGAAATTGAGAAGTTGAAACAGCCTATAGATAATTAGCAGGCAGTGTGCCTTGGTTTCAGGGCAGCACGGTTAACTGTCCTGTTGCGGAACAGTGAGAGCATTCTGACATCACGCGCATGAGAACTCACACAGGTGTGACGGTTAGAGATATTTTTGGAACGTGTGCATGAAAAGGTTAAAATCAAGTTAAACAATATTATTGCACACAGTCAACGCAACTTATGTGACTTGTTAAGCAAGTTTTTACTCCTGAACTTATTTAAGCTTGCCATAACAAAGGGCTTGAATACGTATTGACTGAAGACATTTCAGCTTTTCATTTTTTAAATGAATTTCAAAAAATATAATTCCAGTGACACACTTTCTATTCAATCCATTTTGAAATTCAGGCTGTAACACAACAAAATGTAGAGAAAGTCAAGGGGTGTGAATACTTTCTGAAGGCACTGTACTTTATATCTGGTTTAATTCGTTTTAAGTTTAGACTGAGAGTTTTTAATTTTTACATGCACTGGTCTCAACTCTTCATGAACAAGTGTCCACAGTCCCTCAGCCTAACTAGCGCTCCATTTTCTCATGATCTTCCTCTTCATTCATCCCTCCTGTTCCCATTTGCCTCTGCATTCCCCACTAACAGGACAATTGTCACAGTTTTAGGGTTTTTCTTGTCCCCTGCTGACTACATGGGCAGCATTGGACACACACACCACCACTTTCCTTTAATGCTGCTGCCTGACTGAACTGTCGAAATGTTTCCTACTGCTCTCTGTCTGTGTCTTATTTAGCCTGTCTCTGATCTTACTCAATCAGCAATATGGACCTGCCTTGCCTCATAGTGATGTAGTAATTTCCTCTGTCACTCATGGTCATGCCTGGGTGATGTTCATTTTATGGTGCACAAGTCCATTGGCTGGTGTAGCGTTTGTTTGTGGATGAAGGGAGATGTAAGATGGGGACAGAGAGCAGGGTGAGAAGTGTAGAAGGAGCAGGGACAGATGGCGGGATACTGAGTGTGTTTGTGTGTGCGCCAGCCTTGAAAGGGCAAAGGATTTTGGCATGGTGACACGAGAGGGCATTACTGGCACACGCCAACCATGTCACATCTATGGGGGGATTAGAGGGAGAGATGGAGTGAGTGCGAAGTAGAGCTGGGACAATATACCAAAAAATTGCTAAATAACAGTTCTGCAGATGTCTTTGTTCTAAAACCATTATTCGGTCAACAGTAATAGCCTATGCATTATGTTGATTCCTGCTATAAAATGATCTGCCTGTCTTCATTTCGCTGTTGGCTGCTGTGTGAGCGAGCCACTCTCACTTCCTCTTCCCACTGTGCGCACGGAGGAGGGGGAGAGATTCTGAGAAGCTTAACCATTTGACCATTGCTCAAAATGTTTTCAAAACAACTGCTGAGAAAGATGGGCAAAATATCATGTCACAGAATTCTTTGACTTTTTAAAATGTTTTTGAATAATAAAAGTTCTGAATTTGCTTTGAATAGTGTGTGATTTGTTTTAAACTGTTCAATTCAACCCCCCCCCCCCAAAAAAATCTTAATTTTCTGCACTCATTTGAGAGCATTTCCACACTGCCACATAAATTCACTCTGGCTATCTACTCCGATTTCAGAGCACTCTTGTCTGAGTGTACCAGAGCGCAGAATAACTTATGAATTTACAAACACACAACCTGGTTAGATATGACCGGTGCCAGTAAACGTTGGTAAAAAAAACATAATTAAATTGTAATGTAAGTTAGTCACCAATGCTCTAGATAACAGTTCATATTTAAGGGGAAAACCAGAGGGAGGTGGTAAGCAGTTGGAGTACATGGTAAGTAAAATGGTCCGTGAGGTGTACTCTCATTCTGGAAGTAGCTAGCCAACTTTAGCCAGTTAGTTTGGGTGCTTGACTGCCCTTGTTAGGTCAGAACACTCGGATCAACCCTACTCCTCGGCCAGAGCGTCCAGTGTGTGCTCTGAACGCTCCGAGAGCAAAATGCTTCGAATTTACGCACTCTGGCATTCCAGAGTGAATATACAAACACACCCTTGGGTGAACTGTTGTTGTCATGGAAATAGAACGTTAATTCTACACTTTGTGTATGTATGTATGTATGTATGTATGTATGTGTATATGCACGCACGTTTGTGTTTGACATGACAACGAATCAAAATGCCAGGGAGAAGTTATTGTGACAGGTTAGGAACCAAAGTAAGGGTGTGTTTCCTAAGGGACCCTGTAATCTTGAGCTACATTAAATTTATCTTCAAGTAGCCAACATATTCATGCTTCGCCTATTCCTCTTTTGATTTAGAAGATACCGTTGTACAAACATGCTGATTTAGGTCTACACCAGCACTGGTTTCAGGCTATATTAGCTAGATACGTTTGCTCTGACGCAGTACATTTATTAGCTAACATGATTTAGCCAAAACTTGCTAAGAGAATACAAAATAGCTGTTTGCAGATGTAAGAAACAAACTAGTGTAATTATAGAAGCTAGTGGATTTATGTTAAGAAGCGAAGTGGAAACAGCATTGTTGTCATCAACATTATTGCTTGTGCTGCATTGACCATGTAGACTGAATGCAAGCGTCTCGTGTTAAAGCAACAACAACAGGTCCTTGAGTGATGGGACGGGGCTAGGTCTGTGTGGAAAACGGCATGGAGAGGGAGGGATGACTAACGTAGTGGAGTGAACAATAAAAATGGACGTTAGACACGGCATATCACATTTAACAAATCGAACATTAAAATACCGTTAAAGGTAAAGTAGAAACCCAAATTGGTCCATGCATCAATACCGGTAGATTGTACAATACGGTGTTATAGGCTGTATCACTTATAGCGTCAGAAGATCAGCCCGCACTCGATCGACACACCTCTACACTCGGGAACACGGTCAGAGATCAATAACCACAACTACTGCAGTGTGTGTGACGTGTGTCTTCTGTGCGAGTTTTGCAACGGCAACCTGTTCATGCTGTGTGTTTTAACCTCAGAGGGATTGACTGACCCGTTGTGCTGTCGGTCAGTTGATTTTAGCTTTCACCTCCACATCAGATGAGATGGAGACATTCCATTATATTAACCTGGGGATAAGTGGCTTTGAGACTATGATTTGACTGCTCTTCTGTGTTCAGCATTCTCTCTCTAGATTTGTCTTCTCCCTCTGAAATGACTGACCTACTTTAAGAAAATAGCTTAGGAACCTGTTGCCGTGCTCCAGGCAGAAAGATCACAGCCGCAAGGCATTGTGGCATGGCAAGGAGGTTGTAGGTGCACCTCAACTGGGAGACAGTCACTCAGACGTGCGTCACGTCAACTGCTTTCCCCTTCACACATTCTCCATTTTTACTCTATAATGGGTATGACCCACCTTTTTTTTTATTTTTTATTATGCCAGTCTCAACGTGTTGTATGGGAACTCCTGTCCATATACAGGGTGTTGCTGTGAAGGCTAAGATGAGATATTTGGAGAGGGGGTGTAAAATGGTTTGAGAAAATCAATTGACCTGATGAGAACTTTGGTGAGATGCCTGGTTCTCAAGATGAAGGACACTTAGAGAGAGGGATAGTGAGAACATTTCAGCGTGAAGTTAACTCAGCCACCCACATAAATACTGTCCCACACACTAAAACTGCACAAGTACCTCATCAGCACTCATGAACACACCGTCAGCAGCATAAATCAGTGAGGGGTATGGAGGACACACACACACGAGGTCAGTGTCACAGTAGGAAGTAGGTGCGCAAAGTCAGCAACGGCATTTTGGGAGTGTGTGGTTCATGTTGCTAGTAGCCTATGTGTGGTAGTGATTTTGACTGCACAACATAAAGCCTGGTATTTTTTATAGATTTTTTTCTTCTCTTCACTGCCAACAGAGAGGTGTGGGGGTGTGTTATTGATCCTATCAGAGACTGAATAACTCCAGGAGACTGAGTGACTTGATCCTGTCTGTTAGGGTGGTGTGTTCTCTCATTGTGTGCTCCGTCTCAGAACTGGCAGTTTCTTCAGCATTTCCTCCTTAGCAATTCCACTTACTGTTGATCCTGGGTGGCCCCCTGTGCATGCTTCCTCTCTGGGGTTAAAGGGGGACAACCGGGCAGGCCAGGGAGGGGAAGGAGGGAGGACGAGAGGGAGGTAGAGCGAGGGTTGGGGAGTGAGTTTGGGTGTGAGACCAGATACACACAGCAATGTCATGAATCTAGACTAATTGTGTACTGTAAAACTTTCACTAATAGCCCAGGCGTTTTATATGCTTCAATCACTGAACACAACCGGCTATAAACACAACTGGAGTTTATTAGAGATCGGCTTCTATTTGAGCCAGGCGTCTGTTTCCTTAATGCACACAACTTTAGTCAATAAAATGTTGAAAGACTACCACACTGTTTATTGTGACTGGTATAAACATAACAACAAATCCATTGCAGATCAGACTTGCAAAGACTAGGCTGCCTATCATACACCCTTGATTTTGTGCTTAAGCACCATAGTCTCTCATTCTGCCTTGTATCCCCTGTTGCAGCAAGATCAAAGCAGATAGACTTCAGTATTCAATGTTTGTCCTGGTCCCCAGGATGTCGGGGGATGTCTTTAATACCACCCACTAGGGGCAAGCTAACCACGTTTTACTTTATGCTTAACATCAAGTTTTTTCCTGTTTTAACAACCTTAGGTAGAGGGGGAAAGAGAGCTGGATAGATGGAATACTAGGAGGAGTGAGAAGGAGAGTGAGGTAGAAGAGAACACGAACACACTTGTGTAGGCACGCACAAATAACTACTGTACATTGAGACCTTCACATTTCCTCATTGCCGTGTGTGATCTAGATTCTTGAATGAATTCTGTAAGAGCGTTGTCTTAGTGGAGCTAATCCTCCTCGCGTGTTGCTTAGGAAGGTTGAGGTGCACACTTGCATTTATGCACACATACATATGTGTGACCCGTTTCAGGAAACTAGGCGCATGTCACAAGTCGCGACTTCACAGGAGAGACGTTTTGAACGTAAGCATTTTTTAAAAATCAAAATGAGTTTTGTGGCAGAAAGGCTTTCTCGAACATGTGAACTTTCTTGTGCCTTAATAACAAACTGTATATTAATGCACACTTTTGTGTATGCACGCAAACAAAGACAGTGTGTAACAGGCTGGTTTCTCAGTAAAACCCAGGCATGAGCACTGCATCATTAACCTCTAACGGCAGAGGTTAATTCCAGTAAAATTACCCCTCTCAATCTCCTCCTTTCTGACCACAACCTCCCTCAATTTCCTCAGAACATCCCCCTTCCTCCCTCTCACCAGTCCAGATAACAGTACCAGGAACAGGGTTTCTCAACACCTCAGTATTTCCTAGAAATGACACCACTGTCTACTACCACAGCACTAAGGGGGATGTATACTGCCCCCACAGTTTGTAAAGTGTCTTACAACACTTAATGCTCTATTTTTCTATTAGAAATTGTTACATGACTATTAGCCTACACTGGGACACAGTGAGATTTAATGTTGGAATAAAGAGCAGAAAACTAATCTTTCCCCCCTCTCTCTGTCCCTATAGAGAAGTTGGTAGCGTACCAGAGGGAGTTCCATGCCCTGAAAGAGCGCCTCCGTGTGGCCGAGCACCGGACCCTGCAGCGCTCCTCAGAGCTCAACAACATTCTGGAGCAGTTCAGACGGGCCATCGCTGAGACCAACGGCAGCAAGGACGCTCTCATCAACTTCTCAGGTAGATGTATACACACACCCAATATATTTTACTATCCTTGTGGGGATCTAAAATTGATTTCCATTAGAAATCCTATTTTCCCTAACTTTAATCCTGAACCTAACCCCTAAGCTTAAAATTGCCTTTGTCCTCGTGGGGATGTGGGAGATGTCCCCACGAGGGAGAATTTTCCTTGTTTTAGTATCCTTGTGGGGACTTCGGGGGATTTCCGATTCCCACAAAGATAATAATACAAACACACACAGGATGGATCTACATTCACTAGTTTCAGGTCACTGATCACAATATACTCCCACATCAAGAAACATGCAAGCCGAATCCCCCCTTTTCTTAATTGGGAACTCGGGTTGAGTAGACTGGATCATTCAGTTCTCCTCTTATCGAATAGTATCTGTCCCCTCACTCTGACTGCTGCCCTCTGGCTGTGGTCCACCTCCATCCTACCCAGCCCTTTAGTAATGCTGGACTAGAATGAACATGAACCTCTAACCACCCCACCACCAACAACTGTTCTACCAGTTGGAACTTTATGATTCTCAACCATTCTACCAACTCTGATTCCTTCTTGTATTGTTATGGCAGATGAGACACAGAAGTTGCTGAAGGAGCTGGCCAGTAGGAAGCCCCTTAAGGTGCCGAACATCTACCACCACATGCCTCACCTGCTCAACAATGAGGGCAGCCTGCACCCCGCTGTCCAGGTGGGCATGGGCCGCACTGGAGGTGAGACACACACACACACACACACACACACACACACACACACACACACACACACACACATATATACAGGCGCACACACATTTGCTCGCTCACATACAGTACCAGTCAGAAGTTTGGACACACCTACTGAAATCCATAGATCAGAGAAAGCCTGCAGGTCCTGATCTTTTGGATCCCTGCTTTTTAAATCTGGCAGCTGATTTCATAGCTGAACCACTTGCATATCTGTTTAATCTAACCCTGGAATGTAATGAAATTCCAAAGATCTGGAAATCAGCATTTGTCCTACCACTTTTAAAAGGGGGAGATCCAACTCTTTTAAATAATTATAGGCCAATCTCAAAGCTGTCACCCCTGGTGAAAATACTTGAAACCCTTGTGAGTGAACAGCTAAAAGTTTTTATTTACTAACTGTATTTTATCAATGTATCAATCGGGCTTCAGGAAGAAGCATAGCACAATTACAGCAGCCATGAAGGTTTTAAATGATATCACTGAAGCCCTTGACAAAAAACAGCACTGTCTCACTTTTTATTGATCTCTAAGGCTTTTGATACAGTTGATCATGATATACTGAGGCAGAGATTGTCGAGTGTAGGTCTTTCAGAGCATGCAGTTGTATGGTTTGCTAACTATCTGTCTGATAGATCTCCGTGCACTCAATTTGATGGGCTCATGTCTGTTTGTAATGGTGTGCCCCAAGGCTCTGTACTTGGTCCTCTCTTATTCACTATTTATATAAATAATTTAGACAAAAATGTCCAAAATGCGCAACTTCATTTTTATGCTGATGATACTGTTATTTACTTTTGTGCCTCGTCTCTTACAAAAGCTTTCCAGAACTTGCAAACTGCTTTTATACTGTTCAACATACCTTGTGTCAATTGAAGCTTATCCTCAATACTGACAACTAAACTAATGGTGTTTTCTAAAGCAAGAAATAGACCTCTGAACTTTTCACCTATTATTACCTGTCAGGGCATTGAGATTGAGACTGTAACCATATATATTTTGGAATTTTAATTGATGACGGCCTCTCTTTTAAATTGCATATTCAACAACTTACAAAAAAATTGAAGCTGAAATTGGGATTTTATTTTAGGAATAAGGCCTGTTTTTCTTTTGAAGCCAGAAGGAGGCTAGTATCAGCTACATTTATGCCTTTACTAGACTATGGGGATATTTTATATATGAATGCTTCCGCTCAGTGTTTGAGATCAATTGACACCCTTTACCATGGCACTTTGAGATTTATTTTAAACTGCAAAACCCTTTGTATACCAGGGTTGGCTGGCCTTCTCTAGTCACTCGTAGGCTCAGTCACTGGTATACTTTTATTTACAGAGCCATTTTGGGTTTACTACCATTTTATTTGGGCATTTTTATTGTTCAGAAATGTGGTGGGTACTCTCTTTGTTCCCTGGACTTTATCCTGCTAACTGTTCCAAATGTCCGAACTGAGTTTGGTAAAAGGGCTTTTATGTACTCTGCGCCATCGTCTTGGAACGCCTTACAAAATACTTTTAAACTGGAAGAACTTGTCCCGATTTGGTGTTTTTTAAATCACTGATGAATGATCTTGAGACTGATTCCCTGACCTGTCAATGTTTTTCATTTGCTGTTTTTGATTTTGTTATACTCTTGTGAATTCTATGGTTTTTACTAGATTATTTGTAGTTTTTCATGTTTGTCTGTAATTTTTGTAATGACTTGGTGCTGCCTATCTTGGCCAGGACGCTCTTGAAAAATATATTTTTAAATCTCATTGAGCCCTTCCTGGTTAAAGGTTTAATAATAAATTCAATATTTTCTTTTCTTTATTTTTACTGTTTTCTACATTGTAGAATAATAGTGACGACATAAACTATGGAATCATGTAGTAACCAAAAAAGTGTTAAACAAATCAAAATCTATTTTAGATTTTTCAAAGTAGCCACCCTTTGCCTTTGACAGCTTTGCACACTCTTGGCATTCTCTCAACCAGCTTCATGAGGTAGTCACCTGGAATGCTTTTCCAACAATCTTGAAGGAGTTCCCACATATGCTGAGCACTTGTTGGCTGCTTTTCCCTCACTCTGTGGTCCAACTCATACCAAGCCATCTCAATTGGGTTGAGGTTGGGTGATTGTGGAGGCCAGGTCATCTGATGCAGCACTCGATCACTCTCCTTCTTGGTCAAATAGCTCTTACGCAGCCTGGAGGTGTGTTGGGTCATTGTCCTGTTTAAAAACAAATGATACGCCATCCCATCTGGTTTGCTCTTAGTAGGACTATCGCTGCAGAATGCTCGGGTAGCCATGCTTGTTAAGAGTGCCTTGAATTCTAAATAAATCACAGACAGTGTCACCAGAAAAGCACCATCACACCACCTCCTCCATCCTTCACGGTGGGAACCACACATGCTGAGATCATCTGTTCACCTACTCTGCCTCTCACAAAGACCAGGCAGTTGGAACCAAAAATCTAAAATTTGGACTCATCAGACCAAAGGACAGATTTCCACCGGTCTAATGTCCATTGCTCGTGTGTCTTGTCTCTTCTTATTATTGGTGTCCTTTAGTGGTTTCTTTTCAGCAATTCGACCATAAAGGCCTGATTCACGCGGTCTCCTCTGAACAGCTGATGTTGTCTTCCTTTCCTGTGGCTGTCCTCATGAGAGCCAGTTTCACCATAGCTCTTAGTTTTTTTGTGACTGCACTTGAAAGTTTCAAAGTTCTTGACATTTTCCTTATCAACTGACCTTCATGTCAAAGTAATGATGGACTGTTGTTTCTCTTTGCTTATTTGAGCGCTTCTTGTACTTAGCTCGATTTGGTAAAATACAATTTTCTTCGCCTCCACAAGTCCTCAACTGGCAGCTTCATTAAATAGTACCCGCAAAACACCAGTCTCAACGTCAACAGTGAAGAGGCGACTCAGGGATGCTGGCCTTCTAGGCAGAGTTGCAATGAAAAAGCCATATCTCAGACTGGCCAATAGAACAGACACTGGACAGAGGAACTCTGCCTAGAAGGCCAGCATCCCGGAGTCACCTCTTCACGTTGACGTTGAAACTGGTGTTTTGCGGGTACTATTTAATGAAGCTGCCAGTTGAGGACTTGTGAGGTGTCTGTCTCAAACTAGACACTAATATAGTTGTCCTCTTGCTCAGTTGTGCACCGGGGCCTCCCACTCCTCTTTCTATTCTGGTTAGAGCCAGTTTGCGCTGTTCTGTGAAGGGAGTAGTACACAGCGTTGTACGAGATCTTCAGTTTCTTGACAATTTCTTGCATTCATATTTTTCTAGCCTTCATATCTCAGAACAAGAATAGACTGACGAGTTTCAGAAGAAAGTACTTTGTTTCTGGCCATTTTGAGCCTGTAATCAAACCCACAAATGCTGATGCTCCAGATGGTCAACTAGTCTAAAGAAGGCTAGTTTTATTGCTTCTTTAATCAGAACAACAGTTTTCAGCTGTGCTAACATAATTGCAAAAGGGTTTTCTAATGATTAATTAGCTTTTTAAAATGATAAACTTGGATTAGCTAACACAACGTGCCATTGGAACACAGGAGTGATGGTTGCTGATAATGGGCCTCTACGCCTATGTAGATATTCCATAGAAAATCAGCTGTTTCCAGCTACAATAGTCATTTACAACATTGACAATGTCTACACTGTATTTCTTATCAATTTGATATTTTAATGGACAAAAAATGTGCTTTTATTTAAAAAACAAGGACATTTCTAAGTGACCACAAACTTTTGAACGTTAGTGTGTGTACATAGACAGGGTTAGGAGGTTGAGCAGGGGCAAGGGCCGGTGAGTTGAGTGTTAACATGACTAATTGGACTTCCCAGTGACTAGACAGACAGGCTTTAGGGAGGACATACATGTCCTAGAGGGTGGAGGACACTTGCTGGCAGTTTGGAACAAACACACAACACTGTATTTTGTTTCTCCTTTGTCTCATCAAAGCCCAGTGATGGACTCGGAGACAGAGGAAGATAACAGTTTTTTGGTGTTGTGCGTGTGTGTGTGTGTAACCTGTGTGTCCTCTGTGGATGCAGACAGGTCTTTATGAAGGCTTGTTGTCTGGTTTGTCTCTGAGGTAGAGGCTCTGATCCTCTCAGACTGTCTGTTGAGATACTGTTCTTTTGTTGCTGTTATTTGCTGATTTAGTTTAGGGTCAGAGTTGTTTATATGTCTGTGTTCTGGCGTGGTGCGGGTGTGTGTGTACGGGGGGTTCATACTGCATGGAAACTTGTTGCTCTGCTGCTGCTCTCCTGACAAATCAAATTTTATTGGTCACATACACGTATTTAGCAGATGTTGCGGGTGTAGTGAAATGCTTGTGTTCCTAGCTCCGGCAGTGCAGTAGTATCTAACAATTCAGTTAGTATCTAACAAGTGAACAATAACTTGGTTTAGGGTCAAGAGCGCCCTACCTGCCGCCCTCTCTCAATCTCCCCCTTTCTCAGTAAGTCTTTAATTTTCTATCCTCCCTCATTCGCTTTCTGTTTTCTTCCTCAATTTCTGTCTTTGTGAGGGTGTGGGACATTAAGGTTATTTATAGCAGTGCAAATTGGGACATCAGAGAGCGAGAAGGAGAGAGATAATATCTGAGAATGGGAGTAGGAGTGACTCTCTCTCCAGCCTGTCTTTTAGGCATGACTCCTAGGGAACATCTATTCATATGTGTTCAGGTTTTATTTTGGTAAATTTGTCTATCGTTTTGTATAATTGTGTGGGAATGAGTGATTGCCATGTAGCGGCCCACGGGTGGGTTTTATTTTGTCCCCTAAGTTTTCTTAGTTCCAAAAATGAAATGTTCAGGCCCCATGACCATCCGCTTAAGAAAGAAATTGTCCCGTGGCTGAATCTAGTTGATGACCCCTTGTCTAGGATCTAAACTCAAACGCATCACTCCTCTCTATCTCTACCAGGCCTTACTATACACCCATGGACACACTGGACCCCCCCCCCCCCCCCCGCCCCCAATTCTGTCTCTGCGCAGACGTCAGCTCACCAATCACCATTTACTTCTCTGTCAGAGGAGCTGAGGCCCAGATGAATGTGATGATCAGGGTTCTGTTCGGGGTGGGGGGGGTGGGGGGGGGGTTGAGTGATGGCATGAGAAGAAAGAACTGGAGGGATGGTTTGTTTCCCCCTCCCTCATTGTCCCTTTAGCTTCCCTTTGCACTTGTGTCCTCCCTCTCACCATCTTCTCTCGTTCTCCGTCTCACCATCTTCTCTCTCTCTCTCTCTCTCTCTCTCTCTCTCTCTCTCTCTGCCTCGCACTCTTTTCTATGTCTTTTTTTCCTCTCCCTCCCACTCTCTCTCCTTTCATCCTCAACCTACTTTCCTGGTCCTGTGTGTGTCTGTGCTGTTCTCTGCTGTGTGGAGCGACGCAAAGCAAAATGAGGATTGATTCGCCACGCTGCATGGATCAGTCCACCACTCTTTCATCTCAGTCTCTCTGTGTATTGTCTTCCCCGACCGTTCCCCCTTATTTTCCCATGTTTGCCCTAGAGCTGCTCTCCATATTAGCCCCATAATAGAGATGGAAACACCCACACACTGTAGGCATGTGAGGATCTGTACCATAGTGCTACAGTCACTGTTTGTTACTCCCTGTTCTCATTCTCACTCCTGGTGCAAATGGATATTGTTTTGGGGAGAAAGAATACATGTGAATGTTTTCCTTTTTTTCTGCCCCACAATATGAATATTTGGAAGGCGAACATCCCACGCTCTCCAGTCTAAAATAAGAGAGTGGGAGCGAGGGAGTACATTTAATGTGGTCCTCAGTGAGAATGAAGAGCGGAGTGCTATCGAGTACCACATACACACACCCTTGTTTCCCAGCGAAAGGGATCCCTGGGCCCATTGTGTCTGTGGCACAAATAGAGTGATATGTCTGTAGTACAGTCTTCCATTCCAGTGTGGTTTTCAGTGAATCTCCCCGTCTAAGGTACAGAACCGTCTCTATTCCCCATTTAGGACACATACAATAGGACTGATAGCCAGGAGAATAACAATCTGCTGTCTCACCTATCTCCCTTGCTCTCTCTGTCGCTTTCCTTAGTTGAACTTCTGCCCTCCATGAATTTAAAATGTTTGTCTTCTTGTAATACAATGTGACTTAGGAGTTACCACATTTAACACGTCCTGTTCTCTGCCTGTGTGTTTCTTCCTCTATGGTCTGACCCTGTTCTTACCCGGGGCCTCTCATATCTGCCTAGTCTCCATGGTGATGGGTATTCCTACCGTAAAGCGGAAAGTGAAGTCGTACCTGGCCGAGACTCTGCACTCGCTCATCGACAAGCTCTCACCTGAGGAGAAACTCGACTGTGTCATCATCGTCTTCGTTGGAGAGGTGTGGGGAAACGCATTCTCACACTCGCAACTCACTATATATATTGTGCATGACACAATTTTTCCAACAATTGTTTACAGACAGATTTTTTTCACTTATAATTCACTATCACAATTCCAGTGGGTCAGAAGTTTACATACACTAAGTTGACTGTGCCTTTTTATACAGCTTGGAAAGTTCCAGAAATGTCATGGCTTTAAGCTTCTGATAGACTAATTGACATAATTTGAGTCAATTGGAGGTGTACCTGTAGATGTATTTCAGTGCCTCTTTGCTTGACATCATTGGAAAACCAAAAATTGTAGACCTCCACAAGTCTGGTTCATCCTTGGGAGCAATTTCCAAATGCGTAAAGGTGCCACGTTCATCTGTACAAACAATAGTATGCAAGTATAAACACCATGGGACCACGCAGCCGTATTACCGCTCAGGAAGGAGACGCATTCTGTCTCCTAGAGATGAACGTACTTTGGTGCGAAAAGTGCAAATCAATCCCAGAACCGCATCAAAGGACCTTGTGAAGATGCTGGAGGAAACGGGTACAAAAGTATCAATATCCACAGTAAAACGAGTCCTATATTTACATTTACATTTAAGTCATTTAGCAGACGCTCTTATCCAGAGCGACTTACAAAATGGTGCATTCACCTTATGATATCCAGTGGAACAACCACTTTACAATAGTGCATCTAAATATTTTAAGGGGGGGGGGGGGTTAGAAGGATTACTTTATCCTATCCTAGGTATTCCTTAAAGAGG